>NC_086449.1:591571672-591926045 GCF_028390025.1 Pseudophryne corroboree | reverse complement strand
GGGGCAGTTGTAGTAGAAGAATATACTGCTGAGAAAAAGTCCATTGCTCCACAAATAAAGAAAAGCACAAATCTCTCAGCAGAGACCCCAGGGTGAGATCAAAGGGAGAACAGTGCCAGGGGGCCACCAGTCCCGGTGTAGCCCTAATCCAGAGTCCCCACAACACACAGGCACACCACTACCTCAGAGCAGCTCCTTTGGTGCAGTCCAAAATGGCCACCGCGTCCCCCTGGGCGTCTGTTCCACTGCTGTCCCCCGCTGCCAGGCGTCTCCCCGACCTGCTGCCCCAGGGGGTGTCCACCCTGGGGGTCTGGGGAAGGCTACTGATGGTTCCTGTGACTCTGGTAAGGTCCGCGCAGCTTCCCGGCGCCGCGACCCCGCTATGGAGCTCAAAACGCGGGTACCGGGAGTACGCGAGGCCCGGGCTTCTGGAGGTCCGTAGGCCGCAACCTGCGGGAGCAGTGAGAACTGCTCCCCGGCTCTGCGGCGGTCACTGCTGGGCACAGGAGGTCTACAGGTGGGGAAGGGGAGCCCCCGGAGAGGGTATACAGCGGATAAGTATACAATATGATGGGATTTATAAAGCTGGAGAGAGGAGTGAAGAAGAAACACGTCTGCTCTCTTCTCCAGCCAGGCCACGCCCCCATCCTGATCCATCTCTTAATAATAGCTGGAGCCACGGGTAAAGCTGCTGGAGGGTCATAAAACTAAGGGGAATATGTACTAAGCAGTGATAAAAGTGGAGAAGTGAGCCAGTGGAGAAGTTGACCATTGCAACCAATCAGGATTAATGTAACATTTATAATTTGCATCCTATAAAATTATACAGAGCATCTGATTGGTTGCCATGGGCAACTTCTCCACTGGATCACTTCCCCCACTTTTATCACTGCTTAGTACATGTCCCCCTGAGAGTAAGAGCTGGGCTGATCTTCATAAAGATGAGAAAAGGAACAATAATGCAGAAAGGATAAAAGGGGCGACAAGTGAAGGCTGAGAGGGCTGCGTGCAGCCAAAGGGGTGTCAGATGTCCAATACTTTTAAAGTGATAATTATTTTGTTTTTTAAAATGAGCAAATTCTACAGTATGAAAATAAATCACTTCATTCAATAATATAATAGTATGTTAAATTCGGACTACATTTAGTTCCAGGTAAAAGCAATTAAAATGATTACAATTATTATTTCAACCGCTTCTTACATATTCAAACTGTACTGAGCATCATTTTTAGTCAAATGAGTCATTGCGCACAAATAACATGGTAACTTATATTTGACATCATTTTTTCTAAAAGTGCAACTCTGGGATTTGGGTATGTCACATGATCCATAATTAGAAAATCTGCAAAATGTGTGCCTACATCACATGTAAACTTATTAACTGGATTAACTTGTAGCAATTTTTTGAAGACAATTAAATTAGATGCAATTTACAGCCAAACTTAGAGTACCACCAAATTTAACTTTATTCACAATCTCATAGGGGTCTGGAGCAAGATCGAGCTGCAAAAAGGGTTAGTTGCAGTGCCATTGGCGGCGTCTCCATGCCATTACAGCGGCAACTCACCTCCTTCATGTCTAATTGATTTAACCCCATAGAGGTCACAGTTGCCAACTTGGAAAATTGATCCTCAATGTAGCAACAAAACAAAATTAGAATAATACATATGAATGAACTATGTTATTTATTTACAGGCAGAATGCTCAATAACATTAATCACCCTACGCGTATTATCCGGGGCCTGTCTGTTTAATACGAAGCCCACCTGATCAGGGTTGATAAGAGAAGGGAGAAGTGGACTGATACGGTTGGCAACTAATTTGGCATAAATTTTTAGATCCGTATTTAATAGAGCTATTGGTCTAAAATTTTGGACTGAGGTAGGGTTTTTTCCCGGCTTGGGGATGTCAAAGTCAAAAAAATATTACATAGAGAGAACATACAAACTGCACACATTTAAGTCGCTATACTTGCAAATATGCGCAGCGAGCACAGCAATATATAGTAACACACGCATTTACACGGACATGGCACAGAGATGGATTCGACACTTATTTCATACAGTACATAATTATAATAATATCAAGCACCAGACATCATGGAGATTTAAAATTAGCTAATGAATTAATGTCATGAATGTGTATTATTTGAACCGAACCAGATAAACCCGTCATGTTTACTATTAAAACAAGCAGATTGGGGTGTAGATTAATTTGATACTTGTTGTGAAGTTGTGGGACATTGCAGCGGATAGATATGATTATATGTATAAAAGCTAAAAATCACTTTGTTAGAACAATGCAGTGACCAGGGAACTGAAGATAACCCTTTTGCCAGATTTCAGGGCTGAACCTGATCAGCATATACAAAGCAAGAGAGACCCCTCCCACAGGGACTAGTCAAACAGGCTGGCTAGAGAGAGAGGTGTTCAGTTGCTTGTGGCCTCAGAGAACAGATGTAATGTAGCTACACTCAGAACAAAGCTCTCAGAAGCATGGCTGGATCATCACCAGGCACCTTACAAAGGCTAAGTATCATAATCTCAATATCACATGGCTGATTGGCATAGAATAGTTTAAATATGTGTTTGAGGTAGAGTAGTTGTGAAGTGATTGTTATAGAGTGGTTGGTTTGGAGATACAAATGGCTTAAGGTTAATGAGGCTTGCGCAGCTGTGTGATTGTTGGGTGTTTGTGCTGATACTCTATGAAATCTGTAATGAATTGGAACAGTAGACAATCTGTAGCATAGCATTCCTGGTATACATTTATGGTTGGTGATTTATAACAGATTATAGTAGTTTTACATGATGCATCTTGCTGAAGGTTTGAAGTTAAAGCATACTTCCTTTTGTTACTGTAGTCATGTGCTTGTAGCAATGGCAGGCTGGGATGTGTGGTTACATTGTGATCTGGTGATTCATATAACATGGACTGTAGGCAATAAACGAAGTTTGTTTGGAATGTGAAATTGAATAAGATGGTTCTAGGAAGTTGGATTGGAATGTGGAATAAGATTAGTTGGTTTGTAAGAAATGGCTGCTGCTGGGTGTTTTCCCCTCCCCCTTTCAACCATGTGTTACAGTCTTTGGAATCATGGGAGGTTATTCCCAAAATGGAGTCTAGCTTCTATCCCATGCGGTATTCAGCATTGACTAACTGCACAGCGATTGTCTCTCACATGTGTGGGTTTATCTGCAACCATATTGTCTCTTATTTAATGTTATAAGCCATTCTCTCTCTCCTTCCCCCTTAAACGTAATTGTGTCTTTATTGTATTTTATGTGTAGTAACTTGGTTAGATATTCTATGTTATTTTGGTAGTGTATAGCTTGTATTGTATTATTCTTTTTGAACGTTCATTCTCTCACTAAAGGCGTTAGAACCTTAGACCGGTATTTGATTGTTTATTATAAATGCATAAAGGTTCTCAGAGCGTCATAGTCGCTCATACAGCTTTTAAGCTAACAAGGTTACACTGCATTACATCTACACATTGTCACTGCACAAATGTTTACAGTATAAGTACATTCCTTAAGGTATAGTTAAGGGAGTACCCTTGCGGTACTTTTTGCGCCAATTGCGTACTGTGTTCTTTAACCTTTAACGTGTTTTTAATAGGACAAATATATTCAGCTTTGTCAGGGATGGTGATGATTTGAGCTTCCAGCATCTCTTTGGGAAAGTGCCCAACTTCTGAGGCTTCATTAAACACTGACAAGAGCACCGGGGCCAAACTCGCCTTAAAGGATTTATAGAAACCAGAAGGATAACCATCAGGCCCCGGCGCCTTATCCGCTGGAAGGGAATCAATAGCCTTTTCGACTTCAGCTAAAGTCCAAGGCTCACTAAGGGAGCTACAAGTCTCCGGTGACAGCGAGGGGAGAGTAAAATCGCTCAGAAAATTTTGAATATCAATGCCTGTAGGTTGAAAAGTGGAAGAATCCCCCTTCAAGTTGTATAATTTAGAGTAATAAGATGCAAAGACATTTGCAATCTCGTCAGGGTCGTAGACTCTCACCTCTATCCGAGTGGACAATATGATTTTTTTCTTTAGCTTTCTTACCCCTCAGCTTCCTCGCCAGTAGTCTACCAGCCCGGTTACCATAAACATAGAATTTTTGGTTCAGTCTATGCAGGTTGCATTGGACTTCTGCTAAATAGAAAACATTTACCGCCTCTCTGGCTTCCTTCAATGAATTAAGAAGGGCTTTATCGTGTGGATGTGCCTTGTGAGAACTCTCCAGGGAAGCGACTGCAAGCTCAGCTTGTTCAAATTTTTTACGATATGCCCTTTTAAGTTTAGCCGCTGTTTGAATCACTGTCCCTCGTCTTACTGCTTTGAGAGCACACCAGAATGTGAAGATAGATGTCTCCCGAGGAGAGTTCTCAGAAAGGTAATAGTCCATGGTTGTTTGGATAGCCTGTGCGGTCTCCGGCTGAAGAAGACTTAGTTTACCTAAACGCCAGGGGGCCGGGGTAACCTTTCTACTATTAATATCCCATTCGATGAATAATGGGGAGTGATCCGACCAAGACATCGGGAGAATGGAAATTTTACGGATGGACTGTAAAGTCCACTTATCTGCTAAAGCTAGGTCTATTCTAGAATAAGAGACATGTACTGGGGAATAAAATGTGTAATCTCTGTCCATTGGGTGCTTAACGCGCCAAAGGTCTAAAAGATCATATTCCGCCAATAACTGGCTAAAGCCCTTTGCATTCCTATGGAGCTGACTGGAGAGTGAGGGCCGCTTGCCAGAATTGTCAACTAAAGGGTCCAGGGTCAAGTTAAAGTCCCCCAATAAGAGTAAAGCACCCTTGGCCAATTGTTGCACCTTAGCACAGAATTCCTGCAAAATGCTAGTTGCTTAGTGTTAGGAGCATAGCCAGAAACTATTGTCACCTCTTTATTTTCGAGAGTACCAACCAGAATTAGAATTCTCCCCTCGGGGTCGCAGTATTGCGATGTGAGGGAAAATGCGCAATGCTGAGATACCAAGATTGCCACTCCCACCTTCTTCGCTGGTCCGTTGGCCAAATAGCAATGGGGAAATCTCCCATTAGTAAACCGTGGAGGGGCAGATTTAATAAAATGAGTCGCTTGGACGGCTATGATTTGGGCTTTAAGTTTATGGAAATAATAATTATTATTAAATTATTACATTTTATTTATAAGGTGCCACATGTGTTTCGCAGCGCCGTACAAAGGACAGTACAGGGGACAAAACATTGCATTACAGTAAATAAATAACAGAAATAGAGTACAGGTAACAGAGCACCACACATTCTCAAGACATAATACAGCTAAGATGTAAGTATTGAGGGAGTGATCATCGTACTACTAGAGGCTGGTGGCCATAGATGGAGATGAGCCTTTACTAGCAGGATAAAGATGGTCGTTGAGTAGGGGAGAGCTGTGAGTGAAATGTGTTGAGACGAGGGCTTAGATAACAAGAGGAAAGAGGGCCCTGTTCTGAAGAGCTAACAATCTAATGGGGAGGGGTGACAGACAGATGACAAGAGGTGCAGGCAAGTGGGAGGTAGTCCGATGGCAGTATGCAAGCAAAGCTGAGATGTTCACGGCATGAGGCAGGGGGGTGGAGGCGCGGCTTCAGCACTGGGTTATGCATCGGGAGGGTATGCTTTGATGAATAGGTGGGTTTTTAGTGCCCGTTTGAAGCTTTGCAAGGTTGGGGAGAGTCTAATGGAGCGGGGGAGTGCGTTCCACTGAAGGGGTGCAGCACGGGTAAAATCCTGAACTCGTGCATGGGAAGCAGTGACCAGGGCGGTGGAGAGGCGACGGTCATTAGTCGACCGTAGGGGGCGGGAGGGAGTATGAAGGGAAAGGAGGTTGGAGATGTAGGGAGCAGTGGAATTAGAGATGGCCTTGTATGTGAGGGTGAGGAGTTTGAAGAGGATTCTGTAGGGGAATGGGAGCCAGTGTAGATTTTGTTGAAGGGGAGTGGCAGATGTGGTGCGGCGGGAGAGGAAGATAAGCCTAGCTGCGGAGTTCAGGACAGATTGGAGGGGAGCAAGATTGGAGCAAGCGAGGCCAGTGAGGAGGACATTGCAGTAGTCAAGTCGTGAGATGACCAGTGAGTGGATGATGAGTTTAGTTGCACTCTGGGAGAGATATGGCCTGATACGAGCAATGTTGCATAGCTGGAAACGACAGAATTGTGCCAGAGCTTGGATGTGGGGTGCAAATTAAGTGCCATCCTCCTCTTATGTGGGGAATTAAGACCCTTTGCATTTATAGAGACAATGTTAACCATACTGTAAAGATATCGAGGATTGCATAGCTATCATCAACCAACTGGCATGTAGAAAGTGTGTGTAGCAATTTCCGGACAGTAGGAGAGGAAAAGAAAGGATAGAGAAAAGAAGATTAACAGGAAAAGGAAACATAACATTAACCCCACGCGGGGGCACAGTTGGATGCCTAACCATCTACCCGCACCCGAACTAAAATTAAACCAGGTACAGTTCCTCGGCACTCCATCTCTGGTCCCACCGCCAGCTGCCGGGACTAAAAGAAACTCGGGTAGAATTCCCAGCTGACAAAGGAACTGGTGCAACATAGGAAACATGAAATGACAAACCGTGTAGAAAAACATGAAATCAATGCAAACGTAGTAAAGCAGACAATACTTAAAGATCTGCAGCCGACGAGGCCCAGTCCCGCTGAAGGCCCCGTTCGGGGGAGGTGTGTGTAGAAGAGCTTGCAGAGAACCATGATGCTAGGATCTTTTTACCCTCCTCGACGTTCGTTATGACAACAGTAGAACCTTCTCAAGAAATAAGCAACTTAGTAGGAAATCCCCATCTGTATAGAATGTTCTCTTTACGTAACACAGATGTGATGGTTTAAAGAGAGCGCCTTTTCGCTAGAGTAGCAGGGGACAGGTCTCCGAATATCTGAAGTGAGCCCAGAGCCTCTGAGGCAGTATCCGAGGGTCTAGCAGCTTTCAAGATCGTCTCCTTCATGTGGTAATAGTGCAACCTCATAAGGACATCTCGGGGGACACCATCAGGAGCGTTCCTGGCTTTAGGGAGCCTATGGATGCGGTCGATTAGAAAGTCCACTGAGTGGTACGTAGGGAGGAGTTTGCTAAAGAGGTCAACTGCAAAATCGTTCAAAGCGCTATTAGCGACAGCCTCCGGGACACCTCGCAGCTTTATATTGTTACGTCTCGATCTGTCCTCTATATCAGAGAGTTTGTCCCTGAGCGCCGTGACCTCATTTTGAAGCAGTTCATGAGAAGAGATCAGGTCGTTGTGCGAAGACACCACTTCACCCATTTTTGTTTCTAAGTGGTCAGTGCGGCCACCAATCTCGTCAATAGATCTCTGACATTCCTTCATAGTCGCTCTAAATTCTGACGCAACTTCATCCTTAAATTGCGTTAGGAGATGCTTCATAGTGCCCACCGTAAGCGAATCACTGTCTTCGATGGAACTGGTGGGTACGGTAACATAGGTAGGGGCAGACGCATCCCGGAGTGGCGAGGGCATAGGGACAGTATGCTTAGGGGCATCATTCAACCGTGGGGACATCGCAGCCGAACATCTCGGGAGGTGCTGGGATATCTGCGGTCCTATGAAGTCTGCAGTACAATATGTATTATATATCGAGCACACTGTGTGAGAAATGCATGCAATTACGCCCAGTGGCCACAAGATGGGGCAGTTGTAGTAGAAGAATATACTGCTGAGAAAAAGTCCATTGCTCCACAAATAAAGAAAAGCACAAATCTCTCAGCAGAGACCCCAGGGTGAGATCAAAGGGAGAACAGTGCCAGGGGGCCACCAGTCCCGGTGTAGCCCTAATCCAGAGTCCCCACAACACACAGGCACACCACTACCTCAGAGCAGCTCCTTTGGTGCAGTCCAAAATGGCCACCGCGTCCCCCTGGGCGTCTGTTCCACTGCTGTCCCCCGCTGCCAGGCGTCTCCCCGACCTGCTGCCCCAGGGGGTGTCCACCCTGGGGGTCTGGGGAAGGCTACTGATGGTTCCTGTGACTCTGGTAAGGTCCGCGCAGCTTCCCGGCGCCGCGACCCCGCTATGGAGCTCAAAACGCGGGTACCGGGAGTACGCGAGGCCCGGGCTTCTGGAGGTCCGTAGGCCGCAACCTGCGGGAGCAGTGAGAACTGCTCCCCGGCTCTGCGGCGGTCACTGCTGGGCACAGGAGGTCTACAGGTGGGGAAGGGGAGCCCCCGGAGAGGGTATACAGCGGATAAGTATACAATATGATGGGATTTATAAAGCTGGAGAGAGGAGTGAAGAAGAAACACGTCTGCTCTCTTCTCCAGCCAGGCCACGCCCCCATCCTGATCCATCTCTTAATAATAGCTGGAGCCACGGGTAAAGCTGCTGGAGGGTCATAAAACTAAGGGGAATATGTACTAAGCAGTGATAAAAGTGGAGAAGTGAGCCAGTGGAGAAGTTGACCATTGCAACCAATCAGGATTAATGTAACATTTATAATTTGCATCCTATAAAATTATACAGAGCATCTGATTGGTTGCCATGGGCAACTTCTCCACTGGATCACTTCCCCCACTTTTATCACTGCTTAGTACATGTCCCCCTGAGAGTAAGAGCTGGGCTGATCTTCATAAAGATGAGAAAAGGAACAATAATGCAGAAAGGATAAAAGGGGCGACAAGTGAAGGCTGAGAGGGCTGCGTGCAGCCAAAGGGGTGTCAGATGTCCAATACTTTTAAAGTGATAATTATTTTGTTTTTTAAAATGAGCAAATTCTACAGTATGAAAATAAATCACTTCATTCAATAATATAATAGTATGTTAAATTCGGACTACATTTAGTTCCAGGTAAAAGCAATTAAAATGATTACAATTATTATTTCAACCGCTTCTTACATATTCAAACTGTACTGAGCATCATTTTTAGTCAAATGAGTCATTGCGCACAAATAACATGGTAACTTATATTTGACATCATTTTTTCTAAAAGTGCAACTCTGGGATTTGGGTATGTCACATGATCCATAATTAGAAAATCTGCAAAATGTGTGCCTACATCACATGTAAACTTATTAACTGGATTAACTTGTAGCAATTTTTTGAAGACAATTAAATTAGATGCAATTTACAGCCAAACTTAGAGTACCACCAAATTTAACTTTATTCACAATCTCATAGGGGTCTGGAGCAAGATCGAGCTGCAAAAAGGGTTAGTTGCAGTGCCATTGGCGGCGTCTCCATGCCATTACAGCGGCAACTCACCTCCTTCATGTCTAATTGATTTAACCCCATAGAGGTCACAGTTGCCAACTTGGAAAATTGATCCTCAATGTAGCAACAAAACAAAATTAGAATAATACATATGAATGAACTATGTTATTTATTTACAGGCAGAATGCTCAATAACATTAATCACCCTACGCGTATTATCCGGGGCCTGTCTGTTTAATACGAAGCCCACCTGATCAGGGTTGATAAGAGAAGGGAGAAGTGGACTGATACGGTTGGCAACTAATTTGGCATAAATTTTTAGATCCGTATTTAATAGAGCTATTGGTCTAAAATTTTGGACTGAGGTAGGGTTTTTTCCCGGCTTGGGGATGTCAAAGTCAAAAAAATATTACATAGAGAGAACATACAAACTGCACACATTTAAGTCGCTATACTTGCAAATATGCGCAGCGAGCACAGCAATATATAGTAACACACGCATTTACACGGACATGGCACAGAGATTGATTCGACACTTATTTCATACAGTACATAATTATAATAATATCAAGCACCAGACATCATGGAGATTTAAAATTAGCTAATGAATTAATGTCATGAATGTGTATTATTTGAACCGAACCAGATAAACCCGTCATGTTTACTATTAAAACAAGCAGATTGGGGTGTAGATTAATTTGATACTTGTTGTGAAGTTGTGGGACATTGCAGCGGATAGATATGATTATATGTATAAAAGCTAAAAATCACTTTGTTAGAACAATGCAGTGACCAGGGAACTGAAGATAACCCTTTTGCCAGATTTCAGGGCTGAACCTGATCAGCATATACAAAGCAAGAGAGACCCCTCCCACAGGGACTAGTCAAACAGGCTGGCTAGAGAGAGAGGTGTTCAGTTGCTTGTGGCCTCAGAGAACAGATGTAATGTAGCTACACTCAGAACAAAGCTCTCAGAAGCATGGCTGGATCATCACCAGGCACCTTACAAAGGCTAAGTATCATAATCTCAATATCACATGGCTGATTGGCATAGAATAGTTTAAATATGTGTTTGAGGTAGAGTAGTTGTGAAGTGATTGTTATAGAGTGGTTGGTTTGGAGATACAAATGGCTTAAGGTTAATGAGGCTTGCGCAGCTGTGTGATTGTTGGGTGTTTGTGCTGATACTCTATGAAATCTGTAATGAATTGGAACAGTAGACAATCTGTAGCATAGCATTCCTGGTATACATTTATGGTTGGTGATTTATAACAGATTATAGTAGTTTTACATGATGCATCTTGCTGAAGGTTTGAAGTTAAAGCATACTTCCTTTTGTTACTGTAGTCATGTGCTTGTAGCAATGGCAGGCTGGGATGTGTGGTTACATTGTGATCTGGTGATTCATATAACATGGACTGTAGGCAATAAACGAAGTTTGTTTGGAATGTGAAATTGAATAAGATGGTTCTAGGAAGTTGGATTGGAATGTGGAATAAGATTAGTTGGTTTGTAAGAAATGGCTGCTGCTGGGTGTTTTCCCCTCCCCCTTTCAACCATGTGTTACAGTCTTTGGAATCATGGGAGGTTATTCCCAAAATGGAGTCTAGCTTCTATCCCATGCGGTATTCAGCATTGACTAACTGCACAGCGATTGTCTCTCACATGTGTGGGTTTATCTGCAACCATATTGTCTCTTATTTAATGTTATAAGCCATTCTCTCTCTCCTTCCCCCTTAAACGTAATTGTGTCTTTATTGTATTTTATGTGTAGTAACTTGGTTAGATATTCTATGTTATTTTGGTAGTGTATAGCTTGTATTGTATTATTCTTTTTGAACGTTCATTCTCTCACTAAAGGCGTTAGAACCTTAGACCGGTATTTGATTGTTTATTATAAATGCATAAAGGTTCTCAGAGCGTCATAGTCGCTCATACAGCTTTTAAGCTAACAAGGTTACACTGCATTACATCTACACATTGTCACTGCACAAATGTTTACAGTATAAGTACATTCCTTAAGGTATAGTTAAGGGAGTACCCTTGCGGTACTTTTTGCGCCAATTGCGTACTGTGTTCTTTAACCTTTAACGTGTTTTTAATAGGACAAATATATTCAGCTTTGTCAGGGATGGTGATGATTTGAGCTTCCAGCATCTCTTTGGGAAAGTGCCCAACTTCTGAGGCTTCATTAAACACTGACAAGAGCACCGGGGCCAAACTCGCCTTAAAGGATTTATAGAAACCAGAAGGATAACCATCAGGCCCCGGCGCCTTATCCGCTGGAAGGGAATCAATAGCCTTTTCGACTTCAGCTAAAGTCCAAGGCTCACTAAGGGAGCTACAAGTCTCCGGTGACAGCGAGGGGAGAGTAAAATCGCTCAGAAAATTTTGAATATCAATGCCTGTAGGTTGAAAAGTGGAAGAATCCCCCTTCAAGTTGTATAATTTAGAGTAATAAGATGCAAAGACATTTGCAATCTCGTCAGGGTCGTAGACTCTCACCTCTATCCGAGTGGACAATATGATTTTTTTCTTTAGCTTTCTTACCCCTCAGCTTCCTCGCCAGTAGTCTACCAGCCCGGTTACCATAAACATAGAATTTTTGGTTCAGTCTATGCAGGTTGCATTGGACTTCTGCTAAATAGAAAACATTTACCGCCTCTCTGGCTTCCTTCAATGAATTAAGAAGGGCTTTATCGTGTGGATGTGCCTTGTGAGAACTCTCCAGGGAAGCGACTGCAAGCTCAGCTTGTTCAAATTTTTTACGATATGCCCTTTTAAGTTTAGCCGCTGTTTGAATCACTGTCCCTCGTCTTACTGCTTTGAGAGCACACCAGAATGTGAAGATAGATGTCTCCCGAGGAGAGTTCTCAGAAAGGTAATAGTCCATGGTTGTTTGGATAGCCTGTGCGGTCTCCGGCTGAAGAAGACTTAGTTTACCTAAACGCCAGGGGGCCGGGGTAACCTTTCTACTATTAATATCCCATTCGATGAATAATGGGGAGTGATCCGACCAAGACATCGGGAGAATGGAAATTTTACGGATGGACTGTAAAGTCCACTTATCTGCTAAAGCTAGGTCTATTCTAGAATAAGAGACATGTACTGGGGAATAAAATGTGTAATCTCTGTCCATTGGGTGCTTAACGCGCCAAAGGTCTAAAAGATCATATTCCGCCAATAACTGGCTAAAGCCCTTTGCATTCCTATGGAGCTGACTGGAGAGTGAGGGCCGCTTGCCAGAATTGTCAACTAAAGGGTCCAGGGTCAAGTTAAAGTCCCCCAATAAGAGTAAAGCACCCTTGGCCAATTGTTGCACCTTAGCACAGAATTCCTGCAAAATGCTAGTTGCTTAGTGTTAGGAGCATAGCCAGAAACTATTGTCACCTCTTTATTTTCGAGAGTACCAACCAGAATTAGAATTCTCCCCTCGGGGTCGCAGTATTGCGATGTGAGGGAAAATGCGCAATGCTGAGATACCAAGATTGCCACTCCCACCTTCTTCGCTGGTCCGTTGGCCAAATAGCAATGGGGAAATCTCCCATTAGTAAACCGTGGAGGGGCAGATTTAATAAAATGAGTCGCTTGGACGGCTATGATTTGGGCTTTAAGTTTATGGAAATAATAATTATTATTAAATTATTACATTTTATTTATAAGGTGCCACATGTGTTTCGCAGCGCCGTACAAAGGACAGTACAGGGGACAAAACATTGCATTACAGTAAATAAATAACAGAAATAGAGTACAGGTAACAGAGCACCACACATTCTCAAGACATAATACAGCTAAGATGTAAGTATTGAGGGAGTGATCATCGTACTACTAGAGGCTGGTGGCCATAGATGGAGATGAGCCTTTACTAGCAGGATAAAGATGGTCGTTGAGTAGGGGAGAGCTGTGAGTGAAATGTGTTGAGACGAGGGCTTAGATAACAAGAGGAAAGAGGGCCCTGTTCTGAAGAGCTAACAATCTAATGGGGAGGGGTGACAGACAGATGACAAGAGGTGCAGGCAAGTGGGAGGTAGTCCGATGGCAGTATGCAAGCAAAGCTGAGATGTTCACGGCATGAGGCAGGGGGGTGGAGGCGCGGCTTCAGCACTGGGTTATGCATCGGGAGGGTATGCTTTGATGAATAGGTGGGTTTTTAGTGCCCGTTTGAAGCTTTGCAAGGTTGGGGAGAGTCTAATGGAGCGGGGGAGTGCGTTCCACTGAAGGGGTGCAGCACGGGTAAAATCCTGAACTCGTGCATGGGAAGCAGTGACCAGGGCGGTGGAGAGGCGACGGTCATTAGTCGACCGTAGGGGGCGGGAGGGAGTATGAAGGGAAAGGAGGTTGGAGATGTAGGGAGCAGTGGAATTAGAGATGGCCTTGTATGTGAGGGTGAGGAGTTTGAAGAGGATTCTGTAGGGGAATGGGAGCCAGTGTAGATTTTGTTGAAGGGGAGTGGCAGATGTGGTGCGGCGGGAGAGGAAGATAAGCCTAGCTGCGGAGTTCAGGACAGATTGGAGGGGAGCAAGATTGGAGCAAGCGAGGCCAGTGAGGAGGACATTGCAGTAGTCAAGTCGTGAGATGACCAGTGAGTGGATGATGAGTTTAGTTGCACTCTGGGAGAGATATGGCCTGATACGAGCAATGTTGCATAGCTGGAAACGACAGAATTGTGCCAGAGCTTGGATGTGGGGTGCAAATTAAGTGCCATCCTCCTCTTATGTGGGGAATTAAGACCCTTTGCATTTATAGAGACAATGTTAACCATACTGTAAAGATATCGAGGATTGCATAGCTATCATCAACCAACTGGCATGTAGAAAGTGTGTGTAGCAATTTCCGGACAGTAGGAGAGGAAAAGAAAGGATAGAGAAAAGAAGATTAACAGGAAAAGGAAACATAACATTAACCCCACGCGGGGGCACAGTTGGATGCCTAACCATCTACCCGCACCCGAACTAAAATTAAACCAGGTACAGTTCCTCGGCACTCCATCTCTGGTCCCACCGCCAGCTGCCGGGACTAAAAGAAACTCGGGTAGAATTCCCAGCTGACAAAGGAACTGGTGCAACATAGGAAACATGAAATGACAAACCGTGTAGAAAAACATGAAATCAATGCAAACGTAGTAAAGCAGACAATACTTAAAGATCTGCAGCCGACGAGGCCCAGTCCCGCTGAAGGCCCCGTTCGGGGGAGGTGTGTGTAGAAGAGCTTGCAGAGAACCATGATGCTAGGATCTTTTTACCCTCCTCGACGTTCGTTATGACAACAGTAGAACCTTCTCAAGAAATAAGCAACTTAGTAGGAAATCCCCATCTGTATAGAATGTTCTCTTTACGTAACACAGATGTGATGGTTTAAAGAGAGCGCCTTTTCGCTAGAGTAGCAGGGGACAGGTCTCCGAATATCTGAAGTGAGCCCAGAGCCTCTGAGGCAGTATCCGAGGGTCTAGCAGCTTTCAAGATCGTCTCCTTCATGTGGTAATAGTGCAACCTCATAAGGACATCTCGGGGGACACCATCAGGAGCGTTCCTGGCTTTAGGGAGCCTATGGATGCGGTCGATTAGAAAGTCCACTGAGTGGTACGTAGGGAGGAGTTTGCTAAAGAGGTCAACTGCAAAATCGTTCAAAGCGCTATTAGCGACAGCCTCCGGGACACCTCGCAGCTTTATATTGTTACGTCTCGATCTGTCCTCTATATCAGAGAGTTTGTCCCTGAGCGCCGTGACCTCATTTTGAAGCAGTTCATGAGAAGAGATCAGGTCGTTGTGCGAAGACACCACTTCACCCATTTTTGTTTCTAAGTGGTCAGTGCGGCCACCAATCTCGTCAATAGATCTCTGACATTCCTTCATAGTCGCTCTAAATTCTGACGCAACTTCATCCTTAAATTGCGTTAGGAGATGCTTCATAGTGCCCACCGTAAGCGAATCACTGTCTTCGATGGAACTGGTGGGTACGGTAACATAGGTAGGGGCAGACGCATCCCGGAGTGGCGAGGGCATAGGGACAGTATGCTTAGGGGCATCATTCAACCGTGGGGACATCGCAGCCGAACATCTCGGGAGGTGCTGGGATATCTGCGGTCCTATGAAGTCTGCAGTACAATATGTATTATATATCGAGCACACTGTGTGAGAAATGCATGCAATTACGCCCAGTGGCCACAAGATGGGGCAGTTGTAGTAGAAGAATATACTGCTGAGAAAAAGTCCATTGCTCCACAAATAAAGAAAAGCACAAATCTCTCAGCAGAGACCCCAGGGTGACATCAAAGGGAGAACAGTGCCAGGGGGCCACCAGTCCCGGTGTAGCCCTAATCCAGAGTCCCCACAACACACAGGCACACCACTACCTCAGAGCAGCTCCTTTGGTGCAGTCCAAAATGGCCACCGCGTCCCCCTGGGCGTCTGTTCCACTGCTGTCCCCCGCTGCCAGGCGTCTCCCCGACCTGCTGCCCCAGGGGGTGTCCACCCTGGGGGTCTGGGGAAGGCTACTGATGGTTCCTGTGACTCTGGTAAGGTCCGCGCAGCTTCCCGGCGCCGCGACCCCGCTATGGAGCTCAAAACGCGGGTACCGGGAGTACGCGAGGCCCGGGCTTCTGGAGGTCCGTAGGCCGCAACCTGCGGGAGCAGTGAGAACTGCTCCCCGGCTCTGCGGCGGTCACTGCTGGGCACAGGAGGTCTACAGGTGGGGAAGGGGAGCCCCCGGAGAGGGTATACAGCGGATAAGTATACAATATGATGGGATTTATAAAGCTGGAGAGAGGAGTGAAGAAGAAACACGTCTGCTCTCTTCTCCAGCCAGGCCACGCCCCCATCCTGATCCATCTCTTAATAATAGCTGGAGCCACGGGTAAAGCTGCTGGAGGGTCATAAAACTAAGGGGAATATGTACTAAGCAGTGATAAAAGTGGAGAAGTGAGCCAGTGGAGAAGTTGACCATTGCAACCAATCAGGATTAATGTAACATTTATAATTTGCATCCTATAAAATTATACAAAGCATCTGATTGGTTGCCATGGGCAACTTCTCCACTGGATCACTTCCCCCACTTTTATCACTGCTTAGTACATGTCCCCCTGAGAGTAAGAGCTGGGCTGATCTTCATAAAGATGAGAAAAGGAACAATAATGCAGAAAGGATAAAAGGGGCGACAAGTGAAGGCTGAGAGGGCTGCGTGCAGCCAAAGGGGTGTCAGATGTCCAATACTTTTAAAGTGATAATTATTTTGTTTTTTAAAATGAGCAAATTCTACAGTATGAAAATAAATCACTTCATTCAATAATATAATAGTATGTTAAATTCGGACTACATTTAGTTCCAGGTAAAAGCAATTAAAATGATTACAATTATTATTTCAACCGCTTCTTACATATTCAAACTGTACTGAGCATCATTTTTAGTCAAATGAGTCATTGCGCACAAATAACATGGTAACTTATATTTGACATCATTTTTTCTAAAAGTGCAACTCTGGGATTTGGGTATGTCACATGATCCATAATTAGAAAATCTGCAAAATGTGTGCCTACATCACATGTAAACTTATTAACTGGATTAACTTGTAGCAATTTTTTGAAGACAATTAAATTAGATGCAATTTACAGCCAAACTTAGAGTACCACCAAATTTAACTTTATTCACAATCTCATAGGGGTCTGGAGCAAGATCGAGCTGCAAAAAGGGTTAGTTGCAGTGCCATTGGCGGCGTCTCCATGCCATTACAGCGGCAACTCACCTCCTTCATGTCTAATTGATTTAACCCCATAGAGGTCACAGTTGCCAACTTGGAAAATTGATCCTCAATGTAGCAACAAAACAAAATTAGAATAATACATATGAATGAACTATGTTATTTATTTACAGGCAGAATGCTCAATAACATTAATCACCCTACGCGTATTATCCGGGGCCTGTCTGTTTAATACGAAGCCCACCTGATCAGGGTTGATAAGAGAAGGGAGAAGTGGACTGATACGGTTGGCAACTAATTTGGCATAAATTTTTAGATCCGTATTTAATAGAGCTATTGGTCTAAAATTTTGGACTGAGGTAGGGTTTTTTCCCGGCTTGGGGATGTCAAAGTCAAAAAAATATTACATAGAGAGAACATACAAACTGCACACATTTAAGTCGCTATACTTGCAAATATGCGCAGCGAGCACAGCAATATATAGTAACACACGCATTTACACGGACATGGCACAGAGATTGATTCGACACTTATTTCATACAGTACATAATTATAATAATATCAAGCACCAGACATCATGGAGATTTAAAATTAGCTAATGAATTAATGTCATGAATGTGTATTATTTGAACCGAACCAGATAAACCCGTCATGTTTACTATTAAAACAAGCAGATTGGGGTGTAGATTAATTTGATACTTGTTGTGAAGTTGTGGGACATTGCAGCGGATAGATATGATTATATGTATAAAAGCTAAAAATCACTTTGTTAGAACAATGCAGTGACCAGGGAACTGAAGATAACCCTTTTGCCAGATTTCAGGGCTGAACCTGATCAGCATATACAAAGCAAGAGAGACCCCTCCCACAGGGACTAGTCAAACAGGCTGGCTAGAGAGAGAGGTGTTCAGTTGCTTGTGGCCTCAGAGAACAGATGTAATGTAGCTACACTCAGAACAAAGCTCTCAGAAGCATGGCTGGATCATCACCAGGCACCTTACAAAGGCTAAGTATCATAATCTCAATATCACATGGCTGATTGGCATAGAATAGTTTAAATATGTGTTTGAGGTAGAGTAGTTGTGAAGTGATTGTTATAGAGTGGTTGGTTTGGAGATACAAATGGCTTAAGGTTAATGAGGCTTGCGCAGCTGTGTGATTGTTGGGTGTTTGTGCTGATACTCTATGAAATCTGTAATGAATTGGAACAGTAGACAATCTGTAGCATAGCATTCCTGGTATACATTTATGGTTGGTGATTTATAACAGATTATAGTAGTTTTACATGATGCATCTTGCTGAAGGTTTGAAGTTAAAGCATACTTCCTTTTGTTACTGTAGTCATGTGCTTGTAGCAATGGCAGGCTGGGATGTGTGGTTACATTGTGATCTGGTGATTCATATAACATGGACTGTAGGCAATAAACGAAGTTTGTTTGGAATGTGAAATTGAATAAGATGGTTCTAGGAAGTTGGATTGGAATGTGGAATAAGATTAGTTGGTTTGTAAGAAATGGCTGCTGCTGGGTGTTTTCCCCTCCCCCTTTCAACCATGTGTTACAGTCTTTGGAATCATGGGAGGTTATTCCCAAAATGGAGTCTAGCTTCTATCCCATGCGGTATTCAGCATTGACTAACTGCACAGCGATTGTCTCTCACATGTGTGGGTTTATCTGCAACCATATTGTCTCTTATTTAATGTTATAAGCCATTCTCTCTCTCCTTCCCCCTTAAACGTAATTGTGTCTTTATTGTATTTTATGTGTAGTAACTTGGTTAGATATTCTATGTTATTTTGGTAGTGTATAGCTTGTATTGTATTATTCTTTTTGAATGTTCATTCTTTCACTAAAGGCGTTAGAACCTTAGACCGGTATTTGATTGTTTATTATAAATGCATAAAGGTTCTCAGAGCGTCATAGTCGCTCATACAGCTTTTAAGCTAACAAGGTTACACTGCATTACATCTACACATTGTCACTGCACAAATGTTTACAGTATAAGTACATTCCTTAAGGTATAGTTAAGGGAGTACCCTTGCGGTACTTTTTGCGCCAATTGCGTACTGTGTTCTTTAACCTTTAACGTGTTTTTAATAGGACAAATATATTCAGCTTTGTCAGGGATGGTGATGATTTGAGCTTCCAGCATCTCTTTGGGAAAGTGCCCAACTTCTGAGGCTTCATTAAACACTGACAAGAGCACCGGGGCCAAACTCGCCTTAAAGGATTTATAGAAACCAGAAGGATAACCATCAGGCCCCGCGCCTTATCCGCTGGAAGGGAATCAATAGCCTTTTCGACTTCAGCTAAAGTCCAAGGCTCACTAAGGGAGCTACAAGTCTCCGGTGACAGCGAGGGGAGAGTAAAATCGCTCAGAAAATTTTGAATATCAATGCCTGTAGGTTGAAAAGTGGAAGAATCCCCCTTCAAGTTGTATAATTTAGAGTAATAAGATGCAAAGACATTTGCAATCTCGTCAGGGTCGTAGACTCTCACCTCTATCCGAGTGGACAATATGATTTTTTTCTTTAGCTTTCTTACCCCTCAGCTTCCTCGCCAGTAGTCTACCAGCCCGGTTACCATAAACATAGAATTTTTGGTTCAGTCTATGCAGGTTGCATTGGACTTCTGCTAAATAGAAAACATTTACTGCCTCTCTGGCTTCCTTCAATGAATTAAGAAGGGCTTTATCGTGTGGATGTGCCTTGTGAGAACTCTCCAGGGAAGCGACTGCAAGCTCAGCTTGTTCAAATTTTTTACGATATGCCCTTTTAAGTTTAGCCGCTGTTTGAATCACTGTCCCTCGTCTTACTGCTTTGAGAGCACACCAGAATGTGAAGATAGATGTCTCCCGAGGAGAGTTCTCAGAAAGGTAATAGTCCATGGTTGTTTGGATAGCCTGTGCGGTCTCCGGCTGAAGAAGACTTAGTTTACCTAAACGCCAGGGGGCCGGGGTAACCTTTCTACTATTAATATCCCATTCGATGAATAATGGGGAGTGATCCGACCAAGACATCGGGAGAATGGAAATTTTACGGATGGACTGTAAAGTCCACTTATCTGCTAAAGCTAGGTCTATTCTAGAATAAGAGACATGTACTGGGGAATAAAATGTGTAATCTCTGTCTTAACGCGCCAAAGGTCTAAAAGATCATATTCCGCCAATAACTGGCTAAAGCCCTTTGCATTCCTATGGAGCTGACTGGAGAGTGAGGGCCGCTTGCCAGAATTGTCAACTAAAGGGTCCAGGGTCAAGTTAAAGTCCCCCAATAAGAGTAAAGCACCCTTGGCCAATTGTTGCACCTTAGCACAGAGTTTCCTGCAAAATGCTAGTTGCTTAGTGTTAGGAGCATAGCCAGAAACTATTGTCACCTCTTTATTTTCGAGAGTACCAACCAGAATTAGAATTCTCCCCTCGGGGTCGCAGTATTGCGATGTGAGGGAAAATGCGCAATGCTGAGATACCAAGATTGCCACTCCCACCTTCTTCGCTGGTCCGTTGGCCAAATAGCAATGGGGAAATCTCCCATTAGTAAACCGTGGAGGGGCAGATTTAATAAAATGAGTCGCTTGGACGGCTATGATTTGGGCTTTAAGTTTATGGAAATAATAATTATTATTAAATTATTACATTTTATTTATAAGGTGCCACATGTGTTTCGCAGCGCCGTACAAAGGACAGTACAGGGGACAAAACATTGCATTACAGTAAATAAATAACAGAAATAGAGTACAGGTAACAGAGCACCACACATTCTCAAGACATAATACAGCTAAGATGTAAGTATTGAGGGAGTGATCATCGTACTACTAGAGGCTGGTGGCCATAGATGGAGATGAGCCTTTACTAGCAGGATAAAGATGGTCGTTGAGTAGGGGAGAGCTGTGAGTGAAATGTGTTGAGACGAGGGCTTAGATAACAAGAGGAAAGAGGGCCCTGTTCTGAAGAGCTAACAATCTAATGGGGAGGGGTGACAGACAGATGACAAGAGGTGCAGGCAAGTGGGAGGTAGTCCGATGGCAGTATGCAAGCAAAGCTGAGATGTTCACGGCATGAGGCAGGGGGGTGGAGGCGCGGCTTCAGCACTGGGTTATGCATCGGGAGGGTATGCTTTGATGAATAGGTGGGTTTTTAGTGCCCGTTTGAAGCTTTGCAAGGTTGGGGAGAGTCTAATGGAGCGGGGGAGTGCGTTCCACTGAAGGGGTGCAGCACGGGTAAAATCCTGAACTCGTGCATGGGAAGCAGTGACCAGGGCGGTGGAGAGGCGACGGTCATTAGTCGACCGTAGGGGGCGGGAGGGAGTATGAAGGGAAAGGAGGTTGGAGATGTAGGGAGCAGTGGAATTAGAGATGGCCTTGTATGTGAGGGTGAGGAGTTTGAAGAGGATTCTGTAGGGGAATGGGAGCCAGTGTAGATTTTGTTGAAGGGGAGTGGCAGATGTGGTGCGGCGGGAGAGGAAGATAAGCCTAGCTGCGGAGTTCAGGACAGATTGGAGGGGAGCAAGATTGGAGCAAGCGAGGCCAGTGAGGAGGACATTGCAGTAGTCAAGTCGTGAGATGACCAGTGAGTGGATGATGAGTTTAGTTGCACTCTGGGAGAGATATGGCCTGATACGAGCAATGTTGCATAGCTGGAAACGACAGAATTGTGCCAGAGCTTGGATGTGGGGTGCAAATTAAGTGCCATCCTCCTCTTATGTGGGGAATTAAGACCCTTTGCATTTATAGAGACAATGTTAACCATACTGTAAAGATATCGAGGATTGCATAGCTATCATCAACCAACTGGCATGTAGAAAGTGTGTGTAGCAATTTCCGGACAGTAGGATAGGAAAAGGGAAAGAAAGGATAGAGAAAAGAAGATTAACAGGAAAAGGAAACATAACATTAACCCCACGCGGGGGCACAGTTGGATGCCTAACCATCTACCCGCACCCGAA
The DNA here is from genome assembly GCF_028390025.1 of Pseudophryne corroboree. Taxonomy (NCBI): domain Eukaryota; kingdom Metazoa; phylum Chordata; class Amphibia; order Anura; family Myobatrachidae; genus Pseudophryne; species Pseudophryne corroboree. Next base: position 591,904,209 of record NC_086449.1, on the reverse strand, counting down.
CTAAAATTAAACCAGGTACAGTTCCTCGGCACTCCATCTCTGGTCCCACCGCCAGCTGCCGGGACTAAAAGAAACTCGGGTAGAATTCCCAGCTGACAAAGGAACTGGTGCAACATAGGAAACATGAAATGACAAACCGTGTAGAAAAACATGAAATCAATGCAAACGTAGTAAAGCAGACAATACTTAAAGATCTGCAGCCGACGAGGCCCAGTCCCGCTGAAGGCCCCGTTCGGGGGAGGTGTGTGTAGAAGAGCTTGCAGAGAACCATGATGCTAGGATCTTTTTACCCTCCTCGACGTTCGTTATGACAACAGTAGAACCTTCTCAAGAAATAAGCAACTTAGTAGGAAATCCCCATCTGTATAGAATGTTCTCTTTACGTAACACAGATGTGATGGGGTAAAGAGAGCGCCTTTTCGCTAGAGTAGCAGGGGACAGGTCTCCGAATATCTGAAGTGAGCCCAGAGCCTCTGAGGCAGTATCCGAGGGTCTAGCAGCTTTCAAGATCGCCTCCTTCATGTGGTAATAGTGCAACCTCATAAGGACATCTCGGGGGACACCATCAGGAGCGTTCCTGGCTTTAGGGAGCCTATGGATGCGGTCGATTAGAAAGTCCACTGAGTGGTACGTAGGGAGGAGTTTGCTAAAGAGGTCAACTGCAAAATCGTTCAAAGCGCTATTAGCGACAGCCTCCGGGACACCTCGCAGCTTTATATTGTTACGTCTCGATCTGTCCTCTATATCAGAGAGTTTGTCCCTGAGCGCCGTGACCTCATTTTGAAGCAGTTCATGAGAAGAGATCAGGTCGTTGTGCGAAGACACCACTTCACCCATTTTTGTTTCTAAGTGGTCAGTGCGGCCACCAATCTCGTCAATAGATCTCTGACATTCCTTCATAGTCGCTCTAAATTCTGACGCAACTTCATCCTTAAATTGCGTTAGGAGATGCTTCATAGTGCCCACCGTAAGCGAATCACTGTCTTCGATGGAACTGGTGGGTACGGTAACAGAGGTAGGGGCAGACGCATCCCGGAGTGGCGAGGGCATAGGGACAGTATGCTTAGGGGCATCATTCAACCGTGGGGACATCGCAGCCGAACGTCTCGGGAGGTGCTGGGATATCTGCGGTCCTATGAAGTCTGCAGTACAATATGTATTATATATCGAGCACACTGTGTGAGAAATGCATGCAATTACGCCCAGTGGCCACAAGATGGGGCAGTTGTAGTAGAAGAATATACTGCTGAGAAAAAGTCCATTGCTCCACAAATAAAGAAAAGCACAAATCTCTCAGCAGAGACCCCAGGGTGAGATCAAAGGGAGAACAGTGCCAGGGGGCCACCAGTCCCGGTGTAGCCCTAATCCAGAGTCCCCACAACACACAGGCACACCACTACCTCAGAGCAGCTCCTTTGGTGCAGTCCAAAATGGCCACCGCGTCCCCCTGGGCGTCTGTTCCACTGCTGTCCCCCGCTGCCAGGCGTCTCCCCGACCTGCTGCCCCAGGTGGTGTCCACCCTGGGGGTCTGGGGAAGGCTACTGATGGTTCCTGTGACTCTGGTAAGGTCCGCGCAGCTTCCCGGCGCCGCGACCCCGCTATGGAGCTCAAAACGCGGGTACCGGGAGTATGCGAGGCCCCGGCTTCTGGAGGTCCGTAGGCCGCAACCTGCGGGAGCAGTGAGAACTGCTCCCCGGCTCTGCGGCGGTCACTGCTGGGCACAGGAGGTCTACAGGTGGGGATGGGGAGCCCCCGGAGAGGGTATACAGCGGATAAGTATACAATATGATGGGATTTATAAAGCTGGAGAGAGGAGTGAAGAAGAAACACGTCTGCTCTCTTCTCCAGCCAGGCCACGCCCCCATCCTGATCCATCTCTTAATAATAGCTGGAGCCACGGGTAAAGCTGCTGGAGGGTCATAAAACTAAGGGGAATATGTACTAAGCAGTGATAAAAGTGGAGAAGTGAGCCAGTGGAGAAGTTGACCATTGCAACCAATCAGGATTAATGTAACATTTATAATTTGCATACTATAAAATTATACAGAGCATCTGATTGGTTGCCATGGGCAACTTCTCCACTGGATCACTTCCCCCACTTTTATCACTGCTTAGTACATGTCCCCCTGAGAGTAAGAGCTGGGCTGATCTTCATAAAGATGAGAAAAGGAACAATAATGCAGAAAGGATAAAAGGGGCGACAAGTGAAGGCTGAGAGGGCTACGTGCAGCCAAAGGGGTGTCAGATGTCCAATACTTTTAAAGTGATAATTATTTTGTTTTTTAAAATGAGCAAATTCTACAGTATGAAAATAAATCACTTCATTCAATAATATAATAGTATGTTAAATTCGGACTACATTTAGTTCCAGGTAAAAGCAATTAAAATGATTACAATTATTATTTCAACCGCTTCTTACATATTCAAACTGTACTGAGCATCATTTTTGGTCAAATGAGTCATTGCGCACAAATAACATGGTAACTTATATTTGACATCATTTTTTCTAAAAGTGCAACTCTGGGATTTGGGTATGTCACATGATCCATAATTAGAAAATCTGCAAAATGTGTGCCTACATCACATGTAAACTTATTAACTGGATTAACTTGTAGCAATTTTTTGAAGACAATTAAATTAGATGCAATTTACAGCCAAACTTAGAGTACCACCAAATTTAACTATATTCACAATCTCATAGGGGTCTGGAGCAAGATCGAGCTGCAAAAAGGGTTAGTTGCAGTGCCATTGGCGGCGTCTCCATGCCATTACAGCGGCAACTCACCTCCTTCATGTCTAATTGATTTAACCCCATAGAGGTCACAGTTGCCAACTTGGAAAATTGATCCTCAATGTAGCAACAAAACAAAATTAGAATAATACATATGAATGAACTATGTTATTTATTTATTTACTCATTTACATAAAAGTGTTGTGTATTGAGAGTTATCATTATTAACCATTATTATTATTATTATAAACCATTATTTATATATCACCTACAGCACATATTACAGTATGCAGCACTTTTCAGAGAATATTTAATCATTCACATCAGTTACTTCTCAAAGGCAGGCAAACATACTAGGGTTAATATCATCAGAAGCCATTTACCCTACCAGTATGTATTTGGGGTGTTGGAGGGACTGGAACAACTGTTCAAGGCCAAAAACTAGGACTCCAATCACCTGGGGCAAGGCAGTAATTTGTCAAACATCCCCCCCCTTCCAAAAATAAAGTATAAAATCAGAGAGAGAGTGTGAAGGAGGTGGGAGATAGAGAGAGAGGGTAAGGGGTAAGAGAAATACAGGAGGGAGATAAAGGGCCATACACACTAGATGACTATTCTGATAGATAGATAGATAGATAGATAGATAGATAGATAGATAGATAGATAGACAGATAGATAGATAGATAGTCCATTGCAAAGACTCGGCACTCACTTGTGGAGATGGATTACTTGCTGCGGTGCCTTCCAAAGGAATGATGTTCCTATAATATTGTTTGGTGATGGCGGCACTCAGCAGACACGTTTGTAGAAAAGTAAAGCCTTTATTATCGGTCCAGATAGATAGATAGATAGATAGATAGATAGATAGATAGATAGATAGATAGATAGATAGATATTTTGTTACCCCTTCTACAGCCATTCCAAAGATATATTTTATCTATCAAATTGTTTGAAATATTGCTTAGTGTGTACACTCAATTTTGTTTGTCAGGGCTCTGGGAAGTTCAAGGGAAATTGCTCATCTTCCACATTGTTCATCTTTCACATTGGTCATGTCTTCTAGTGTGTAGGACCCTTAAGAGAGAGGATGGAAAGATAGAGGGGAGAGAGAGAGAAAGGGGGTTTACAGAGAGAGAGAGAGGGGGGGGAGAGGGTGGAAAAGAGAGAGGAGAGGGAGGAGAGAGGGGATGAAAAGAGAGAGCAAGAGAGATAAATGGGGTAGATGGAAGGGGAGAGAGGGTGGGGAGGGAGAGAGAAGTGAGGAGTGTGGGTGACGTGAACCTTGGAGCCAGGATCCAGAAACGGCAGCTGGTCAGGTCCAGTGTGATATCCCAGCAGGCAGTAGAGGAACCTGAAGGAGAGGAGCCACCCAGACAAGATGGCGGTGGGCCGAGTGATCCTTTACAGCCGGGACTGCGGGAGACAAGCAGGAGCGGGACTGTAGGGCAGCGTTTGTTAGGAGGGCAGTTGGGGGGACTGAAAACAGAGTCAGTATGAGAGCAGCATTCACTGCTGAATGCGACAAGCAGTGTAGCGGCATAGAGTGATGGCTACAGATGAGTGATGCTGCAGGCGGGACAGGGGACCAAAGCAGTGGCTGTAGCTATAGGTCAGTGGTGGGCCAGTACAGGGGGCTCTGCAGCCGATCAGCGCAGAGTCCAGATGATGGGATGATGGAATCCAAGGAGAGCCCCCCAGAAACATCTGGGATTGAAGCACCTACGACTCAAGGGAGCAGAAAGTGGAGGGATCGGGCAGAGGGATCCGCGCCTGCTCAAATCCAGCGCCCGGGGTCACATGCATCCCCAGCCCTCCCCAGTTGTGGCCATGAACTGTTGAACACCCACGTGAACACAGGAGAACACATGTAAGGCCCTGGTTGGAATGAAATCCTTGGCCTACGTGCTGTTAAACAATAGGTCATAGTAAAATATACTAAATATTTTCTTCGGCTTTTGGAAGGAGAGCGTAAATTGTATACACTGTATAACAATGTGCATATAACAATAAACAGACAGATGCCTCTAATTAATAAGTACCCCTTTCACATCGCACAAACAACCTGGTATATTGCCGGGTCTACCCGGGTGGATGTGCGAATTGAAAGGGCCAGGTTGAAATATCCTGTGTTGAGCAACCCGGCATTTCAACCCGTTAAAAAAGAAGGGTTTTAACACAGGTTATTACCGTGTCAGGTGCAGTGTAAACAGGTTACACGCATCGATGCAATCTGGGACCCGTTCACACTGTTGAGACGGCGTAGAGATGATCTCATCCCCAAGTGCCGCCTCTGCAATAGCCCCCTATGGCAACCCAACCTGGCATATTGCCGGGTCGGGTTGCCAGTCTGGAAAGAGGTCTAATGGTGGGTTTCACCCGGGAAGGACCCGTGTAAAAGTTCCAGGTGCGACCCACCTAAACAGTGTGAAAAGGGTATTAGAGAAGGATGCCTTGGCTAATGCTAAATGCTGCATATTTACATGGAAATGTGTAACTAAAGAAAAAGATACTGAGAGATCTCTCTCTATAATATGGTTGCTAAGCTACTCTAAAAAATAATATCATTTTTAAATAAAAATGAAACAATGATGTGACCCAAGCCTCTGTTAGATGGGTGATATTGTGTGAAGTTATTATACTGTACAAGAAAATAAAATTAATAAACACCATATGAATAATGAGATGCAATATAAACAATTATGTTTCTAATTCCATAAAATCCTATGTGGCCTATGATGTGCACGAATGGATTAAGCAGATTTTGTTTGCAATGAACTGCAAGCATATGAAGTATTACAGCTATTAACGGCCTCTGAGAAAACAAGTGCTCATTCTACAAAGCAGCGTGTTTATTAAATCATGCTAAATGTGAAAGCATACGAATGTTACTATGTGGCTTCAGTGACATTAACACATAAGATCAGCCATGTGGTGAAACTATTAAGGCATTTTGGTGTACAAATGTCATACTGTAGGTACATTCTGTTACAGTACACACTTGAGGTGAACTGTATAATGTAAATGGTTCAATTCCCAAGACATAAAGAAGTCACAATATTGAGACAAGTGGAAGGTTTAATTCAGGCGGGAATATTGCTGGAGGTGGGGGTCGGGGATAAAGTCGGGTTCTCATGTTAATTTTTATACTTCGGATAGATGAATAAAAGAAAAATTACACCATTTTAGGGGCTTATTTAATAATATTGTGTTTTATCCCTTAATAAACAATAATATGTTAGCTTTGATTTTGTAGACTATGATAGAAAAATGACTGCCATGATTTTATTGGATGCTATGTGCTGCAGTCAGATAATTTGTTACATGGCATCAGTATTACATAAATCCCATTGTGCTTATGGACCAGATACATCATCTTGCAGTCAATATTTTTAAATATAAATTGACACTCACATTGAATTAATTTTTCTTATCTAATTTATAACAACTGACTTTATCCCATTACAAAATGTATCTCTGGGAATTTTTTTAAATGAATGGTCAACCAATACCTTTACTACTGCATGTTTAGGTACGATATCCCGGTGGTTACTGTTCCAACAGTCACAGCGAGATTCTGCAGCCGGAATATTGACTGTTGAGAAGGTGACCGCCACTGCTGGGATCCTGACTACATCCCCTTTCTAGCATGCAGACAGTGGCTACTTGCTCTGAGAAAATGCATGTTTTATGTTCTAGGAAAGTTATTTCTATACAATTTCTAGTGAAGCATTCTAGGCTCTTTCTTACCCAACTCACTATACCAGAATAAGTTACATTCCTCTGTTAAAATCAGGCCTGGTCAACCTGTAGCTCTCCAGATGTTGTGAAACTGCCCATCCCAGCATGTCTTGACACAGTTTTAGCATTTCCTAGTAGCAAAACTGTTGCAAGGCATGATGGGACCTGTCATCACCTGGAGAGCCACAGGTTGGCCGGAAAGTCAAAGGTTGGCCAGGCCTGGTTTAAATGATTAAATGAGAGTCTTCTATAAATCAGACATATACAATAACATGAACATTTTCTAATAAATTTAGATTCATTATGCAAGGAACAAGAAACACACTTCCCTTTTATAGAATAACATTATACTTCGATCCACCTGAAAAAAAAAAAAATTAAAAGTTTAACTTTAATAGACCCTCTTGAATTGTTCTGTTCTCAAATTGCTACACATAAGTTAACATTTCTGTTTAAGCATAATTTCTAAGACATACTCAAATATTCCCACTGTGAGCCTCACCAACTCAACGTTATCATTAATGTTGCGACTTACAGTATGGGCCATTCTTAAATATGACACTGTCTATTCCTATTCTTTAAATCGGATTACATCGACTCAACTTACTTTTTGCATAGAATTAAGTCATATAATTTGCAATCAATTTGCTACACATTATATTACACATACAGTATGAGTAAAACAGCACTTGATTAACATGACAAGCAAATAAACGAGAAACACAACTATCAACTAACTAAACTCCATGATTCAGCTTGGTGATTTTTTTTTCTATGCGTTCAGCATGATCAAATACTTCTTGAGAGTTTATCTGGAAAATAGACACAACATTCCTTTCCAATTAGGGAACACACTTCCCCATTACTGGTCTCATAAACACTAATGCTATTCTACCCTGCAGGGTCACAGTACTAATTGCGGACCTTTCCACAGTGATCTTTTGCAATGCAATGCGCTATTTGTTTTGTTGCTATTCTTTTCTATAATAATGATACTTATCTAATTACCACATTGGCCTTACCAATTCCATACATGGGGAATAGAAGCAAATACGTATAAGTCACAGAAATGTCTTTAAAACCTCTTACAATATGATTAGGAGAAAAAAAAATACTTTCTCCATTTAGGGGAGATTCAATGGCCCACAGTAATTTACAGTGGGCTAATTGATCCCCTTGGGCTATCTAATTAGCCCGCGAGTTAGCCTGACACCGATACTTATTGTGCATATTTTTTCAGGACCTGCTACAAAAAAATATCAAAATAAATGCCCTGAATTTGTTATTACGGCAGTGAAAACACATAGGTTCGTGAACCTATCGCAGATCCTATGTGTCTTTGCCCAAAAACAGGTCATTTAGGGGCAGTAAAAAATGTCTATAATTGGATTGTCTGGGGGGGGGGGGGGGTGGCGGTAAATTCTTTTTAGGTATTTTTTTACCACATAAAAAATTATCAGGCCTAATTGAATTCCCCACATAGTATTGGTAACCATAGGTAAGCATTTTCTACACCAATAAAATAGTATGCCTGTAAAATGCTTAGATATTGTGCTAAATTATGACCCTTATATACTCAGTCATATAATAGTTGGAATTTATAGTGGCCTCTACAGATATATTATTTGTCATATATTAATAATACATTACTAATTTTCAATGGTCAAGCCCCACTGTGTATTAAGCAAATGAATCAAAAAACAGAAGTGGCTAAGTTTTTGCTACACAGTTTACTTAAATACTGTATGTGTTTCTAGTCCATAATTACTTATTTTCGCTCCTATGGTATATTACAGTAAACACTGGGTTGCCTTTCCTATGAAGAATTTTAGTAATAGTCTTCCCAAGTAAAGCAGACTATTGCCAAGAATATCATTTACAGTATCTCCATAGATTAGCAAGGTTCATCAGCACGTTTTGTCAAGGCTTTTGGCATATTACAAAAGCTGGATAGGAAATGGAAGATGACTATGGGGGCAATTCAGATCTAATCGTAGATGTGCTAAATTTAGTTTCTCAGACATGCGGGGTGACGCCAAGCACAGGGCTAGTCCGCCCCGCATGTCTGACCCTAGCCCTTCCCCCACAAGGGTGCAAAAGCATCGCACAGCAGCGATGCTTTTGCACCCGCTGAGTAGCTCCCTGCCAGTGCAGCTCCTGCATGCTGGCAGGCTGCTACTTGCAGCATCCCGGGTCACAGCAGCTGTGTGTGATGTCACGCAGTCACCGCAGCTATGATCCGGAAATGGCTACGTTGTCAGGACCACTCCCCGCCAACGGCGTTCTAACACCGTTGGCACACCCCCTCTCGCCCCGCAACCGCCTCTGCCTGTCCATCAGGCAGAGGCGATCGCAGCCCGGAGATGCTTTTAGCATATCACCAGGCTCCCGGGGTGCTCATGTGCAGTGCGCTCACGCGGAGTCAGACTGCGATCGCTGCAGCAGTCTGAATTACCCCCTATAGCCATGAGAGCAGTAGGACTCCAGGAGGCCACATTTTAATTTTAGTGGTCAATCATCTAATTCTTAACTAGTTATTATTTTGTAAGGTCGCAGTGCTCCACAATGTTGTACAGTAATTAAAACGGACATGCAGACACAATATGAGTAAATGCACAAATGAGAACAAAGGGTAGGGAGAGCTCACAATCTAATAGAGAAAGGCTACAGGTGAGCCAAGAGAAGCAAATGTAGCTCAAAGTCAAGACTGGGTGAGTGTGTGACAATATGATGGCTTATTCTTAATACAGTAGATGGGTTTTTAGACAGCGTTTAAAGGCTGTGGGAAAGTTATTGGGAATGGCAGGGACTTGTGGAAGTAGGTAGTTACACTTGAGAAGTCGTGTTTGAGAGTTGGTTCTAATGGAGGAGGCAAGGCACAGTTCAGAGGTAGATCAAAGAGGGTGCGAGGAATAGGATTTCCAGGTGGGTTTTGAGATGTATGAAGGGGAAGTGTTGCTGAGGGCTTTGTAGGTGAGGGTAAGTACATTGAATTAGTTTCTATAGGATATGAAGCGCCAGTGTAGGGATTTACAGAGTGGTATGCCAGGTGTGGAGTGTCAACAGAGGAAGATTGATCTTGCCTCTGTATTTATGAGAGGATGAAGTTGGGGTACATGGGTGACAGAGATCAGCTGGGGGATTGATGATCAGTCACCCTGTGACCCACTTCACTAAGCTCTGCATTAGGGGAAGGGGGAGGGGTGTTAATACTTATGGGGTATGATAAGGTGTTAAACTTCATGGGACTCTATTTTTGTTAGAGTAGTGTAGGGGGTTCAATTACCACAGAAGTTTATTGCCACTGGGGAGGAAGGGGAGGGGTAATGCTTCAATGGCTACAGATGTGTCCTCACACATCTAGCATCAGTATGCTATATGCCATGAGGTGCCTGGCGCGAGGTGAAGAATTCCATCTTTTTCTTTACATTTTAATCTTATTTGCATCGCCAATGCAGGGAAACACCACTCAAAGTCTATTAGAGATGCTGGGCTGTGACTTTAACTGCAAAGGAATTAGTTCTAAACTTATGCAAAGTTGCAGATGAAACACAACGGAACTTGGGGCATAATTCAGAGTTGATTGCAGCAGCAAATTTGTTAGCAGTTGGGCAAGAGAGAGTTAGATTTGGGTGTGGTGTGTTCAAACTGAAATCTAAATTGCAGTGTAAAAATAAAGCAGCCAGTTTTTACCCTGCACAGAAACCAAATATCCCACCCAAATCTAGCTCTCTCTGCAAATATTATATCTGACCCCCCCCCCCCCCCCCTCCCCAAAAGTTGTGGCATTGTAGCACATCTTATACAGATTCAGGCTCAGTCATACACAGGTGTACAGATGTGGCACATCAAATTTATCAGTGTAGTCTAGCAAAGTAGTTTTGTAGCTCCCAGATAATTCACTTATGGGAATAAGACACACATTTTGAGCGAGAAAGAGGCTCAGCACAACCAATTTGGACCTGGTACGTTGAGAGAGGCTGTTTGATGTGACTAATACCACAGTGTATAAGGACATCTGTACACATGGGTACTGAGGTTTTGGTGGTACCACTGGAGGTAATGTCATTGAGGCATCTATTGCCACTGGGAGTGTTGAGGTATTGTTACAATGTACCCCAATGGACACTGTGGGGTGCTAGACAATGCCTAGGCATTTATTTCCACTAAGCATAACCCAGAAAACATTGGTGTTTAATATTTAACTATAATCCCTAATACTCAAAATGGTTCTTATCTGACAGTGGTTGGTCTTGGAATTGCTTATATTCTTGAAGCAGAGAGGGAGTATAATTTTCTGAAATGCAATGTACAAAATAGGGTTCTTTAGTTACATGGAACTGAGTTTTTTCCCTAGAGAGCTTGTGTGACTCCCGAGCAAGACAAAAAAAGATGTAAATAATCTGCTTTGCCACCTTCTAATGATGGTGAGAATATGCACATATTAGACAAAACCAAAACCTTGTGGAAAAATAACTGTAACCTCCTGTAGGCCTGTATAATAACCCATATTATTATCATTGGCCAGCATACTCAGCCACACTTTGCAATTGGAATCAATCACAGTATTATGCGTGACTGGATAATACATAGACAAAGAGGTGACTCCTACATGCAAGCTTACAGTCTCTAAGAAAATGTCATATTGCAGGTAGATCCCAAGAGAGAACCACTTGGTTGGGGTAGCTATCAGTGACACACATTGTGATCAGGGCCGGCTCTACCATTAGGCAGCTTTAGGCGGCTGCCTAGGGGCACCGGACACTGAAGGGCACCACTGAATTCATCTATCAAAAAATGAAGGATTTTTCTGTATGTGGGTCAGTAATGAACTTTCAGATGAAGGCATGGAACACAATAACAAATATATGATGCCAAAATCCCGACAGCCGAGATCCAGAATATATGCCGGGGAGGGTTAGGGTTAGGCTGTGGGGAGGGTTAGGATAAGGGGTAAGGTTAATTAACTTCATTCAGAATGTCCGTATTATGATGGTCGGAATGCAGCTGTTGGTATTCTGACCGGCGGCATCCCATATCCAACCCCAATTAAATATCCCCACCAGATCCCATATACAGTATTATCCAGCATATAAAGAATAGATGACACTCAAAGGCTTTTACAGTGAAAGTATATTGTGAACAAAGTCACAAAATTTTGTGACCGTTTACAATATATTTATCACTTTAAAAGTCCTTGAGTGCTGTCCCTTTTCTCTGTCTATGCATAATGATGCAATTCACCCCAGTCCACTTACTTAGTGGCTACCTGCATCTCTCCTCCGAGAGGTGGTGGTGGGGTTTGTAGGTTAGGGGGTGCTAGGCTGAAGCGTTGCCTAGGGTGCAGAGAGACCTTGCACCGGCCCTGATTGTGATGGAATATGCCAAACTTCATTGGATGGAGCTGTTAGGGTAGTGAGTGACCAAGCCGAAGAAGATGGGTTGGAGAATGTATACTCAATAGAAATATATCTGAAGTTAATAAGCAGGAAAATAAAAGAAAACTTGTTTAAACACCATCAGAGACGCGAAATTCAAACTTCCATAAAATGTGATTAGTGGGTCTGTGTGACTCAGTCACATAATAATACTGCTGGGAGGGTTGTGTACAGCAGTGGTAATAGGGATCTTTTGAAGATGGTTTGAGAATTTGATAAGATTTGCTGAAACAAGAGGCGCATTTTTTCCAGGAAAGTGTAAAGATGTGGAGATATTTCTTTTAAGATTTGAGGGAAGAAGAAGGCTCTTTTTGTGTTGTCTGGTCCAGGTATCCTGGCATCCTTATAGGTGAATGCAAACAAGAATAGGCAGTCTGAGTGACTAGTTATAGAAAAGAAAGCAGAATATGTCAACCACCATGAAATAAGTGAAATTAGATATTAGGTTATATATACAGTAAACAAGGTTGGACTGGCCTGGAGGAGGGCCAGGCAAATCCCCAATGGGCCTAGCTACTTTGGAGCTGCTCATTACCATAAGTGGATGGATCCCATGCAAAGGTGGGCTGGGCCATATAGGACTATCTATGACCATGCTACAGGTGTCACCTGTCGGTTACAAAAGCTGCTGATGTTGCTATGTGCCTGTAACACTAAGGAGCTTCCTGATTAAGAGAAGGAATTCAGGAAGCTCCTCACCAGTGTCTGCTGTGCTCCTATTGGCTGAATGACGCATGACATGCAGTCACTCTGCCAATCGGAGCACAGACACACTCCTATCCTATACTGCTAACTGCTGGGAATAGAGGAAGCTAGCCAGGAGAGAGTTGGATCTCAGCTGCTGCTGGGTGGTGCTCTTCTGCAACTGGGCAGAAGCTGTGGAGATTCACACGGTGTACTGGAAGAGCTCCAACAATGGGTGAGTGCAATGTCCTGCATGGGGCCGGCGCAAGGTTTCTCAGCACCCTAGGCCAAACTTCAGCCTACTGCCTCTAACCACCACCAATACGTACTTCCTAGCTATTCAGATGAAAGTGTGACTTATAAGTTCCACAGCCACCACTTGCATTAAGTACAAGGATGTTTCTTTTCAGAGCTATCCTTAATTTTGTGATAGACTCAGTGGCGTCACCCCCTCCAGATCCCGGAGCCCTAGGCAACTGCCTAAAGCTGCCTAATGGTAGCCAACGTCATTGAAATGTCCTGCAGCTATACTAGTGTTAGTGCAATGTCCTGCAGTCATACCATATCAGTGTAATGTTCTACAACCCTGGGAGTAATGGCCTGCAACTGCAGTATACTAGAGAGAATACTACAGTATGTCCTGCGACCCTGGGAGTAATTGGGTTCTCTGACCAGGTATATCAAGTTTCTCCTGGACCAGAGATGATCTGTTTGTGTGACTGGAATGTGCCAAATGCACACCATTGCCTCCCAACATGGCCCATTGCAGGAGGGACAACATGCTCTCTACCTGGACTTTCCTCTTAATTTATGACTGCATTCTCCTGTGTTGAAGCACCTTTCTTATCAAATAAATAATAATTTAACATAGGTGACGCCAATCAGATAATAAAAGGGATGTCCGGGAGCAGAACATTTTGTCCCTCCTGGAATAGGTCATGTTGGCACGTATGCATATGACAGTCTATATCAGACCATTATTGGGCATTCTGCTCGTATAAGGGCAATTGTCCATGTTGCTGATAGAATTGCAATGAGTGTGGCTAGCATTTCATACACTTAGTACTATGTTTTAATAAATTGCTTGTTTAATGGCTACAGAGGATATGGGACATTGACAGAAACGAGTTATTCAGAAATTAGAAGAAATTATTTTCTATTTACCTACAAGCCCAGGAAAGGATTTCTTGTGTCCATCACATCTATCTGACATTTATTCCCAGTGTCGTTCCCTCAATTCTAATTTCTCTTCTCAATTTGCTGTCCCGTTTCCTTTCTAATTCCCGAGATGGTCTGAGCCTTCTCCTCCTTTTCATCTTTCTTGCTCTCATCTACTTATCTCTTTTCTTCAGTCCTTGGTGTATCATTTTAAAAGCAATTAGTGGATCTCCATCTTCTGCCTAGAATCAATTAACTAATTAAGAGGATGTCCTCTAGCAGAAATTGAACTTAAAAACATAAGCAAGCTATTTTTTTAACTGAAATTTTCCCCAGAGCAGCTCACAGTCCTTATCCAAATGGAAAATCAGTGGGTGGAATTCATTAAACATTTACACACTCTAGCTAAATAGAATTACTGAATCCTCCTCTGTGGCTGGTCTGTATCCAAGAATCCAGTAAACATGTCAGACATAAACTCATAGAAACGAAACTATTAAATAATAGTAATAAATTATTTGTATTACATTTTTTGGGTTGTTATGTATAATAGTTGACAAAAGTGATGATGTGTCTGTTATTACATGTTTAACAACAAAACTGACTGGGGAAAACGTATCAGTAAAACTACTATAGCTGATTAAAGAACACCTATATTTCAATCAATAAAGCAGTTAAGCTTGGAGACAACAAAGGAAACAATACTTTAGTTCATCCTTTACCATATGCTCACTTTGGTTGTTATTATTGCATATTATTATTTCATAAAGCATGCATTGAAACACAATGTCTTCTAAATGGAAAATGAACAAATCATTATGCGTATTGCAATACATTAAAAATGTTGCTTTTTTAAAAAAAATGCGTACAAAATGCAATATATTATATTCCCCCTCCCCAAAGAAAAAAATACACCTAAAACCTGGACATGGTTTCTCAGTGCACGCAGGTGCAATATATTGTTTTTAAGGACCTGCTCATGATTGGAGGCCAACTGATGAGTTGGGACACTGAATACTTATCTAGTGGAGCAATTTAGTATTGCTCCAGTGCAGTGACAGGTGCCTTGAAAAGTAGCCGTCCCAACAATCCTTAACACTGCTACTAAAGTAGCAGTGTTACTTAGCACTACCATGCCATCCGACTGCACATGCGTGCCCACAGTATAGAGGCAGCAGAGGGATTTTTTTGGAGCCCTCTTTGCAACCCCAGAACTTATTAGCATAGGAAGGAGCAGGGTACCAGGAAACAACGCCATCTGAAGATGGTGTTGGTTCTGACTTTTTGAAGATTGCTGAAGACTAGGCAACCGATATTGTATGATGACTGGGCACCACATTTCTGATATTTTACTATTTTCAACATCTTTGACTCTCAAAACAGGTATAACTAATGTCAGTGCCAACCATGTGGTGGGCAGTAGGAGGACCAGTACGTAAGAGGACCAATTAAAAACAAAAAAAAATCAATCTGACCTATTTAAGCAGTGTCCTGGTTAAAAAAAATAATCCCTATTATTTGCCCTCTAACAAAATGTTGTGGTCTTAAAACCATTGTCAATTACAGCTGGATCCACTCTTCCAGCTGCTTTTCTGGGCTTGTGTAAAGGCCAGCACAATATAGTTACACTTCATGTGGGCTTTCAGTTCCAAAAAAGAAATCCCAAACAGAGCTTCACTTTACATGCACCCCCACCTCCATGGGTTCAGAAGAGCAGAGTTTGAGATGAGTGGATGTGCACATCACCAAATGAGGACAATCTAGTGCCCACATCCCTACAATTTAATCAAGTAGTCTAGTACTGTGTTTTACGCCACTGGCTAGTACAGCTGCACACTGAAACTTCCAGCTCCAATTTAGCAAAATATTTAAAGCTGGATGCATCTAGTGATGCATGCAATGGAACACATGAATGCAACATGTTTTATTATGCGCGACTCCTATGTACACACTGAGCACATGTGATTATACTTCTAGAGGAGACTGTGTTCAGGCATGTTACTTCTAAAATATTTTCTCCTTGATAGGGGCATTGAACCTCTAGTTTACCCACTCTGCCAGGGCTATTCACTTAAAACACATGATCAGAACTAAAGACTACACTCAACGTGGATTTTGTTTCGAGCATGAGGCAGTGAAAAGAGTGGAGAAGTTCCCCATGGCAACCAATCAGTGTTGAGGTAACATTTATAAAGTGCATTCTATAAAATTATACATAGCAGCTGATTGGTTGCCATGGGCAACTTCACCACTCGCTCACTTATCCACACTTTTCACTGCTTCATGAATAGCCCCCTAAATGCTATGATTGCAGTTACTGAAATTGTGTTGGAACTTATCCCGGACTCTATAGGTTAGCAGGTAATTTACCAGGCACAGAAAAGGGCTGTAACTGAATAGCCTCAGGTGTAAAGCCAGAGGCTACCACCCTTTTAACGACACAGCAAAATACTGTATCTAATTGAAGCCATTTTTCCTATTCTTATACCCCTTTCACATCGCACAAATAACCCGGTACCGACACGGCATATTGCCGTGTCGAACCGGGTCAGTGTGCGATGTGAAAGCACACTGGGCGATTTAGCGGGTCGCCTGACCCAGTAAATCAACCCGGTAAAAAAGAAGGGTTTTACCCGGGTTGATTACCGGGTCAGGTGCGGTGTGAATGGGAGCCGTGTCGATGCGACACGGTTCCCATTCACAAGATAGGGAGAGGCGGCGCTGGAGATGAGCTCATCTCCCGACGCCGCCTCCACCCCCGCCCCTGCTGCTGCTGCGGCCTCCGTTGTCATGGCAACCGACCCGGTATATTGCCGGGTCGGGAAGCCTGCAACGGAGCGCAAATGCCGGATCCCACCCGGTAAGTACACGTTTGTCTTACCGGGTAGGACCCGGCATTTGCGGTGTGAATGCAGCATTACTAACTTGTAGAATATAACCATCTTTGCCATATCACTGGGATCATTTTATATATGTGTAATAAGAGTGACTAAGTTGGCAGCATTTTATTGTCTGTATATTTACTAAAACAACAAACTGGTTCCTGCAAATCTTGTGGAGTCTATGAAAAGAGATACATACAGCTATTCTCAGGCTAAGGAATTCCCAGGAGCTTTATTCCAAAAATAGAAAATCTTTATTGAGGTGCTAAAATGTGTCTGCATGTCTGCCCAGATTCTGTGTTTGGAATAACTCTCCCTGGGATTCCTTTGCCTGGCATGAGTGCAGCTGTATGTATCTATGATCTGAAGTGCAGAACCCTGGTTACCTGCATGCAAGAGAGGATAGAGACAAGTAGAAGATGAGCCAGGGTTTAATGTTTCCATTGCAGCAGAATCATTGTGCAGCCTGAGAAGGGCTGTGAGCTATTGTATCCTTTCATTATAAGATGCAGAGCCTTTGCATGAACATTTTGCAAATGACTTGCAGAATATGAATTTACAAACCACATCTTACTGTAGTTTCTAATATTGATGATGTTCTCATACTGCATAGGCAGTGGATCTTATATTGGTAATGCAACAATAGTTGTTTTTGTCCGAGTATAGTAAAATAATGTGCTTTAAACTAAATTTATATATTTGATATATTGCCTTTCATCTTTCAATAAGTAATGTCACATTGAGACTATTGTCACAGGAGAGAGTTACCAGCTGCAGTCTCAATACAAATTGGGGAATTCTTCCACCAGACAGCCTGCTGCCAGTCGTGTCCATGATATACTGCAGCATTTACTTTACCTGATACTCATTTCTGTGGTGTTCTGTCTGCGAAATGAGCATGGACCTGGAAAAACCCCAGATCATGTGTCTGTGTGAATGGGTCTACCCACGGCAGGATTAACAATGAGGATAATGGATCCTCAGCCCCCCATAAATATAAGCTTGACGGAGCCTGGATCCACCAAAGACAATATATAATAATCTGATGTAAATGTTATAGTTGCCTCAAACCAGAAATAACCAGTCTTGTCCAGTCTGGAGGAGTGTGTGAGGTCATAATGGTAGCTCCCAGGGATGTGAGGTGAGGTAAATGGCTCAGGAGTCACTGGCTAGTACCAGAGACAGATTTAAACACAATAATGAGCCCAAGGGTTTATGTGGGCATTATCAGTGCTGAAAGTAGGGTGGTACGGGGTGGTACAGAGTACCATTAGGAAATATGGTGGTGGTACTCAGTACCACCAGCCCGCCGCTGGCACCGCAGGGCGCATGGTCTCTGCCTGCAATGAGCATGCAACCCCTGGCAATGAGCATGTAACACCTGGCAACGAGCAAGAAACCCCTGGCAACAAGAATGTAGGGTGATAAGTCCTACTAGAGGCATTATGTGTGTAAGAGGCACTGCAGGGGGCATTATGTGTGTAAGCGGCACTACAGGGGGGTATTATTTAATTATTAACAGTTTCCTATGTAGCACAGCATATTCTGATGCTACAATTAGAAAAACAGTAATGGAACAAAACTGGGTAAAAACAGACTGACATAGAGGTAGGAGGGCCCTGCTTGCAAGCTTACAATCTATGGGGAAATAGGCATTGATACACAGGGATAGATGCTGCCTATTGCATAATGGTCCACCAGATTGCTAGGTTCTTAATGGGTTGTATTATATGATCACCCAGCAATGTTGGCCAAGGGTAAGGAGGGTGTGAGAGTAATGAAAGACAAGATATGTGACATTATGTGTACTATACAGAGAGGACGTAATTAGATAGGGAAGCAGTGAAGGTTATGTGGGTGGGTCTGGAATTTGATAGGCTTGTCTGAAGAGGTGAGTTTTCAGGGAACGGTTAAAGGTTCGGAGACTAGAAGTGAGTCTTATTGTGCGTGGGAGGGCATTCCACAGAGTGGGTGAAGCCCGGATAAAGTTTCGAAGCCAATTGCGGAAGAGGTATGCCAGCCTCTCAAGAAAAAAAACAATGTAAACCCAGTTAGCGCTTAATACATTCAAACAGCAATATATTAATAAATAAGTATTATTTATTAAAACATGATGTTCATGAACCCCCTGGGGGTATAATACATATGAAATGTATACAACTGTAACAACTGGTATTCTGATACACTGATTAACATAAAAAATGGAATTCAATCGAATGAAGACTGTTACCATATCGCTGGAGAACCCTCTTGCAGTGAGCAGTCTAATAGATCGTTTTAAGACCTCAATACAATGCAGCCAAGTCCTGTAAAGATGGAGATGTATATGAAAAGGGTGATAGCAGGTACAGGTAAAACGCTTCTTGGCGGCTGAGACTTTCAGTTCCAGACAGCCAGTCTCAACGCCCACGGGAAGCCACGGTGCAGCGTGGAGCCGTATTCAGTGCTCTGTGCCAGAAAAATCAGCAGTGCACCCCCCATCACCAGTTTTTGTAACTGGACAAAGGGAGTGGCTTCACGGCGCACCCCTATTTTCATCACTGTGGGGGCATAGCCCATATATAGCCTGCATCACCTTGCAAAATTATATATATATATATATATATATATATATATATAGCAGATAGAGGCAGCACTCGGATGAATCAATGAAGTCAAAGGCAGGTATAAGTCATCAACGTTTCGAATATTTTATTCATCCTCAGGAATGACAAATAAAATATTCAAAACGTTGATGACTTATACCTGCCTTTGACTTCATTGATTCATCCGAGTGCCGCCTCTATCTGCTGTATTTGGACCTTTGCCAAAGGGACCTAGGAGGGCACCGGACAAAGTTAACCTTGTTTATTGGGAGTGCTGCTACAATTTTGTCATATATATATATATATATATACACACACACACACACACACACACACACACACACACACACACACACACACACACACACACACACACACACATCTACTCTAATATACAGACACATACAGTACATGTATGAATACAGTCTCTCTCTCTCTCTCTCTCTCTCTCTCTCTCTCTCTCTCTCTCTCTATATATATATATATACATTCTGTCCCTCCTGGAGAGGGTCACTCCTGTTGGGAGAAATGAATTTAAACACTTTCAGAAGTTGACTATGACCCCTACAACTGCAGGTGTTTCCAGCAATCCAGGAGAAGATCTCAACTGAGAATTTATTACATGCGAGAAATATAAATATTGACGGTATTATTATATATTATTTCCTCTTCCTGGCTAAGGACACCATTTGATACTCCCTATTTGCACTATCACTCCACATAGTGGAAATACTACACTATTATTATCAACATATCTGTTTTCCATATCCTGGTTGGTACACTGGAATCTTGGAGAATTTGGAAAGACCGAGTAACCAGGACGACTGCAATTCAAAGAGATATCACGTTTTGAGCCGAAATCCTACTGGTTTCCAGTACGCATATTAATTTATCATACGCACTAGGAAAAATCCGAATCACTGAAGGCGCTGGGTCCTACCACTTCTTGCATATATATATATATATATATATATATATATATATATATATACTGCGATCTGTAGATGAAGGACTTTTAGCAGCACCTAAAATCTCCCGTAATTCATCTGGGGGTCGAACTTTTAGTCATGCGGCTCCAACTCTATGGAACTCACTTCCACACACAGGCCCCAACTATAGAATCCTTCAAAAGTAGACTCAAGACTTTCCTGTTTACTCAAGCATTCCCATAATGTCCCTTTTAGTATCTTCATGCTTCTGTATTTTATGAAAATGTAGTTCATTATTTTCTGTACTATATTATGCTATGTATCTGTTAAGCGCCTTGAGTCCTATTGGAGAAAGAGCGCTATATAAATAAAATTATTATTATTATTATTATAACGAGATTTATGGTTAGAACTTACCGTTGTTAAATCTCTTTCTGCAAGGTACACTGGGTTCCACAGGGAATAACATCGGTGTAGAGTAGGATCTTGATCCGAGGCACCAACAGGCTAAAAGCTTTGACTGTTCCCAGAATGCATAGCGCCGCCTCCTCCATAACCCCGCCTCCAAGCACAGGAGCTCAGTTTTGTTAACCAGTCCAATGCAGTAGCAGGTAAAAGAGACGACAACCGTTAGTAGCCACATACACCACATTCTCACAACAGGAGAAGGTGTCAGCGGCTAATGCCATACAAACCCAAAGAAGCTAAGTGCGTCAGGGTGGGCGCCCTGTGGAACCCAGTGTACCTCGCAGAAAGAGATTTAACAACGGTAAGTTCTTACCATAAATCTTGTTTTCTGCAGCTGGGTACACTTGGTTACACAGGGAATAACATCAGAGATGTCCTAAAGCAGTTCATCATGGGAGGGGATGCACTGCAGTGGGCACAAGAACCCGGCGTCCAAAGGAAGCATCCTGGGAGGCGGAAGTATAGAAGGCATAGAACCTTATGAACGTGTTCACTGAGGACCACGCAGCCGCCTTGCACAATTGGTCAAGGGTCACACCACGGCGGGCCGCCTAAGAAGGTACAACAGACCGAGTAGAATGGGCTTTGATGGTATCAGGAGCTGGAAGACCAGCCTGTACATAAGCATGTGCAATTACCATTCTAATCCATCTGGCCAGGGTCTGCTTGTGAGCAGGCCAGCCACGTTTGTGAAAACCAAACAGTACAAAGGGGGCAATTCTGAGTTGATCGCAGCAGGATTTTTGTTAGCAGTTGGGCAAAACCATGTGCACTGCAGGGGAGGCAGATATAACATGTGCAGAGAGAGTTAGATTTGGGTGTGGTGTGTTCAATCTGCAATCTAAATTGCAGTGTAAAAATAAAGCAGCCAGTATTTACCCTGCACAGAAAGAAAATAACCCACCCAAATCTAACTCTCTCTGCACATGTTATATCTGCCTCCCCTGCAGTGCACATGGTTTTGCCCAACTGCTAACAAAAATCCTGCTGCGATCAACTAAGAATTACCCCCAAAGAGAGAATCAGACTTCCTGATAGGAGCTGTCCTCTTCATATAAATACGGAGAGCCAGTACCACATCCAAAGACCACTCTTTGGAAGACAATTCAGGAGAGACAAAGGGCGGAACCACAATCTCCTGATTAAGGTGGAAAGAAGACACCACCTTAGGTAGGTACCCGGGACGTGTTCTGAGATCCGCCCGGTCACGGTGAAAAATCAGATAGAGGGACCTACAAGACAAGTAACCCAAATCTGACACCCGTCTAGCAGAGGCAATAGCCAGTAAAAACAACACCTTAAGAGAAAGCCACTTAAGGTCTGCAGATTCAAGAGCTCAAATGGAGACCCTTGTAATGCCTCCAGAACCACTGACAAATCCCAAGGAGCCACAAGTGGGACGTAAGGCGGTTGAATCCGTAACACACCCTGAGTGAATGTATGAACATCAGAGTGGCAATTTTTCTCTGAAACCAAACCGACAAGGCAGAAATATGAACCTTGATGGAGTCCAGACGAAGTCCCAAGTCCAGGCCTTGTTGTAGAAAGGCCAAAAGTTTGGCCGTACTAAACTTGTAAGTGTCATGATTGTTAGATGCGCACCAAGCAAAGTAAGAATTCCAGACCCTATGGTAAATCCGAGCAGAAGCCGGCTTACGGGCCTTCAACATACAGTAGTCTGAATGACCACCTCAGAAAAACCTTTGGCCCTCAGTACAGAAGCTTCAAGAGCCGCGCCGTCAAATCCAGCCGGGTCAAATCCTGGTAAACACAAGGGCCCTGAATGAGGAGGTATGGTCATTGTGGAAGCAGAAGAGGACGCTCTAATGAGACACCCTGAAGGTCTGAGAACCAATGCCGTCTGAGCCACACTGGCGCGATCAGAAGTAGTATTCCTCCTTCTTGCTTGAACTTCCTTATTACTCTGGGCAGGAGTAACACCGGAGGGAACACATATGGCAGCCAAAAGTTCCATGGAATTGCCAGAGTGTCCACGGACGCCGCTTGAGGATCCCTTGTCCTTGCTCTGAAGACCGGAACCTTGTGATTGTGTCGAGACGCCATCAGGTCCACATCTGGGAGGCCCCACTTGTCCACTATGAGTTGAAATACTTCTGGATGGAGGCTCCACTCTCTGGCGTGCACGTCATGATGACTGAGGAATTCCACTTCCCAGTTTAGGACCCCCGGAATGAACACTGCCGATATGGCTGGCAGATGGCGTTCTGCTCACTGAAAAATTCTTGATACAGATGTTTCCACTTACATCTTTGCTTTTTTACCAATTTGGCACAACATGCAAAACATGGCTAAGCTGTTTTTCATGAGCGAGTGGATGAATTTTAAAATTTTTGTTTGCCATAATAGAATATGTATAAATTAACATATTAAAAAAGCAAATTAAGAAAAAACACAAGGCAAAACATACATGGCGGGATATAGCAAAGATGTATGTGGACACATCTTGTACTTCCCTCATTGCCATGCAGCTTCGAGTGCCGCCTTGATGATTTATGTACGCCACCGTGGTGGTGTTGTCCAACTGTACTTGAAAAGGTCTGTTCTGTATTAAATCTTGGGCCAGGTTCAGTGCGTTGAACACCGCCCACAGTTCCAGAATGTTTATCGGGAGGAGAGACTCGTCCATGGTGCACCAACCCTGAAGGGGTGCTCCAACACCGCACCCCAACCTCTCAGACTGGCAACCGTCGTCAGGAGGACATAGTTGGAGATCCAGAAGGGATGACCCCTGCTCAATCGTTGGTCCTGAAGCCACTAGCTCAGTGACAGATGGACATGCGGAGACAAGGAGATCATTTGAGACCTGATCTGGTGAGGCAGGCCGTCCCACTTGGCAAGAATCAATTTCTGCAGAGGGCGGGAATGGAATTGAGCATACTCCACCATGTCGATAACTGACACCATGAGACCTAGCACTTCCATCACCGAATGTATTGACACTTGCGGACGAGATAGGAAGCATCGAATCCTGTCCTGAAGTTTCAGGACCTTCTCCTCAGACAAGAACAACCGCTGGTTGTGAGTGTCCAACAACGCCCCCAGATGCACCATGCTCTGAGCAGGAACCAGGGAAGATTTCTTCTAGTTGATGAGCCACCCGTGGGCTTGCAGAAACTGGAGCGTCATATCCAGATGGCGTAGGAGAATTTCTGGGGAATTTGCCAAGATCAACAAATAGTCCAGATACGGGAGGATCCTGACCCCTTGGCTGCGGAGTACAGCCGTCATTACCACCATGACCATCATGAAGACTCACGGGGCCGTGGTCAAACCAAAAGGTAAAGCCCGAAATTGATAATGGAGGTTGCCTACAGCAAACCTCAGGTACTGTTGATGCGACATTGCAATAGGAATATGCAGGTAAGCATCCTGAATGCCCAGGGAGACCATGTAGTCTCCGGGCTCCAAGGCCAGAACAATAGAGTGAAGAATTTCCATACGAAACTTGGAGACTCTCACAAATTTGTTCAAGGACTTGAGGTTGAGAATGGGCAGGACCCATTTGGTTTTGTGACTAGGAATAGCGGTGAATAGTACTCTTTGCCTCTCTGAGCCAGAGGCACCTGTACTACCACTCCTGTGTCCATGAGGGGATGTACCACCGAATGAAGAGTTTTTGCCTTCACCTGATCCGAAGGGATGTCCGTCAGGCAAAATCGATGAGGAGGACGTTTCTTGAAGGATACGGCGTAATTGCGAGTGACGGCTTCCCGTACCCAGGCATCGGAAGTGGTCTTCAACCATTCCTGGGTAAACACTAGAAGTCGGCCCCCCACCCTGGGATTTCCCCTGAGGGAGGCCCGCCTCGTCATGCAGCAGGCTTGTCAGATTTGGAAGTAGGCTGACGGGCAGCCCAGGCCCGTTTAGGTTTGGGCTTAGCGGTTTTGGAAGTGTGAATCTGTTTCGGGTACGCCTGACCTTTTGCTTTACCTGAAGGACAAAAGGAGCGAAAGGAAGTACTCTAAGCCTTCGGCACCGAAGGAGCAGTACTAGGTAGACACGCTGTTTTAGCAGAAGCTAAGTCAGCCACTATCTTGTTGAGGTCCTCTCCTAAAAGAATGTTTCCCTTAAAAGGGAGCACCTCCAGTGTTTTCTTAGAATCCAGATCCACAGATCAGGATCGCAACCATAGAATCCGGCGAGCCAAAATGGACGTAGTAGAAGCCTTGGCCGCCAGAATACTGGCATCAGAAGCCTCCTCCTTAATGTAATGAGAGGCTGTGACAATATACGATAGGCATTGACTACCATTATCAGAAAAGTTGGAAGGCAGCTCTGCTTCCAACTCCTGAGCAAATGCTTCAATAGCCTCTGCAGCCCATGTCGCTGCAATAGTGGGCCGATGCACAGCACCCACTAAGGTGTAAATCGCTTTTAAACAACCCTCCACACGCTTATCCGTCGGTTCTTTCAGAGAAGTGGGTAGTGACAGCCAGAGCTGAGGACACCACCAGCCGCGTCACTTGCGAATCCACTGGCGTGGGTGTTTCCCAATTTTTACTTAGCTCCACAGTGAGGGTATAGCGAGCCAGCATCTTCTTGTGAGGTGTGAATTTGTTTCCTGGATTTTCCCGGGATTCCTGACGTACTGTATGTGAACTAAATGGTCAGAATGAGGTAAAACTTGTTTAACGACCTTCTGATGTTTAAATCTGTATGGTTTCTTAGAGGTAGTTTCAGGCACAGGGTCATCAGTAATTTGAAGAATTAGCCTGTTAGCCTCCAATAAGTCAGGAACATCCACCTGTGAGGCCGATTCCCCATCAGAAGTATCTAGATCAGTGTCTGTGGGGTCAGTATACATGCCCTCCTCGTCAGACGAGGTGTCTGGGACGTGGGTGGATTGTGAGGAAGTAATAACCCACTTAGAGGACCCCTTTGTCTTGGGCGGGTGAGGGTTAGATTTCTGTTTAGTCAGTGAGAGGTTCAGTTGCTGTAACTGAGTGGACAGGTGATCTGCCCATGGCGGATTAACCACAGGGACCATAAGCGGTTGTACCGGCATTTGAGGTCCCATAGGGGGCGTAAGTCTAGTTACCAGCGTACTTAATAACGTGGAGAAAGTAGCCCAAGGTGGGTCGTTATGCACCCCCGTTGCTACGGTCCCACTGGGGGGTAGGGAACCCCCTGAACCTGAACCCTCTGCTGCTATGTTTTCCTCTAATGTGTCAGCAGCGTCACAACCACGCACTGTGGGATCAGCTGCAGCACCGTCGCCTCTTCTAGCTGACATACATGTAAGCTTAATACATGGTCAACCCAGTACAATATCAGCAGTATAATACCTTAACAAGAACCCCCTGTGCAGTGTATTAGCACAAACAGAGAATTCAAGAGGTATTTGGTGACTGAAAATCACAGAGAAAAATACTCAACAAGTATATCCTGTGAAACACCTATATTAAACAATAACCCTGACGCACCTAGCCCCCTCAGGGTACAGAATATAGGGATAGCAATCTGAGTGAAATACACAAAATGGAAGTCACGCAGCAGCTGTATATGCACACACGCAGTCACATGTATAATGCAGAAATTATGACATGCAACAAAACTGCACTGGACTAGCAATACAAAGTAATACTAAGTACAGCTATACAATCAATAGATATATTAATGCACAGTAAATACTGGATGTATATCACAGGGTACTTGTACTATATCACCCTGACTAAATGCACTGTTTCTTAACTAACACTGTTAGCAGACATGTAGAATACTTAAGTGTCCTGTAAATTGCACAGCGCTGACATGCAGGCGGCACTAGCGCACGCAGGGGGGGTTTCTGAGTACCCAGAAACCCCCCTGACAGACCAAATTATTTTTTTAAGAAAAAAAAAAACCGGAGTAGCGGTCCGCTATTTAGGCTCCGCCCCCTCTGGAATTTGGCACCGTCCTTCAAACACCCGCGAATCGCGGGTTGTGCATTTGCCCAAGCTGTGCTGTGTGTGTATTGGAAGCTGCTCTGATGGCCTCAGTCCCCACTGGCTGCTGCTTCCTGTTACTACCCAGCCCACTGTCTGATCTTCACTTGTAAGTGCAACTATCATACTTGCATATATTTTTCATCATGCAGTATCATTATATATATATATATATATATACAGATATTATATATATATATATAGATATATATATATAATATTTATATATCTATATATCATATATATATATATATATATATATATATATATATATTGTATGGCCGGCACGCCCTTATGTAAAATATAAAACTCTGGTGCCCTCCAGCAGCAGCAACAATCCAACAGAAAAGAGGTGGCACTCTGAGATTTAAAATAGTGTGTTAAACACACATATTGAGACGACGTTTCGGGGCCACTCGCGCCCCTTTATCATCTCATCTCATGTAGGTCCAATCTCCACCCCCGTGCTTGGCTCCTCCCCCTCTGGAAACCCCCTCCTGCAAATCCTGCGTTTGCCCCTGGGCGGTTTTACAGAGGAGTATTTGCCCAAACAGTCCCAGGATCAGCTCAGCTTGTGGAAATAGCGCCCAAACACTGACAGGGAGTGAGGGAGAGAGATGCACCTCCAGGGCGGGAACATTTACTCTAAATGGCGCCCCGGGGGTCGGGGAGGTGCTACAGGTCAGAGCCTTATCCCCTTGCTGGACTTCACCACCGGGTACTATGGGCCATATAACAAACGTTTTTTAGTAAAACCGACCTGTGCCCCTGCCCTGGTGGTCTAGTGGGGTCCCTGTACTGCCACAGTGTCCATGCCAGCATGCGTGGCCCGCCTTCCATCCCACCGGCCGCGCTGGAATGCGGTTTCCTGAAGGTCCCGCCTGGGGCCCTGGGGGACTCTCTTACCTCCTCCCTAAGTGAGGCCATGCAATCCTGGAGGGTTTCGGTGGTGTGTGTGACTGACTGATGAAAACTGGAGCCCTCGCTGTAAGTATCTGGCAACCAGGGCGCGGGAGTATACAGCGCCGCTGGGGGGCAGTGATGGAGCTGCAGCAGATGTCTGACTGACATCTAACACAGTGTCTCTGCTGCAGCCCTTGAAGTCTTCAAAATTCACTTGTAAAAGCTCTTCTGAGGGCAGCTGGAGCAGCCCTGCCTGTTGTCTGCCTTCACTGCAGGCACCAACTACAAAACTGAGCTCCTTTGCACAGAGGCGGGGTTATAGAGGAGGCGGCGCTATGCATTCTGGGAACAGTCAAAGCTTTTAGCCTGTTGGTGCCTCAAATCAAGATCCTACTCTACACTGATGTTATTCCCTGTGGAACCCAGTGTACCCCGCTGCAGACACATATATATATATATATATATATATATATAAAAACCAAGAATGTTCGGCACTCCTCCACACTTAAAAGCACAGCCTGCTCCGGTGCCCGACCTGGACGCACCATACATACAAATGAACCAGCTGGACGGCACTCACAGAGACTTGAATATATTCAACAGACAGACAGCTGAAGCTGGTGGATTGTCAACGTTTCAGAATTTACTTCTTTTTTCAAGACAACCAGATACAGGTACTATAACAAACATTTATACCTTACCCCAACCTCGTGCTGACTGTGCGCTCCCGCACCCGTCGTGGACCGATGACGTCACTGGCTCCCGTCGGCGCCTACGGACCGGCATCACTTGGGGGCGGGGGCCGCAACGTGCAAACCATCACCATGGTGATACACTAAAACAAAAAATAGATGCATGACACCTCCGTGAAGGGAATCATTATGCAAGACCCAGTGAAGCATTGAATATAGCACATAATAAAGCATTTGTGCAAACGGCTGTAATTTATAGAGATAAAATATATTTGAAGATTAATGTAAATCCAATAGATAATGATGTATAGCATAAAGCTATACATCCCATAGTTAATAACATGCCATGTGCAAATCTGCTCTAAACAAACATAAATGAATACTGTAAATACAATTATCCTAAAAAGCTAGAAAAAGACAAAATTTCATTAAGACCATGTGGTCGAACAGTCTGAAGACAATGGATCCATCTGGACTCCCGCTGAAGCAATTGACGTCCACGATTACCACCACTGATGTTGGGAGGTATCCAATCAATCATTTTATATTTAATGGTGGCTAGACTATGCTGGCATTCCTTGAAATGTCTAGCCACCGGTTGTTCCGACCCTTTGCCGTCCAATGCTGCTCGTATCGCAGAGCGGTGTAGGGCTATTCTCTCCTTAAATTGCCTAGTTGTTTTGCCCACATAGAATTTTCCACATGGGCAACGGATGTAATAGACAACATAACGACTTGTACATGTTAAGGGAAACTTTATCTTAAACATCTTCCCAGATCGTGGATGTCTAAATGTATCTCCAACCTCTAGTGCACTACAAGTAGTGCATCCTAAGCACCTGAAATTACCAGGTTTACGAGACAGAAAATGAGTGGGTTTAACTGGGGTAAAGTGGGTGATATCGTTGTGTACCACTATATCTTTCAAATTCCTACCCCGTCTATAAGAGGGGAGAATGGATTGTTTTCTCATCATGGGTAAGGCCTTGTCCTCGGAGATAATTGGCCAAATCGTCCTAGCTTTCTTCATGAGTTCGGAACTACTGGTGGAATAATCTTGTGTCCAGATAATTTTGTTCTGCACCGGATCTTTAGAGTGTTTCAATAACATTTGTTGTCTATCTAAGGCCAACACTTTACTTTTTGCTTCTTTCAATAACTTAAGATGATAACCCCGTTGTAGAAATTTAATCATCATCAAATCAATCTGAACTTCAGCATCTGTCCTACTGCTGCAGATGCGAAAAATTCTGAGAAATTGCCCATAGGGCAAGCTCCATTTCATCGACGGCGGGTGATGACTATCCGCATGCAATGCTGTATTTCGGTCAGTGTCCTTGAAGTACACAGAAGTGTGTAAATAATTGCCATCATCCTGATGAACTGCCACATCCAAAAAATGTATGTCAGTAAAACTCATTGTGTATGTGAATTTAATATCAGGATCTAACTGATTGATGTATGTTATGGCCTCAACAAATGACTCTTCTGACCCTGACCATAACATAAAGATATCGTCGATGTAACGACAAAAAGCAAAAATTTGATTTGAGATCTCCTTATTACCGAAAAATAAAAAATTTTCAATGTCGTACATGAAAATGTTGGCGAAGCTTGGGGCCACACATGACCCCATAGCACAGCCAGATGTCTGTGCATAGAACTTTCCATCAAAGACAAAATAATTTCTAGATAAGGTGAGTTCCAATAATGTCATGAAAAAATTGATGTCAGGTCCAGTATAGTTGACATTATGTACCAGAAACCTACGGACCGCCTCCATACCTCTTTTTTGCGGAATGCTAGTGTAGAGGCTGGTGACGTCAATGGTGCACATCAATTTTCTGTCAGGTAATGGAGAAAGGGATTGCAACAGTAGAAGAAACGCAGTGGTGTCCTTCAAAAAAGTGTGTTCTTTTTGCACTAAAGGTTGTAAATAAAAGTCTAAATATTGAGAAACCCCATAATATAATGAGTCGCGGGCAGAAATGATAGGGCGACCCGGTGGTGAAGATGCATTCTTATGGAGTTTCGGGATCGTATACAACACAGGAATTTTAGGCCACTCTTGAGTCAGACTATCCTGTATACTTTTGGTAATGAGATTATTGGAAACTGCTTCAGTCAGGATGTCATCTAATTCCTTTTTGTAAATCATAGTGGGGTCCTGTTGTAATAGTTGGTATACCAAGGGTTCCGATAGTTGTCTGTATATTTCCGATTTGTACGTTTCCAAATCCTGCACTACAATGCCTCCACCCTTATCCGCGCAGCGGATCACGATGTCTTGATATCCCCTTAAATCGTGAAGTGCTTTTCTTTCAGCTGTAGATAAATTATGTGCAACTTCATTTATATTTTGGGAAATGGATTCCACAAAATGACTCATGTGGGAGGTGAAGATCTTAATGGCAGGGTTCGCAGATTGTGGATCGAAAGCTGATGGCTTCTGTACAGGTGTAGGTTCATAGAGTTTTAAAGAGTCAGGACCAAAGAATTCTTTCAGGCGCACTCGCCGACTGAAATGATAAAGGTCTACTTGGCTGTTAAAGGAATCATAAATATTGGTTGGTACATATGAAAGTCCTTTATTTAACACACGGATTTCATCCGTAGTCAGGATCCGTGTGGACAAATTAAAGACTATGTTTTCTTGGCATACGTCTTTTTTTGCCCGCCTCGCCCACTGGCCGCCGCGACGGGTTGCTCTTTTTTTGAAGGGGCATTTTTGGCCCGAGTGGTTACCCCTAAAGGGGGTTTACGTGTTGAAGTAGACTTACTTGTTCCTTCTACCTCACTCGAAGAGTTACCTTCACTGGTATTTTCTGTTCCGGCGTCCGGGCGTCTACGGCTTCTGAATTTGGGTCTGCGGTCTTGGGCACTTCCCCTGTGGTACGCCCAACTGTAGACTTTGAGCTCTGCATAGTCACGATCCACAGTTGCTCGCTTAGATATTTTAAACTGAATCAAGTCGGATCGATATTTGTCGACTTGGGTGGACAAATCAGCCAGCCAATCCTGTGAAGTATCAGCCTTGATGGACTCTAGATGCTGCTGTTCAAATTGTGCAATTTTTTCTCTGGTCAGATTGAGTTCCTTTCTGGACTCCTCTATCACCAACAAGATTAAATCATAAGAACACTTGTTGAGCACAGCTGCCCAACGTCTGCAAAAAGCCAGGGTATCAAATTTGTAGAATTTTACAAACGTGTTCTCCCCCGACCACGTAGCTGCTCGGCAGAGTTGTAATGCCGAGACCCCTCGGGCAGCCGCCCAGGATGAGCCCACCTTCCTTGTGGAATGGGCCTTGACAGATTTAGGCTGTGGCAGGCCTGCCACAGAATGTGCAAGTTGAATTGTGCTACAAATCCAACGAGCAATCGTCTGCTTAGAAGCAGGAGCACCCAGCTTGTTGGGTGCATACAGTATAAACAGCGAGTCAGATTTTCTGACTCCAGCCGTCCTTGAAATATATATTTTCAATGCCCTGACAACGTCCAGCAACTTGGAATCCTCCAAATCGCTAGTAGCCGCAGGCACCACAATAGGCTGGTTCAGGTGAAACGCTGACACCACCCCAGGCAGAAAATGAGGACGCGTCCGCAGTTCTGCCCTGTCCGAATGGAAAATCAGATATGGGCTTTTATACGATAAAGCCGCCAATTCTGACACTCTCCTGGCTGAAGCCAGGGCCAGTAGCATGGTTACTTTCCATGTAAGATATTTCAAATCTGCCGATTTGAGTGGCTCAAACCAATGGGATTTGAGAAAATCCAAAACTACATTAAGGTCCCACGGAGCCACTGGGGGCACAACCGGGGGCTGTATATGTAGTACTCCTTTTACAAAAGTCTGGACTTCAGGAACTGAAGCCAATTCTTTCTGGAAGAAAATCGACAGGGCCGAAATTTGAACCTTAATGGACCCCAACTTGAGGCCCATAGACAATCCTGTTTGCAGGAAATGTAGGAATCGACCCAATTGAATTCCTCCGTGGGGGCCTTCCTGGCCTCACACCACGCAACATATTTTCTCCAAATGCGGTGATAATGTTGTGCAGTCACCTCCTTCCTGGCTTTAACCAGTGTAGGAATGACCTCTTCTGGAATGCCTTTTTCCCTTAGAATTCGGCGTTCAACCGCCACGCCGTCAAACGCAGCCGCGGTAAGTCTTGGAATAGACACGGTCCCTGCTGAATCAGGTCCCGTCTTAGAGGTAGAGGCCACGGATTTTCCGTGAGCATCTCCTGAAGTTCCGGGTACCAAGTTCTTCTTGGCCAATCCGGAGCCACGAGTATCGTTCTTACTCCCCTTTGCCGTATAATTCTCAGTACTTTGGGTATGAGAGGCAGAGGAGGAAACACATACACTGACTGGAACACCCACGGTGTTACCAGAGCGTCCACAGCTATTGCCTGAGGGTCTCTTGACCTGGCGTAATACCTGTCCAGTTTTTTGTTGAGGCGAGACGCCATCATATCCACCTTTGGTTTTTCCCAACGGTTCACAATCATGTGGAAGACTTCTGGATGAAGTGCCCACTCTCCCGGGTGTAGATCGTGTCTGCTGAGGAAGTCTGCTTCCCAGTTGTCGACTTCCGGAATGAACACTGCTGACAGTGCTATCACATGATCTTCCGCCCACCGAAGAATCCTTGCAGCTTCTGCCATTGCTCTCCTGCTTCTTGTGCCGCCCTGTCTGTTTACGTGGGCGACTGCCGTGATGTTGTCCGACTGGATCAACACCGGCTGACCCTGAAGCAGGGGTTTTGCCAGGCTTAGAGCATTGTAAATCGCTCTTAGCTCCAGTATATTTATGTGAAGAGACATCTCCAGGCTTGACCATACTCCCTGGAAGTTTCTTCCCTGTGTGACCGCTCCCCAGCCTCTCAGACTGGCATCCGTGGTCACCAGGACCCAGTCCTGTATGCCGAATCTGCGGCCTTCTAACAGATGAGCACTCTGCAACCACCACAGAAGAGACACCCTTGTCCGTGGCGATAAGGTTATCCGCTGATGCATCTGCAGATGCGATCCGGACCATTTGTCCAGCAGATCCCACTGAAAAGCTCGTGCGTGGAATCTGCCGAATGGGATTGCTTCGTAAGAAGCCACCATCTTTCCCAGGACTCTTGTGCATTGATGCACAGACACTTTTCCTGGTTTTAGGAGGTTCCTGACAAGTTCGGATAACTCCTTGGCTTTCTCCTCCGGAAGAAACACCTTTTTCTGAACCGTGTCCAGAATCATTCCCAGGAACAGCAGACGTGTTGTCGGGGTCAACTGAGATTTTGGAAAATTCAGAATCCACCCGTGTTGTTGCAGCACTACTTGGGTTAGTGCTACTCCGTCCTCCAGCTGTTCTCTGGACCTTGCCCTTATCAGGAGATCGTCCAAGTAAGGGATAATTAATACGCCTCTTCTTCGCAGAAGAATCATCATTTCGGCCATTACCTTGGTAAAGACCCGAGGTGCCGTGGACAATCCAAACGGCAGCGTCTGAAACTGATAATGACAGTTTTGCACCACGAACCTGAGGTACCCTTGATGTGAAGGGCAAATTGGGACATGCAGGTAAGCATCTTTTATGTCCAGGGACACCATAAAGTCCCCTTCTTCCAGATTCGCTATCACTGCTCTGAGTGATTCCATCTTGAACTTGAATTTTTGTATGTACAGGTTCAAAGATTTCAGATTTAGAATAGGTCTTACCGAGCCGTCCGGCTTTGGTACCACAAATAGCATGGAGTAATACCCCTTTCCCTGTTGTAGGAGGGGTACCTTGACTATCACCTGCTGAGAAAACAGCTTGTGAATGGCTTCCAATACCGTCGCCCTGTCTGAGGGAGACGTTGGCAAAGCAGACTTTAGGAACCGGCGAGGGGGAGACTTCTCGAATTCCAACCTGTAACCCTGAGATACTACCTGCAGGATCCAGGGGTCCACCTGTGAGCAAGCCCACTGCGCGCTGAAATTCTTGAGTCGACCCCCCACCGCTCCTGAGTCCGCTTGTAAAGCCCCAGCGTCATGCTGAGGGCTTTGCAGAACCCGCGGAGGGCTTCTGTTCCTGGGAAGGGGCTGCTTGCTGCCCTCTCTTACCCTTTCCTCTGCCTCGGGGCAGATATGACTGTCCTTTTGCCCGCTTGTTCTTATAGGACCGAAAGGACTGCGGTTGAAAAGACGGTGTCTTTTTCTGTTGGGAGGGGGTCTGAGGTAAAAAGGTGGATTTCCCGGCAGTTGCCGTGGCCACCAAATCCGATAGACCGACGCCAAATAATTCCTCCCCTTTATACGGCAATACTTCCATATGCCGTTTGGAATCCGCATCACCTGACCACTGTCGTGTCCATAAACTTCTTCTGGCAGATATGGACATCGCACTTACTCTCGATGCCAGAGTGCAAATATCCCTCTGAGCATCTCGCATATAAAGAAAAGCATCCTTTAATTGCTCTAAAGTCTGTAAAATACTGTCCCTATCCAGGGTATCAATATTTTCAGTCAGGGAATCCGACCAAACCACTCCAGCACTGCACATCCAGGCTGAGGCGATGGCTGGTCGCAGTATAACACCAGTATGTGTGTATATACTTTTTAGAGTAGTTTCCAGCCTCCTATCAGCTGGATCCTTGAGGGCGGCCGTATCAGGAGACGGTAACGCCACTTGTTTTGATAAGCGTGTGAGCGCCTTATCCACCTTAGGGGGTGTTTCCCAGCGCGCCCTAACCTCTGGCGGGAAAGGGTATAATGCCAATAACTTTTTAGAAATTAGCCCTTTTCTATCTGGGTTAACCCACGCTTCATCACATACATCATTCAATTCCTCTGATTCAGGAAAAACTACAGGTAGTTTTTTCACCCCCCACATAATACCCCTTTTTGTGGTACTTGTAGTATCAGAGATATGCAAAGTCTCCTTCATTGCCGTGATCATATAACGTGTGGCCCTACTGGAAAATACGTTTGTTTCTTCACCGTCGACACTAGATTCAGTGTCCGTGTCTGGGTCTGTATCGACCGACTGAGGTAAAGGGCGTTTTACAGCCCCTGACGGTGTCTGAGACGCCTGGGCAGGTACCAACTGGTTTGACGGCCGTCTCATGTCGTCAACTGATTTTTGTAATGTGCTGACATTATCACGTAATTCCATAAACAAAGCCATCCATTCCGGTGTCGACTCCCTAGGGGGTGACATCACCATTACCGGCAATTGCTCAGCCTAAACACCAACATCGTCCTCATACATGTCGACACACACGTACCGACACACAGCAGACACACAGGGAATGCTCTATTGAAGACAGGACCCCACTAGCCCTTTGGGGAGACAGAGGGAGAGTTTGCCAGCACACACCCAAGCGCTATAATATATATGGGAACAACCCTATATAAGTGTTGTATCCTTATAGCAGCTTAAATATATTAATATCGCCAAAAAAAGTGCCCCCCCCTCTCTGTTTTACCCTGTTTCTGTAGTGCAGTGCAGGGGAGAGTCCTGGGAGCCTTCCTCACAGCGGAGCTGAGCAGGAAAATGGCGCTGTGTGCTGAAGAGAATAAGCCCCGCCCCCTATTTCGGCGGGCTCTTCTCCGGAATCTGTGAGATCTGGCAGGGGTTAAATACATCCATATAGCCTCAAAGGGCTATATGTGATGTATTTTTAGCCATAAAAAGGTATTATATATTGCTGCCCAGGGCGCCCCCCCAACGCCCTGCACCCTCCGTGACCGCTGTGTGAAGTGTGCTGACAACAATGGCGCACAGCTGCAGTGCTGTGCGCTACCTCAGGAAGACTGAAGAGTCTTCTGCCGCCTGCTTCTGGACCTCTTCCATCTTCGGCATCTGCAAGGGGGGTCGGCGGCGCGGCTCCGGGACGAACCCCAGGGTGAGATTTGTGTTCCGACTCCCTCTGGAGCTAATGGTGTCCAGTAGCCTAAGAAGCCAATCCATCCTGCACGCAGGTGAGTTCACTTCTCTCCCCTAAGTCCCTCGATGCAGTGAGCCTGTTGCCAGCAGGACTCACTGAAAATAAAAAACCTAAAAACTTTTTCTAAGCAGCTCTTTAGGAGAGCCACCTAGATTGCACCCTGCTCGGACGGGCACAAAAACCTAACTGAGGCTTGGAGGAGGGTCATAGGGGGAGGAGCCAGTGCACACCACCTGATCCTAAAGCTTTATTTTTGTGCCCTGTCTCCTGCGGAGCCGCTAATCCCCATGGTCCTGACGGAGTCCCCAGCATCCACTAGGACGTTAGAGAAACAACTAGGCAATTTAAGGAGAGAATAGCCCTACACCGCTCTGCGATACGAGCAGCATTGGACGGCAAAGGGTCGGAACAACCGGTGGCTAGACATTTCAAGGAATGCCAGCATAGTCTAGCCACCATTAAATATAAAATGATTGATTGGATACCTCCCAACATCAGGGGTGGTAATCGTGGACGTCAATTGCTTCAGCGGGAGTCCAGATGGATCCATTGTCTTCAGACTGTTCGACCACATGGTCTTAATGAAATTTTGTCTTTTTCTAGCTTTTTAGGATAATTGTATTTACAGTATTCATTTATGTTTGTTTAGAGCAGATTTGCACACGGCATGTTATTAACTATGGGATGTATAGCTTTATGCTATACATCATTATCTATTGGATTTACATTAATCTTCAAATATATTTTATCTCTATAAATTACAGCCGTTTGCACAAATGTTTTATTATGTGCTATATTCAATGCTTCACTGGGTCTTGC
Source organism: Pseudophryne corroboree (assembly GCF_028390025.1). NCBI lineage: Eukaryota > Metazoa > Chordata > Amphibia > Anura > Myobatrachidae > Pseudophryne > Pseudophryne corroboree. Next base: position 591,867,314 of record NC_086449.1, on the reverse strand, counting down.
ATAATGATTCCCTTCACGGAGGTGTCATGCATCTATTTTTTGTTTTAGTGTATCACCATGGTGATGGTTTGCACGTTGCGGCCCCCGCCCCCAAGTGATGCCGGTCCGTAGGCGCCGACGGGAGCCAGTGACGTCATCGGTCCACGACGGGTGCGGGAGCGCACAGTCAGCACGAGGTTGGGGTAAGGTATAAATGTTTGTTATAGTACCTGTATCTGGTTGTCTTGAAAAAAGAAGTAAATTCTGAAACGTTGACAATCCACCAGCTTCAGCTGTCTGTCTGTTGAATATATTCAAGTCTCCGTGAGTGCCGTCCAGCTGGTTCATTTGTATATATATATATATATATATATATATATATATATATATATATAATATTGTGTTAAGTGCTCTCCTAATACGTACAGTAGGTTAACGTCAACCTTCCTGTGGTGAGACAGTAAGCAGCAAGAAGCTGGGAAGCTAGGAGAGGCTGTCAGTCCCAGGCTCCGTTTCTTCAGTCACTCACAGACCCGCGGTGCATCACGGGGCTTGTAGTTTGCTGGGAGTGCTTGCAACTACAAATCCTGAGGTGCTGGACTATTGTGGAGTCGGGACTCGGGGGAGGTAGTTGACTAGCAGCGAGCCCACAGCAACAGATTACGGCGACGGAAGCAGGTGGGAACAGCGGCTTCCCGCTGTGGGGCAGAACTGTAGTGGACGGCAGCAGGGGAGAAAAAGGGTTCTGTGGAGAGAGATCTGCGCTTTGTGCTGTGCACCATTCGCCCACACGTAGTTACGGCCCTAGTATTAGATAAAAAAATCTCCCACCTACTGGGACAGTAACCTTACTTAACAGATGCGAGGGCTGAATTTGGGATAGTTGTTTAGTACTTGCAGCTTCAACTGAGATATCTGTTAGGAGGAGCGTGGTGGGCTCTGGATGGCACTATTAGTCCCTTATTAAATCCTTTACGCTCTGCCTCCTATATCTGAGTTTGCCAATATTGAGGACTGCTCAATTTTTATTAATGTGAAGAGGTGTGTGTTAATTATATTGTGCTGTAGTCATAACTTTTGTTTTTATCTGATACTGTCATTAATAAATGTTACTAATATCTCATACTTCGGGCTCCATTTAAGAGAGATACTAAATCATACTTGCCTACTTTTGAAAAAGTATTTCAGGGAGATGTGAAAATAACACCTATCAGTGCGGACGTGTACTGCTACATCTGAGAGGCGTGTCATAAAAATGACTTACATCCAAATGTAAATGAGCCCCAAAGTTAGTAAGATCTACTTGTTGTAGAAAAGACACTTATATTTTGCAGAATTTGTTTGTGTATTGTGCTGTACAAAAGGTTCCATATACTGTAAGTGGCCACAAGAAACTTTATTTAAAATGCATGTAGCCATACAGTGGCGTAACTAGAAATTTTTCTCCCCCAAGCCAAAAAATTCTTCGGCGCCTCCCCCCAGCCACCAAAAAGGGTGTGTGGCTTCGTTGAAATGGGCGTGGCTTCGCATAAAGGGGCATGGCATTGCAGGAAAAGACTACCTTATACCCCAGTTTTGCAACCTGCACGCCCAGACGTTAGCCACCACAGGAAAGAAAAATAATCCTGATTCATGCCCCTTACATTATTTGTCATTTTTCCTCCTTATAGTAATGCCCATTATACATTATGCCACATACTGCAATGGCCCTTAGACATTATGCCACACACAATAATGCACATGACACAATATGCACACACTGTAATGCCCCCGACACATTATGCCACACACCGTAATGCCTGTGACACATTATGACAGGAATCGCAATGCCCGTTATACATTATGCCACACACTGCAATGCCCCTGATACATTATAGCACATACAATGTCTGTGACACATTATGACACACCGCAATGACCCTGAGACATTATACCACATACCACAATGATCGTGATATAGTATACAATACACCGTAATGCCTGACACAATATGACACACACCGCAATGTCCGTGATACATTATGCCACACACCGTAATGCCCATTACACATTAAGTTCTACAGTAAGGCTTCTAATTACTTTTAAATTACCTGCTCGTTGCCAGGGGTTTCATGCTCTTGGTTCCATGCACGGTGCCAGGGATTTTCATGGCATGCTCGTTGCCAGGGGTTTCATGCACTGGGTGTCATGCTCGTTGCTAGGGGGTAGTGCTTGTTGGTAGGGCTGTGCTCCCAGTGCCACATATGCCCCCAGTGCCAGATATTCCCCCACAGTGCCAGGTACATGCCCCCAGTGCCAAATATACCCCCCCAGTGCCAGATATTCCCCCAGTGCCAGGTATATGCCCCCAGTGCCAGATATTCCCCCACAGTGCCACATATGCCCCCTCAGTGCCTGCTCCCCCCAGTGCCAGATATTCCCCCACAGTGGCAGGTATTTGCCCCCAGTGCCACATATGCCCCCTCAGTGCCTGCTCCCCCCAGTGCCAGATATTCCCCCACAGTGCCAGGTATATGCCCCCAGTGCCAGATATTCCCCCACAGTGCCAGGTATATGCCCCCAGTGCCAGATATTCCCCCACAGTGTCACATAAGCCCCCTCAGTGCCTGCCCCCCCAGTGCCAGATATTGCCCCACAGTGCCAGGTATATGCCCCCAGTGCCAGATATTGCCCCACAGTGCCAGGTATATGCCCCCAGTGCCAGATATTCCTCAACACAATGCCAGGTATATGCCCCCAGTGCCAGATATTCCCCCACAGTGCCGCCAGGTAAATGCCCTCAGTGCCAGATATTCCCCCACAGTGCCGCCAGGTAAATGCCCTCAGTGCCAGATATTCCCCCACAGTGCCTGCTCCCCTATTCCCCCACCCCCGCCGCTCCTTTGTGTTGGAGGGACACGGAGGGCACAGCGCGCGCCTCTCCCGTGTCCTTCCTGGCTCTCCTGCGGGTCTAATAAAGGAAGTGCCGGTTCGTGAGCCAATCAGAGCTCACGAACGGCACTTCCTTTATTAGATCGGCCAGAGAGCCAGGAGGGACACTGGAGAGGCGGTCACATGAATACCACCCCTTCAAATAGCAGTTTTAAAGGTGGTAGGTAAAGCACAGTCAATAGCAGAATATATATCTAGATAGCACAGCTCCGTAGTGCGCAGTAGCAGAATTTAGCACAGTTTATAAATACAAAGTAGCAGGGAGCAGATATACTGTACAGAAAAGAAGGCAAGCAGTTCAGTACAAGTGAAGAATGGCATGCAAATTTCCATATACAGCATGTTCAATATGGGAGCATGCATAAGATGGCGGATGTACAGAAGTCTAATAACATGCAGGCAGCAAGGCTCAGTTAGGGTGCCAAGAAGAAGTACAGTTTCAGGCAAGACATAAGGGACTCTAAGCAAAGTTGAATGTAGATTGTAGTAAAATCCTGGGATGCTGATTAACTGTGTCTGCAGAGTAAAAGGAAGAGCTCTCTCTCTCTCTCATCTGACCCCTATTCAGCTGTGTATGTGGATCTGGGTGACTCTGGGTTTCTAACTGAGGGCATTAGCTGGAGTGTCTGTGCGTCAAAGGTAGGTACCTGCTATCAGCAGCCTCATCCACTCCCCTCTATCACCTGAGACCATTCCCGGCAGTTTCTCTCAGTACTGGGCAGACTGGTGTCACTGCAGCAGCTGGCGGCTCTCACAGCGGCAGCTCCGCTCTCCACAGCGTGTCTCCTCAGCATCACTCTCCACGTTGTTACCTCAGAGCACCACTCTTCACAGCCTCTCTCTCCCTGTCACCTCAGGAGACTCCTCCACTGCTTCTACAGCTGCCCGGCCCATTCCTTGCTCTCCACCACTCCTCCCATTCCCCAGGCATAGTGTGCAGTTCTGCAATGAACACACACAGTAAATGCCATTGTGACTAGGTGGGACATTGCTGCGGGCACAGAGGTTCTACATCCCTTCACTGCTATAAGACTCTCTGTCCTCTACAATTCCTGCCTCTGCCCCTACTCCATAAATGTGCACTGCCCCCTCCCCATATCTGTGCCTCTGCCCCCCCTCACTTCTGTTCCTCTGATCAATCACTTTCTGTGTGCCCCTGCCCCATATTTGTGCCTATGCCCTCTTTATATGTTTTTGCACTTTTCCATCTTTCCTTTGCTCACCCCCCCATATCCCAGACTCCGTCCCCCCAATCAAATCTGTACCTCTACCCCCCTCACTTGTGTTCCTCCAATCAATCCCTGTCTGTGTGCCCCTGCCCCATATCTGTGCCTATGCCCACTTTATATGTGCCTTTACCCTTTCCCATCTTTCCTTTGCCCCCTCCCCATATCCATGACTTTGCCCCCCTCATATCTGTGCCTCTGCTCCCTCCTTATCTATACCCCTATCCTCTGTGTAATCCTGCCCCTTTATCCATGTTGCCTCTGCTGTCTCTTCTGATGACTTGGGTGACCAAGAATAGACGAACAACCACATTTTACACCTTAAGAATGCCAGGTGAGCATTGGTTTCATTTAATAATATATATATATAGATATGGGATGTAGTTGGCATACCAGATTACAGGATCCCACGTTGCGTGCAGGGGGTTAAGATTTGGCTGCAGGGAGGAAGTGTTAGGCTTAGGCACATGCATAAAATTGAGCCACTTGTGGGGGGGTGGGCACCGCCATCAGGGCCAGATATTAACAATGGGGCGGATGGAGCTGCAGTTCCAGGCCCACTGTGAAAATAGGCCCACAGTATCCCAGATCCGCTGGAAATAGAAAAAAAAAATCTTGTTAAAGGCTACCAATAGCCATCTGAGGTCCGACACTACACCCCTCCCTTTCCGCTGGCCTTCCTGTCATGTCATCTCAGCCATAATAAAAAAAAAGACAGCGCAGTGAAAGGCTTCACAGGCCCTAGCATCCCAGCAACTCCTCAACCATGTGACTGTGCTGTGGCCAACTGACTGGGCTGTGGGAAGAGGACAGAAATGGCAGTGAGGGAGTACAATGTTCCCTGGCAGGTAGAGGGCTCACAGTATCATGTTGGCGCTGGCCCAAATAAGAGCTCTGCTGGACCAGCTGATAGGCATGGCCTTAGACAGTGAGTGGTTGGGGCCTACTCCCCGGCTTGTGGGGGATGGGGTGGTGGGTACAGTCTGCTGCAGTGAGGTCTGGTTAGAATGCTCAGGAACGGGATGCCCTGTAATTGCAGCTACTATAGTGGAGTCCCGCAGCCTAGAGCAGCATCTGATAACTCTGCGTACACATATGGTAGCAGCTCTAGTTTCAGCTGCTCTACTATGATGCAGCATCAGCATTGAGTACCTGGTAGTGTGCCTCATAGTGATAGCAATACTGCTGGGGTATGCTGCTGCTATACTGTTGAGGGATGTCACACTGCCCACTACCATGCTGGGCATGCCCAAATGGTCAGATGACTGAGCAGCTAAGCTTCGGGGAGGCTGATGGAGCTCTCTAAATGAAAAGTAGCCCTAGCAGGTTTATTGGTTTCACTGCCTAGTAAGAGAGTGCTTGGCCAACCTCCTGGTGTTAGTGAGCACCTGCAGCAACTCTATAAGACTATCCTGGTTCCTCTATTACTGGCTAAAGTCAGACCCACATCCTCTTCTCCCCTTCTTTACCTCCAACATCCCCTCTGCCTTATCCCCACAAAACACCTCACCCCAATTCCTGCCCACTAGGCACCTAAAAACCAGTTGTTTTTCTCATCATGGCTTGCTTTCCCAAATAGTAGGGACATTTTTTGCCCCTCTGTCTCATTTTACACCATTGTCATATCTAGCACTGTTGCTTGTCACTCTTTCATACCTTGTCTCAGGTCTGCTCTCTTGCCTGATGTCTGCCTACTCAGCATCCGCCCCATATCTATCCTTATCTTGCCTCATATATTCCCCTTACAATTTCCCCATGTAATGCCTAATATCTGCACCATTTATCGCCCCATCTGTCTTCTGCTGTATTACAACATTTACGACTAGTCACTTTCCCCCTCTCCCCGCCCCCGGCACTCATCACATCACCTTTTGCAGCACGCAATAGGCCCTTCTTACATTTCAGCCCCAGGCCCATTTGGAGCTTAATCTGCCACTGACCACCATCTATTTTGCCGCTGGGCCCCAGGTATAAACTTACACCTCTATTTACACTGCACCCCCATCCTCTATTAAATAATTTCTCTGCTGGACTGTAGCATTTATCGGATCACCTAGCTTTACTTCAGACTCCTCAGATATCTGGCTAAGAAATCAGAGGAGTTATCAGGTGGCCACACCAACACCCCTGTGCTCAGCCTCTCCAGTCCCACCCTGCAGGAGGCCCGGCAGCAGCTGCAGAAGCTAAATCTGTTTGTGAAGAAGGAAAACAGACAAACAGGCAGCTAGAAGCGGACCATGGTCAGACTCAGTGGAGCCAGCTGCCAGTAGCAGGACTCTCTGGGGTCTATTTATAATTTTTAATATGTGCGCCATATTCCCCCAAAAAACATTTGAATGACTGTTATTTTCTTATTGCCGTGAATAGCTTGGGTCTAAAATGTTTGGATATCCACCATCCAAAAGGAACATGTTATTGGTGCGTTAGTATCCTTACACATTCCTAATTGCCAGGAAGAAGGTCCTATTATGAATGTTTATGCTATGCCATCCATGGTGCTATCCTCACCCCCACCCCCCACCCCGACCACACCCCCTGTGCAAATTACCGAACACCACAACAGCACAAGTCACACTCCTCATATCACTAATCTACACTGCTCAAAAAAATAAAGGGAACACTAAAATAACACATCCTAGATCTGAATGAATGAAATATTCTTATTAAATACTTTGTTCTTTACATAGTTGAATGTGCTGGCAACAAAATCACACAAAAAATATCAATGGAAATCAAATTTATTAACCCATGGAGGTCTGGATTTGGAGTCACCCTCAAAATTAAAGTGGAAAAACACACTACAGGCTGATCCAACTTTGATGTAATGCCCTTAAAAGTCAAAATGAGGCTCAGTAGTATGTATGGCCTCCACGTGCCTGTATGACCTCCCTACAACGCCTCGGTATGCTCCTGATGAGGTGGCGGATGGTCTCCTGAGGGATCTCCTCCCAGACCTGGACTAAAGCATCCGCCAACTCCTGGACAGTCTGTGGTGCAACGTGGCGTTGGTGGATGGAGCGAGACATGATGTCCCAGATGTGCTCAATTGGATTCAGGTCTGGGGAACGGGTGGGCCAGTCCATAGCATCAATGCCTTCGTCTTGCAGGAACTGCTGACACACTCCAGCCACATGAGGTCTAGCATTGTCTTGCATTAGGAGGAACCCAGGGCCAACCGCACCAGCATATGGTCTCACAAGGGATCTGAGGATCTCATCTCGGTACCTAATGGCAGTCAGGCTACCCCTGGCGAGCACATGGAGGGCTGTGCGGCCCCCCAAAGAAATGCCACCCCACACCATTACTGACCCACTGCCAAACCGGTCATGCTGGAGGATGTTGCAGGCAGTAGAACGTTCTCCTTGGCGTCTCCAGATTCTGTCATGTCTGTCACATGTGCTCAGTGAGAACCTGCTTTCATCTGTGAAGAGCAGAGGGCGCCAGTGACGAATTTGCTAATCTTGGTGTTCTCTGGCAAATGCCAAACGTCTTGCATGGTGTTGGGCTGTAAGCACAACCCCCACCTGTGGACGTCGGGCCCTCATACCAACCTCATTGAGTCTGTTTCTGATTGTTTGAGTAGACACATGCACATTTGTGGCTTGCTGGAGGTCTGGCAGCGCTCCTCCTGTTCCTCCTTGCACAAAGGCGGAGGTAGCGGTCCTGCTGCTGGGTTATTGCCCTCCTACGGCCTCCTCCACGTCTCCTGATGTACTGGCCTGTCTCCTGGTAGCGCCTCCATGCTCTGGACACTACGCTGACAGACACAGCAAACCTTCTTGCCACAGCTCGCATTGATGGGCCATCCTGGATGAGCTGCACTACCTGAGCCACTTGTGTGGGTTGTAGGGAGGTCATACAGGCACGTGGAGGCCACACACACTACTGAGCCTCATTTTGACTTGTTTTAAGGACATTACATCAAAGTTGGATCAGCCTGTAGTGTGTTTTTCCACTTTAATTTTGAGGGTGACTCCAAATCCAGACCTCCATGGGTTAATAATTTTGATTTCCATTGATAATTTTTGTGTGATTATGTTGTCAGCACATTCAACTATGTAAAGAACAAAGTATTTAATAAGAATATTTCATTCATCCAGATCTAGGATGTGTTATTTTAGTGTTCCCTTTATTTTTTTGAGCAGTGTATTTCCTGCAGGAGCAGTTAATAGGCCCCCTTCCTAGATTCAGCTCTGGGCCCATGTGGACCTTAATCTGGCACTAAATCTACTCAGAAATTGTGCCCTGGCTCCATGTCCCTGGTCTTGACTAGGGTTTATCTCAGGTCTGGATGTACTGCGGAGCAAAAAGATATTCTTGGGTTACTCTACCCCGATTATGTTAAAAGGATCTTAATGACCTCTTTTCAATATCCCTTTCTCACTGAGGCATGGACCCAGGAAAAATCATGGTCATGACCTGGTTTGTGGAGCCGGGTAACAAAACCCAGGTTGACCCAATTCACACCAACACATGACCTGGGTTTTGGTGTGCAAAGGGTATCAACACAGGTTGAAAATGTGCTCTTTATCCGGCCCTGACCCATGTTTTTGGTGTGAAAGGGGTTATTAGTGTCCCACATCGACCATTTGCTGTGTATTTCATTGGTATTGGTTATTTTACTATTATCAGCCACAGAGCCGTAACTAGACTTTTTGGTGCCCTGTGCCAGAGAATTGTCGTCGTCCCCCCTCCCCTGGCATTTTTTCCAATAGGGACATAAGGTGCATGCCTCGTGGGGAAGGGGCATGACAAGATTGATCCCAGAGAAAGCCCATGCTATAATGCACCTTCCTACCCAGGATTTAAACCTATAACTTGTTGAATTCTAATCAAACATCATTGAGCTATTTGATCTGACATAAAAACTATGAACACTATATGAAGCTACTGGTACTTTGTAAAAAAATGAATCAGCACTGCAATTCAGCAGATCTATGTAGTGTGCAGCCACACATCCAATCCCTTGCAACCACACACCACATAGATCTGCTCAGCCACAATGGTGATCATTTTTTTTTTACAAAGTACAAGGTAAGCTTCAAATAGAATTCTCTAGCTTAGAATTATCTACCTTTCTATGCAAGGGCAGATAGCTCAATAAATAGATTTTCTGACTGCAATGCCACAGGCAATGGGTCTGAATCCCTGGTTTGTCAGCATCTTGAAATGTAAGAAAGGACAGTGTGACTGAATAACAAAGAAATCTCAAGTTGAATTCATGAATGTTGTATAAGTATTAGAGACAGAAGGGGTCAGGGTAAGAGACAGGGCGGTCAGGAGATGCTGGGCTTCAAACAGAGGGGGAAGCTGCGAGTGTAAATCATTAAAACCGATAACTGACAAGTACAGCCAACAGTGCCCCCTACCCTGCAGCGCTTTGCGTGGTACCCCCTCCGGACACATTTAGTTACGGCCCTGACTAGCCATTGTATTCTATTATTTATTATGCTTTTGCTTTAGATGTTTAATCTTGGTTTTTATGATCACTCAATTGGTAACTGTTTAGAAATATAATATAAATTATATCACTAGTGTTATTTAAAAAATATTAGTTCACATGTGATACAGGTTTATTTTGAGATGTTAAAGTGTTACACACGTAAATAAGGGAGATTTTTAAAAACCTGCGCACAGGCAACTGTACAAAGTAAATTCTGTAATCTTCATTAACTAAACAGATGACTAAATATATTTTCTGAAATGTATCAGAACAATAACTACAAGAACCTGGTGAATATTGGTAAAATGTATTTTATTACTTAAAAAAAACAAAAATAGGTTTAGTACATTTTCCCTGTGAGTTATGTATATAATTTGGTTATATAATGTCTGACATTAAGTAACAGAAAAATGCAACTCCTGAATTATGAAAGCTTTTGTGCTTATTGTACAGTATATTTCTTAGATGTGAAAATGCAATCAGCTAAGCAAGTACATCACCTTCTCTACACCGCAAATTACAAATGACTCTCCTCATTTCTGTAATCTTTGATACCATCTGGTAACACAAAGGAAAATGGCAGCAGGCATTTAGCCAGCTCCGTAATCACTGAGAGGACAAAAAAAGAGAATTTCGGAAACAATGTAGGCTGCTTACTGGAGGGGAATGAGATGCAAAGACAGAAGCTGGGGGAAGAAAGAAGCCTTCACTATCAAAGACATAGTAAATCTGGTATTGAAGGGCAAAATGCTTCTGTATAATGAAATTAAAATAACTGTTAATTACTGCAATAGAGAAATACCAGAATTAAGAAATGAAGTGTTTGCCCATAGTGGGAGGGCTGATACAGTAACATTTCCACGGCCTGTGTCTCCTGTCTTCATGTGCTCCTCTAGGAGAAGGAGTCAGGAGATTTTCTTACACTTACAACAGGTTACAGGCTAATTGAAGCCTCAAACTGAAATTAACACCATTTGTTACATCTCTATTAATATAATTTAATACATCTTAACATTTGAAGTCTGGATAGGTAAGGGAAAGTTTTATAAGTTACAAGTTAATATATTTCACATTTTAATGTTTTTTATTAAAATTATTATTATTATTACTAGCGACACATCTCAGTTTCGCATGGGATCAATTTAGAATTTTCGGCATTAGGCATGCGCCTCCGATCATCCCCTTCCCCATCCTCTGCCAGTTTGGTCTTCACATTTTGACTTCCATTCCTATTGACTTCAGTGATTGTGTTGGCCAAAAAAACTAATTGGGGTCCAACACCACCATTTCTGCGTTCCATCACATATTATTGGGGAGGGGGTTAAGGTCCGGCAGTAATTGGAACAGTGCTGGGGGCAGGTAGCAGCTTGGGTAGAGGTTGTTGTAGAGGGGACTAAAGGCAGGCAGTGCTGGGGGGTAAGTGCAGACAGCAGTTGGAGCAGTACTGGGGAGGCAAGAAGTAGGTTAGGAGCAGGCAGTACTGGGGGTAGCGAGGGGTAAGTTTAGCTAGCAGCTGGAGCAGTGCTAGCGGTAGAGAAGGGTAAGTGTAGATAGCAGCTCTGGCAGCACTGGGGGGCAAGAAGGAGGTTAGGAGCAGGCAGTACTGGGGGTAGCGAGGGGTAAGTTTAGCTAGCAGCTGGAGCAGTACTAGCGGTAGAGAAGGGTAAGTGTAGATGGCAGCTCTGGCAGCACTGGGGGGCAAGAAGGAGGTTAGGAGCAGGCAGTACTGGAGGTAGCGAGGGGTAAGTTTAGCTAGCAGCTGGAGCAGTACTAGCGGTAGAGAGGGATAAGTGTAGATAGCAGCACTGGGGGGCAAGGAGGAGGTTAGGGGCAGGCAGCGCTTGTGGGTAGGGAAGGGGTAAGGGTAGACAGGGGTGTATCTTCTATTTGCCAGGATGGCACCAACCAGGAGCTTTGGCAGAGGGGGGACTTTGCCCAGTGTTGACACCAGCGACCAATGTGTAGTAAATTTGCTGGCGTCCCGTACAGTGAGGAGAGCACCATCAACAAGCTGCTGCCACAACCGATGTCATGAGTGAGAAGTAGAATGAGCATCCAGTGTTCTGCACTGACTACACCTGCTATTGGGGTGGGAGAGTACGGGGTGGGCAGCATGGGTGTCACATCCGCATCTCCGCACCCAGAGCACTGCGTATCACATGCAGCGTCTGCACAATCTCAACAGTATTATATTAGTATTTCATCGGCTAATACCCCATATAGCTCACTTTCCGCACACATAGACACACGTTCAGTATATTCTGCTTTACAGCTATGTAGTTTAATATTGTGTGACATCTGTAGTCTAGCATAATAAACTGCATAGCTATAAAGGTGGATGTAAATCTATAAAAAAAAACCCTGCCCCATTACACATCTTTGGCCATGTCAGGCATTATGACAAGGGTGCAGCAAGGCTTTGTGTAATACCACCCCACCCACTCCTAGCTGCACCCATGCATTTCGAGGTGAATGATTTTATAAGGGGTACTACTGTGTGATGTAACATAAATAAGGGGACTACTGTGTGGCATAACATGTATAAGGGACACTACTGTGTGACATAAAGTGACTAAGGGGACTATCGTTTAGTGTAATGTGAATAAGGGACACTACTGTGTGGTGTAATGTGAGTAAGAGACACTATAATGCTGTTTACTGTGAATAAGGGACACTAATGTGTGGTATAATATAAATAAGTTGTACTAATGTGTGGCGCAGTTTTAATTAGTACTGTGTGGCCAATCCCTGTCCCTATGAGGCCACACTCCTTTGTTTTTGGCAGCATAACATCCCTATTTAAAATATAAGAGGGGAGCACCACTCCATTGCTTTGCCAGGGGCACTTGAACCTCTAGATACCTCCCTGAGAGTAGATAAAAACTGGGGCAGTACTTGGGGTCAAGGAGGAGGTTAGGGGCAGCCAGTGCTGGGGGTAGGGAGGGGGCAGTACTGGGGAAGAGGAGGTTAGGGGTAGGCAGTTCTGGGGGTAAATGCAATCACTGCAGTATATAGAGAGGGTGTACAGTAGGTGTATACAGTATATAGTGAGGGTAGACACACGGTACTCAGGTAGGTGTACACAGTACATATTGAGGTTAGACAGTAACTAGGTGTACCCAGTCCATAGTAAGGGTAAACTGTTTGGGATCCCTGTCCTCACCAATGGAGCAGATCTTACTGTCCCACAATAGACTCCAGTCTCCGGCAACCAGCCCGCCACCACCCTGATGCTGTGGCACAGGTCTATAACCATGGCCTCCAGCCTGCAGACATAGCGCTGTGACTGCTGCGCTCCAGCACCGGGTAGCACAGCAGCTGGCCGAGCCCATGGAAGGTGATGAGCACCCCATGGTCTGTGCACTGGAAGTCCAACCTCAGGGCCCAGAGCCTGGCCTCCTCTGAAAGGGTACAGACCCCTCCAGATCCCCATTGTGTACATGGCTGGGTGCTCACACAGTATCAGAGCGACCAGGCTGCCTGCCTCCCGGTGCTCCCACACACAGCACTGCTGACCCTGCAGAGCTTCAAGATAAGGTAGCAGCACCTGCCAGAACACACTCAGCAAAGGGTGGGGGTGGAGGGAGGGGGTGCCACGATTGCAGGGGGTGCAATTAGTGTGGCAGACACTGCAGCAGTGGCACTTAACAGTGGTCATTAGCTCAGTTGGTGGGGAGGGACTCAGGCAGAGATTCCATGGGGAGAATCTGCTGGCAGCAATTGGACAGAGAGGCAGACTGAGAATTAGTATTGGCGGAGGTGTGCACAGGTCAGTGAGAGACAGCGTGTTCTGTAGGACCCACTTATTTTTCAAAACGGGGTCCCTTCACTGCCTATAGTGAGAGAAAATGCGCTATAACGCAAATTAGCACGTATTTTGCAGTCACTGGAAACTAGAGATGAGCAGGCTTATTTTTCTGAAACCGAGCTCACCCAAAGTTCCTGGATCTTTGGTAATCCAATTGCCAGTTTGTGCTTTCCAACCAGGCTCAGATTCCAAATTGAGGCAAAACATTATCATCTCACCGTCGAATCTCACGGGTTTTGGATCTGATATACAGTAAGTCCCTGAATCATACGCCGGAAATCTGTGTGCTGCCAACAGTCTGTGCTGACTCTTTTCCAGTGCTGAGCTGACATACTGTATCTGTCCACTCCAGTTCACTTAATGTTAATATTTGCCAAGCTAGATACAGTACAGGCAGTTAGCGAGTCATTGTTTATTTTTTTTAGTGCAGAAACTTGGAATTTTGTCCAAGTGTGTCACACTTTTTCTGCTGTGTAATCCTAAGTGTCACAATTGAGTTGTATTTTTTTGTCACTGCCCACAGTGCAGCTGCAGCCCAGAGCTCCATATAGACCAGCATTAATCATTGGTGCACAGCACACTGGTGTTTTTTTCATCACTGCCTCATTGCACTTCAGAGGTAACATATTAATTGTACAACCGGCGTGTGCTGTAAGTGCTGTGCCCCATTGCATTCACATAAATATAAGCACTGTGACTCCACAGGCCATACCCCACTGTTTTCACATAAATAAAAGCACTGATGGCTCTACAGTATGTCATTTGTGAAAAAAGTAAAAGTAAAAATAAAATAGTTTTTTGTACAACTTTTGTGTGCAGTAGTTGCCATACCCACTGCATTCACTTAAACATAAGCACTGTGAGTTGTCAGTTGCAAAAAAAGTTAAAATATATACTAAAGTTGTTTTTCTTGTACAACGTGTGTGCTGTAGGTGCTGTACCCCAATGTCACTTAAATATAAGTACTGTATGTCCACAGTGTGAGTTGTCATTTGTGAAAAAGTAAAAAATATTGTTGGTTTTTCTGTACAACTTGTGTGTGTGCTGTAGATGCCATACACCACTGCATTCACATAAAGATAAGCACTGTGACTCTGCATACCGTACCCCACTGCATCCACGTAAATATAAGCATGGTGAGTCAGCAGTGTCCGTTGTCATTTGCAAAAAAATTTAAATACTTGAGGATTTTTTTTAAACTTGTGTGTGCTGTAGGTGCCATACCCCACTGTGTTCACATAAACATAAGCACTGTGAGTCCAAGTGTGAGTTTTCATTTGAAAAAAAAAATGTTCAAATAGATAATATAATTTTATTTTACAACTTGTGTGTGCTATAGGTGCTGGACCTCACTGCATTCACATAAATATAAGCATTGTAAGTCCATAGTGTGAGTTAGTTGTGAAAAAAGTTTAAGTAAAAAGTTACGAGTTTTTTTTGTACAACTTGTGTGTTCTGTAGGTGCCATACCACACTGTGTTCACATAAACATAAACACTGTAAGTCTGCAGGGTGAGTTGTCATTTGCTAAAAAAGTTCAAATACCGTATATACTCGAGTATAAGTCGACCCGAATATAAGCCGAGGCACCTAATTCTACCACAAAAACCTGGGAAAACTTATTGACTCGAGTATAAGCCTAGGGTGGGAAATGCAGCTCTAGCCGTACACAGCCCTCAGTGCCAGATATGCCCTCATACTGCCAGATATGCCCCCACAGTGCCAGATATGCCCTCATACTGCCAGATATGCCCCACAGTGCCTGATGTGCCAGATATGCCCTCATGCTGCCAAATATGCCCCACAGTGCCAGATATGCCCTCATGCTGCCACATATGCCCCACAGTGCCAGATGTGCCAGATATGCCCTCATGCTGCCAGATATGCCCCACAGTGCCAGATATGCCCTCATGCTGCCAGATATGCCCCTCCTGCTGCCAGATATGCCCCTCATGCTGCCACATATGCCCCACAGTGCCAGATGTGCCAGATATGCCCTCATGCTGCCAGATATGCCCATCAAGCTGCCAGATATGCCCCACAGTGCCAGATATGCCCTCATGCTGCCAGATATGCCCCTCATGCTGCCACATATGCCCCTCATGCTGCCACATATGCCCCCTCCCCAAGTGCCAAATATGCTCCCCCAGTGCCTGTTACTTACCCCTCCGTCGATCCGTCGATCCCGCGCTGTCTTCTGAAGGAGGGACACGGAGCGCCTGTGTCCCTCCTGCATCCCCGGCGGCCGCGGCGGGTCTATTAAAGGAAGTGCCGGTTCGTGATCAGAGGTCACGAACGGGTACTTCCTTTAATAGACCCGCCGCTGCCGCCGGAGATACAGGAGGGACACAGGAGAGGCGCACGCTGTGCGCTCCGTGTCCCTCCTTCAAACTGCTCTGCCTGTCACACTGCACTGCCACTGACTCGAGTATAAGCCGAGGTGGCTTTTTCAGCACAAAAAAAAGTGCTGAAAAAGTCGGCTTATACTCGAGTATATACGGTAAATACTATTTTTTTTGTACACATTGGCTGTGCGATACCCCACTGTGTTCACATAAATATATACACTGTGACTCCGCAGGCTGTACCCCACTGTGTTCACATTAATATAAGCACTGTGAATCAACAGGGTGAGTTGCCATTTGTGAAAAAAGTAAAAAGAAAATGTTGGTTTTTCATACAACTTGAGTATGCTGTAGTTGCCATATTCCACTGCATTCACATGTACATAAGCACTGTGACTCTGCAGGCCACAGCCCAGTTTTCACATAAATATATGCACTGTGACTCCATGGGCCATCCCCACAGCATTCACATAAATATAAGAACTGGCACTTTGCTGGTCATACCCAACTATGTTCACATACTGTAAATACAAGCACTATGAATCCACAGCGTGAGTTGTCATTTGCATAAAAAGTTCAAATACTGTTTTTTTTTTTTACAACGTGTGTGCAGTAGGTGCTGTATCCCACTGAGTTCACATAAAACTAAGCACTGTGATTCCACAGACTGTAACCCACTGTGTTTACATACATATAAGCACTGTGAGTCCACAGTGTCTGTAGTAATTTGTGAAAAAGTAAAAAAAAAATAGTTTTTTGTACAACTTGTGTGTGCAGAAAGTGCCATACCCCACTACATTCACATAAATATAAGTGCTGTTACTCTGCAGTGTGGGTTGTCATCTGTGAAAAATGTAAAAAACAATTGTTTTTTGCTACAACTCATGTGTTTTCATAAAAATGGAGCACGATTACTAGTGAGAAGAGCAAGAGCAGCAACCAAATACTAGTACTGCTGCTGCCCTCAGTCATGGGGGTAATTCCAAGTTGATCGCAGCAGGACATTTTTTAGCAGTTGGGCAAAACCATGTGCACTGCAGGGGGGGCAGATATAACATTTGCAGAGAGAGTTAGATTTGGGTGGGTTATTTTTTTTCTGTGCAGGGTAATACTGGCTGCTTTATTTTTACACTGCAAATTAGATTGCAGATTGAACACACCACACCCAAATCTAACTCTCTCTGCACATGTTATATCTGCCCCCCCTGCAGTGCACATGGTTTTGCCCAGTTGCTAACATAATTCCTGCTGCGATCAACTTGGAATTACCCCCCATGATCATACTAGATATTCAACGTCATCTGCTAATGCTAAAAGGCATACAGGGTTTAAGTCAGGGCATCTGAAATAAAAAAAACTATATTTACATTGGTTAAGAAAAAATAACTCTAATAAAAGGAAAATTTTGCTGCAGTAAAACATAAATACATGCCATACTCAGTGGCAAGGAATTGCTCAGGCCTTGGCCTTTATTTATGGGTGGTGGTTCTGCAACTTTCAGTGGGGAATTTTCTTCTGCCTCTGCTTCTCATGATGATGGAAGAAGCAGTGTCAAAAAAAAATACCGGAAAGTCAATGCTGAACCCCCCCCCCCCCCCCCCGACTAAGGCATTAAGACAAACTGTGTGTTCAGAATCATCACAAATCCCTGAGAGTCTAAGTGTGTCCACGAGTGCTATATGCGAGCCCGGCCTTTCAAATACTGTACTCATAGAGAAGTTTCCTTCACAATTTCTGCATCCTCTGCAAATGTGGGGATGAGCAGCACAAGTATAGTTGGTGACACAGAAATTGAGGGCGCCACTGTGGAAGTGCAACAGGATAAGTCTGCTGCTGCCAGGAAAAACAGATTTCCTAAGAGATCAAGTGGTGATGCAGATTAATCAACACAACATTTTGACATCTAGTTGGATCTAAAAGAATTGACCAAAATTAGTGACACCTCTACTGTAACTTCATCTGATATGGTCAGCATCCAAAGAATGGTGGAGGATTATTATAATGCGATCAGTATGGGCTCCCAGCATACGGTATGTCGAATGTCACTGTACCAACATCAGCATCCCGGGCACCAGAATGCCGGCAGCATGGTGAGCTCATGGAGACCACTTGCAGGCTCGCTGCTCTCGCCATGCTGCGGGCATAGTGGCTCACTTTGCTCGCCACATGTTCTATTCTCCCTCTATGGGTGTCATGGACACCCACAGAGAGAGAATCAGCTACCTCAGTGATATTCCGACGGCGGGATAGTACCACTGTCGGGATTAAGGAGTCAGTATTGCGACTACTAGGATCCCGATGGGCGGTATTTTAATTGCATACCATTTTAATAGCATTCAAATAGGCATGTCACAAGAATCCCTTTGACTACTGGAAGGAAAAAACAGCAATTTAAGTTTTCAGCACACCTGGGAAACTTGTCAGTGATCGGTGTAGGAGGCTACTTTCTCAAAATGTGAAAAGGATGATGTTCATTAAAATGAACTATAAATTCCATGAGGAAGACCTTAACCGGGCTATTACATCAAAGTACAGAGACTTCTGTAATGGTGAATTCCAGTGGGGATGAATTAATATTGTGTGAGGATGATAATTACGATGACATCTTGCCACTGTAGAGATCATTGACAGCACTATTAGTTTAGCTGCTTTAAGCCTATTGAAAGCTTGTTTTGTGGGGTCCAAATAAACCAAACACTTCAGCCACAAAAGTTACAGTCCCTGTTGCTGAAATGCTTGACTTATTAAACTGTGCATGTCCTTTTAAATATCCAATGTAAGGGTAGGTGGGAGGGCCCAAGGACAATTCTATCTAGCACCGCTTTTCTTTTCTGCCAGTGCAATGTTGGATAGATGTGCTATAAATTACCATGTGTTTGTGCCGCTGCTCTGTCACTTAGTAACCAGCCAACTCGCTGCAGCCATTGGACTAAACTGGATGAAAACATTATGAGCTGTGAGGTGGTCAAAATTGACTGAAAATTAGTGGAAATAAATGTTATTGAGGTTTTTAATACTGTTGGAACAAAAGAGGCCCAAATTATGTGATTTTAACAGTTTTTATCCATTTAGTGAAAAAAAATACAGATAAAAACCAAACACAAGGGTGGTTTTGATAAAACCAAAACATGAAGTTAATACAGATCCAAAATAAAAACAAAACACTGGGGTTGGCATACATCTCTAGCTGAAATGTATAGAAAAACATAAAATGTAGAAAGTGGATAATACTGTACGTATCACTCTCTACATAGTTTCAAATAAAGTTCATCAATGTGATACATATCGATTGGACAGACATTTTTGCATCAGTAAAATAGTCACTGTTTGTCTCCGTTTTGTCATAAATTAATGTTTCATACACATAAACCTTCCTCAACAAATGCTCAATAGAGTTGTCAAAATCGCATCAAAATTCATCCAGTGGCTCTCAAGATTTATTTTATACTACAGAATGTAGAGCAGTGGTTTTCAAACTTACTCCTCAGGACCCCACACAGTTCATGTTTCCATGAAGTATCATCAACTGTCCCATTTTAAAAATCCACAGATGACCTGGAAACATGAACTGTGTGGTGTCCTGAGGACCAAGACTGACTCATAGGACGCGCTAAGAGAAGGAGGAGATGCGGAAACCGGAATCGGAAGTTGATGGGCGCACGTGCATGTGCGGGTGCCTGTGCACAGGAGAGGGGGCTTAGTGGGGCCGGTGCTGAGAGGAGCATGCAGCAAGAATAGGAGCTGCCGCTCTTTGTGACAGCTGTGTGAGGGTCTGAGATACTGTGTGAATGTGTGAGGGGCTAAGATACTGTGTGTATGTGAGGGGCTGAGATATTGAGTGAGTGTGTGAGGGGCTGCATTTTCTGTGTGTGTATTGTGTGTGTGTGAGAGGCTAAGATATTGCGCGAGAGTGTGAGGGGCTGCGTTTGTGTGTGTGTGTGAGGAGCCGAGTTATTGTGTGAGGGGCTGCGTCTTTTGGGTGAGTGAGGGGCTGTGAAGGCCGGAGATCGCTGCTGCGGCTATCAGAGGAGTGTGACGGAGGGGGCCGGAGACTGCTGCCGTTGCTGCTGCTGCTACTTGAGGAGCTTGCTGCAGAGAACCGGGGACTACTGCTGCGATAAAGAAAAAGATTAGGGGGCACACAGGGATCGATAAGTATAAGCTTAACTACATTACTGTATAAGGGACTTTTTTTCTGTACTTCTGTATCTCCCCTTGTCCTTGATTGTATTGTATTGTTTTATCAATTACTGTTCTGTTGTTGAATATTGCTTCCCTTCACAGCTAGGCTATAGTACTGTATTGTATTGCATAGATTGTGTCCTTTACTATATTTAATTTATCCTTTATTTGTCCTTTATTTACGGTCCCTTATATATTGTCCTTTATATAGTTGTCCCGCTCTTTTTTATTTTCTGAAGGTAACAGGGAGTTAGCACTAATTAAAAATGGAGGTGGCCGCGATTGAGAATCTCACTCAGTGCGTGTCGTGCATGATGTATGCGCACCTGGCACAACAGTCCGAGTGTGGGTACATTTGTATGAGATGTGAGCGAACCGCCGCCCTGGAAGCCCAGGAAACTGATCTAGAGCGGACCGTTACGTGACTGAGGAGTATTCACAATCTCAAGCAAAGTTTAGATAGAACAGTGGAGGAGTTGCAGGGGGGATCACTGGTAGACGAGAATGATCAGGTAGACAGCTGGGTCACGGTTAGAAGGAACAAGAAGAAGCAGCATTATAAGGAATGCAATAAAAAATGCAAAAAAAGTAATAAGGGCAGCTAAAATTATAAACGAAAAACTAATCGCTAGAGAGAGTAAAACCAATCCTAAAAAGTTTTATAAATACATAAACAGTAAAAAAGTTAAAGAAAGAAAACTTAAACAAGCATCAAGCCAAGAGTCATTACCTTCACTATCGTTATGCACTATTCTCACCGTCTGATCCTCCCTGGTGAAATACTGAGGGAAAAAATTTATTTAGTATTTCAGATTTTATTTTATCATCGTTCATCAAAGCTCCCAATTCATCTTTTAGATGAATTGGGAGCTTTGATAAAAGATGAATTGGGAGCTTTGATAAACGATGATAAAATAAAATCTGAAATACTAAATAATTTTTTTCCCCTCAGTATTTCACCAGGGAGGATCAGACGGTGAGAATAGTGCATAACGATAGTGAAGGTAATGACTCTTGGCTTGATGCTCGTTTAAGTGAGGAAGTAGTCCTGGAGAGGCTAAGCAACATAAAGATTAATAAATCACCAGGCCCAGATGATTTTCATCCAAGGGTTATTATGGAGCTTAGGTCGCAGCTAGCAAAACCCCTATACTTGATTTTCCATAGTTCAATTACATCAGGCATGGTACCAAAGGATTGGTGCATAGCTGAGTGGTACCTTTATTTAAAAAGGGAACAAAAAAATAATCCTGGTAACTAAAGACCAGTTAGTTTAACCTCTATAGTGGGTAAAATATTGGAAGGTATTTTGAGGGACAGCATACAGGATTATCTACAGGTTAATAAGATTATTAGCAAAAGTCAGCATGGGTTTGTAAGGGACAGATCATATCAAACTAACTTAATCAGCTTCTACAAGGAAGTGAGAATCTTGACCAGGGAAAAGAGGTGGATGTGGTGTATTTAGATTTTGCAAAAGCCTTCAATACAGTGCCGCACAGGAGACTGATCATCAATTAAGGGAACTTGGCTTAGGATATACTATTGGCACATGGATAGGTAATTGGCTGGATAACAGAGTACGTGTAGTGGTCAACAGGATGTTCTCCAGCTGGGCAACAGTAGTCAGCGGAATACCACAAGGGTATGTACTTGGCCCGCTACTGTTCAATATATTTATCAATGATCTAGATATAGGCCTGGAAAGCACCCCAAAATGAAGCACTAACCTATCTTCACTTTAGGGTTGCCATGGGGTCTTTCAGCTGCTTCATTTTGGAGTGCCCCGTGCCCTAGATTTGTACCCCCCAAAATGTTTGGGACTTACCCGACTAATGAGGTCACCTGGACGCGGTGGGCAAGCCGTTCCTTATGGCCATAACTATGCGAAGAACCTCGCTCAATATGCAAAATTTTATTGCAATGATTATTATTAATAAATTGTTAGTGTTTGAATTGTGCACCTGCAACATTTTCTTTGTATGCAGTACTACTGAAAGGTCTCCACAGGGTCGCACCTCTCATTACCGGTGTGCACTCCAGGACCCCTCCCCTGTATACCTAATGCTGTGTATTTACATACACAATAGAAGTTCAGAGACCCCTTCTGCCTGGTGGTAGCACTCACGCCCACCTGTCCTATATTGGTTTTTATTACAGATGTAGCCACCTTTATCTTGACTGTTTCTCCGCCGAGACGGGCGTTTAGTCACGCTAAGGCGATACCTGAGTTTAATCACAGGTAGGCGCGTTGAGGCGATCTAGATACTCATCATGCATTACACATCTCCACCACTGTGTGGCTAATGCTCCACTAATCCAGTACTTTCGATCGTACAGTATAGCGGCGGATTGATCTACAGCTCTGGCAATACTGTAGGCGTAATGGGAGGCGGTGGAAAAAGTATGGAGTACTGTATGTGTATGGAGACGCAACTACAGTAATTGTGTAAAAGGAAGAATGTACAGGACAATGTATAAACACCGTGCTTTTAAAATACATGAGCGTCTGGGAATGGAGGGCTACAGTAGCTAGCAGGAGGCGGTGGAAAATACTGTGCTTTACAAATGCGAGCGTCCGAGTCCTCTAAGGCATAAACCAACACCAATGGGGTGGGGGCCGGGCACTGTTTGCAGTACTTTCACACATGAAATTGGGAGTCTCTCATGAGGCGTCGTGGGCTAGGGGTGAAGGCTCCCACCTCCCACGCTGGGGGTCCAGGGTTCGAGACGTGATGTGCCTTCTTTTTTTTTTTTTATTGTAATAATACACTATTATTTTATCTACATTGTAAGACAGTCAATGGAAAGGTGCACACAAGTTACATATAAATCAGAGTACATCTGCAGGAGCGATTCTTTACGCTAAATGCAACTAAACAGCGGGAATGAAATGAGGGTATTCTGACGCTACTAACTGAGCAAAACAGTACTGTAGATCTTCAGCGTTTGTGTATTGCACATGACCTGAATTCCCTCCCTGTGCAGGCTCTCAGGGGGGAAGGGCGATGGGGGTAGGGGGAGACGATGGGAAATACTGTACTGTGCCTTTGAAATGCAATTACATGAGCGTCCGAGTCCACTACGGCATACTGTAAACCAACACCAATGGGAAGGAAATGCCAACCATTTTTTTTATGTGTTCCCGTGACATTCATTTAAAAAAAAATTTTTTTCTCTCTAATACATCCAATGGAAGGATGCACACAGGTTTCACATAAATCAAAGTACATCTGCAGGAGCGATTCTTTACGCTAAATGCAACTGCACAACGGCAATGAGTAGAAATGAGTGTATTCTGACGCTACTGAGCAAAACAGTACTATACAGTAGATATTCGGCGTTTGTGTATTGCACATGACCTGAATTCCCTCCCTGTCTACTGCATGATCTGTGCAGGCTCCCAGGGGGGAAGGGCAATAGGCTAGCAGGAGGCTACTGGGGACTCAGACTCATACAGTACTTGCATTTCAAAAGCACAGTATTTTCCACCGCCTCCCGCTTGCCCATCGCCCTTCCCCCCTGGGATCCTGCACAGGTCATGCAGTAGACAGGGAGGGAGTTATTCACGTAAACTAGGGCAAAGCTGCAGGAGCAGTTGTACTGTTTAGGGTCTATGCACCATATGGTATACATACAATTCTATAGCAGGGCAGACTCAATTGAAATGGCTACCGCCTGTGTCTCCTCGCCCAATGGAGGCCCTGTGTCTCCTCGCCCAATGGAGGCCCTCGGCTATGGAGCAAGTAACAGCACAGATTTGGTAGGTCACGGGGCAATGCTGAAGGAGCGTCAGAATCCCCTAGTTAAAATACACAGGGGTGATAGGGATAAGTGAGGTCTTTGCGCATAACGATACACCGCAAAAAGTTCCCCATGGTTTTGATTATGCCTTTTCTTTGAACACGGTATTTTCCACTGCCTCACCCTACCCCCATCCCACTACATGCAGTAGACAGGGAGGGAGTTCCGATCAGGTTACAAGACATGTGCAACAGTATACTACTGTATGTAGGAAAATCCACCGCCCACTCTGATTTATGTGAAACCTGTGTGCACCCTTCCATTGAATGTATAACAAAGAAAAATAATAATAATAAAGTGAATGTTACAGGAACACATTAAAAAAAGGTTGGCACTTCCTTCCCATTGGTGTTGGTTTATGCCTTAGGGGACTCGGACGTTAATACTTGTATTTCAAAAGCACAGTGTTTTCCACCGCCTCTCCCTACCCCCATCGCCCTTCCCCCCTGGGAGCCTGCACAGGTCATGCAGTGGACAGGGAGGGAGTTCAGGTCAGGTACAATACACAAATGCTGACGATCTACAGTACTGTGTTGCTCAGTTAGTTGCGCTGGAATACACTAATTTATACTCATTACCGCTGTGTATTTGTATATAGCGGAATGAATCGCTGCTGCAGATTTACTTTGATTTATGTGAAACCTGTGTGCACCCTTTCATTGAATGTACAACAAAGAAAAAAAATAATAAAGTGAATGTCACGGGAACATAGAAAAAAAAAAGGTTGGCACTTTGTGACTCTCAGCATGGGAGGTGGGAGCCTTCATCACTAGGTTGGTATGGAAGGGGAGACAATTAGCTACCGGAGGGTACCAACCCCAAGTTTCTGTGACCCCCACAAGGCTCATGGCAAGCATCGGAACCTATGGTGGGTCTGAATTAACGGTCCCATTATAGTCTATGGGAAAATGGGTCCACTTTGCGTACTGATATCTCTGGTTCTGGGTGTCCCAGAGACTCAGGACTGGTACCATACAAAAGAGGAGAATCTTGGCTTTCGGGGCAGACCAACCACTAGTTTATGTGACACTGGAAAAGGAAACGGGAAGCAACCGTGTTTCGGGTCCCCTCCAGTTGTCCGCCTAGCTTGCACAGGATACAGGGTTTCTGGCTAGATAGGAAATACTGTACAGAAATGCTAAGCATGGTAATTTGACATCCAGGAACATAGGGAGGAGTTTTTATCTCACTCCATTATACTTAGAAAAATTACACTTGCCACTGTACG
This sequence comes from Pseudophryne corroboree, assembly GCF_028390025.1. Classification (NCBI taxonomy): domain Eukaryota; kingdom Metazoa; phylum Chordata; class Amphibia; order Anura; family Myobatrachidae; genus Pseudophryne; species Pseudophryne corroboree. The sequence goes on along the minus strand of NC_086449.1, from coordinate 591,842,368 downwards.
TTACAAGCTGTTTGTGCTTATTAGTACACTAGTAGAACATACTGTACAGAGATACTAAGGACAGTGATTTGGCATCCACGAACTTAGGGAGGAGCTTTTATCTCTCTCCATTGTAATCTTTCTAAGTATAATGGAGAGAGATAAAAGCTCCTCCCTAAATTCCTGGGTGCCAAATAACCGTCTTTAGTATCTCTGTATAGTATTTTCAATTAGGGTACTAATTAGCACGGACAGCTTGTAAAGTACAGCGGCAAGTTTAATCTTTCTATGTAAAATGGAGAGAGATAAAAGCTCCTCTGGAAGTTCCCAGATGCCAAATCACCATTCTTAGTATCTCTGTACAGTATGTTCTACTAGTATACTAATTAGCACGAACAGCTTTTAACTGGATGCCAAATCACCATGCTTCGTATCTCTGTACAGTATGTTCTATTAGGGTACTAATTAGCATGAACAGCTTGTAACGTACAGCGGCAAGTTTAATCTTTCTATGTATAATGGAGAGAGATAAAAGCTCCTCAATAAGTTCCTGGATACAAAATCACCATACTTAGTATCTCTGTACAGTATGTTCTATTAGGGTACCAATTAGCTGTTTGTGCTAATTAGTACCCTAATAGAAAATACTATGCAGAGATACTAAGGATGGTGATTTGGCAACCAGGAACTTAGGGAGGAGCTTTTATCTCTCTATATTATACATACGCTGTCTGCCTCCGTGCGATTAGGTACGCCTCTCTGTGACTAGGCGCGCCTCCCTACGCTGCGTATGCTCGATCGGGACAAACGCCTCAGCCAGTCAAGATAAAGGTGGCTACATCTGTAGGTTCCTGACATTTCTTAGACTGCATGCAGAGCAAGGTGAGAACTGCACAAATGTATATCGGATTATCAGATGGGGGTAAATTTCTGGGGTATGGGTCCCCTTGGACTGCTACGGTTGTTTGGCCTCAGAAGCAACACAGATTAACACTTATTTTCATATTTATTTTCATCCCTATCGTGTGTTTTGTTTCAATGTAACTCATTCCCACCTTCACTTCTCACTACTTTTTTCTCACCTCGTTACCACTCACTAATTTACCCCTTCTGTTTTCAGCAGCCTCTCTCACTAACCTATCTTCACTTTTTTCACTATATAGTCTCACTTTAGTGTTGCCCTGGAGTCACTCAGCTGCTTCATTTTGGAGTGTCCCGCACTCTAGATTTGTACCCCCCCCCCCCCCAAAATGTTAGGGACTTGCCCGACTAATGAGGTCACCTGGACGCGGTGGGCAAGCAGTTACTTATGGCCATAACTATGCGAAGAACCTCCCTCAATATGCAAAATTTAATTTCAATGATTATTATTAATAAATTGGTAGTGTTAAAATTGTGCACCTGCAACCTTGTCTTTGTATGCAGTAATACTGTATTATATATATTATAAGCGCCTTGAGTCCTATTGGAGAAAGAGCGCTATATAAATAAAATTATTAATTATTATTATTATATGTCAACATTTTGAACATGTTGACATTCTGAATGACAACATTCAGCCATGTTGTCACGAAGGCTGCATACCATGGACAGGACTGGTAGTAGACTATCTGGAAGAAGAATTCCCAAGTGGTATTGACACTGCAATTGACAAATTAACTGTAGCATTTGCGCTATGACAATGCTCTCACCTTGACATTATTGCCTTCATTCAACTAGAGCAATATTTTACTAGAGATGTGCATGGACTCCCGTGTTTTGTATTTGGTTATAATTCATCGTATTTTGGTGTTGGTTTTGGCAAAACCACCCTCAAGTGTTATGGTTCAGATTAGGCTTTCGGTACAGTTTAAAATTAATTACAAAAATTCGATAATTGATTTAAAATAAAAAATAAAATCTATAAAAAAAAATTAACAAAAACAGCCAAAATCTGGTATTGTTTACAATAGAAAACCTGAAATTTGAATTTAAAATCCAAATTCTGAACTGCTGGAAGATTTGATCTACTGTAGGACTCGGTTCGGATCAGATTTCCTTGGGCGATACGGACGACAGAGTAGACATTGTACAGAAAGCAGAACCATAATAGGAACGGGTGTGGTTTGAATAATCCACATTCAGAAAATCTAACAAGTGAGTTTAATGGAGATAAAACCTGTCTAAACTGCACTTTGCCATGAACATTAGTTTTGACTTTTAAATTATTGCCACTTAATCTATGGCTAAATCGCTAGAACCAAACCAGTTACTGAAACTCTCTGACTTTTACATATGGGCAACTTTCTCTTTCCTCTTCCATGAAACAGCTTTGTAAGGTGTTCATACTGTTTGAACAAACTGTAAATCTGTACACATAAAAATTAAAGGGGTGTCTGCTCTTGGTACCCTCCTTCAGTTTTAATGTAATTTTCTGTTGGCCATTGTTATGCTAAATATATATTTCAATTAATATATATTAATGCTTTATGCTTAATTTTCTTCCTCGTCTATGCCTTTCCACCTCCCTGACACAGTCCATAAGCTTCTCATTCAGTCTATGACTTTGTTGTCGGTTTTGAACTCTTTAAAGTACCTGTCTGAACAATAAGATACTTAGAAGTTTAATCTTTAGGAATCAAACCTCCTGGGTCTTGAAGAGGTCTCGGAAAGGCTAGAGCCAAAGATTTTCCTTATCTCTACTCAATCCTTCAGTAGTCTTGCCCTAGAGAATAGATAGCAGAGTGTCAATCTCAGACATTTGCATAAATTCCCGAAAGATCCTTAGGGTTAAGGGCAAGGAAGTCAAATCATGCACAAGAGCTGTAAGAGATGTTGTTTAAAGTGACATTGAAAATCACAGATAAAATGCATCTTGAGAGGAAAGAAAAATATTCTTGAGCAAGTTACAGTTTATACTATATCGATTTAAAGAAAGCTGCTGAGACATGTTCCATAAAGCATAAATTAGGTGGACTATTCACATCTACATTTTGTGTGATACATTCTTCCCTCATGAAATCAAGATCTATTCCTCCTTTTTCCGCTGTCACAAAAACAAAACCTTTCTCTGACGTCCTAGTGGATGCTGGGAACTCCGGAAGGACCATGGGGAATAGCGGGCTCCGAAGGAGGCTGGGCACTCTAGAAAGATTTATGACTACCTGGTGTGCACTGGCTCCTCCCACTATGACCCTCCTCCAAGCCTCAGTTAGATTTCGTGCCCGGCCGAGGTTGGATGCACACTAGGGGCTCTCCTGAGCTCTTAGAAAGAATAGACTTAGGTTTTTTATTTTCAGTGAGACCTGCTGGCAACAGGCTCACTGCAGCGAGGGACTAAGGGGAGAAGAAGCGAACTCGCCTGCTTGCAGCCGGATTGGGCTTCTTAGGCTACTGGACACCATTAGCTCCAGAGGGATCGACCGCAGGCCCAGTCCTTGGTGTTCGGTCCCGGAGCCGCGCCGCCGTCCCCCTTACAGAGCCAGAAGCAAGAAGAGGTCCGGAAAAACGGCGGCAGAAGACATCAGTCTTCACCAAGGTAGCGCACAGCATTGCAGCTGTGCGCCATTGCTCCTCATGCACACTTCACACTCCGGTCACTGAGGGCGCAGGGCGCTTGGGGGGGGCGCCCTGAGCAGCAATAAAAAACACCTTGGCTGGCAAAAATACCACAATATATAGCCCCAGAGGCTATATATGTGGTAAATACCCCTGCCAGAATCCAGGAAAAAGCGGGAGAATAGGCCGCGGAAAAGGGGCGGAGCTATCTCCCTCAGACACACTGGCGCCATTTCTCCTTCACAGATCCGCTGGAAGAAAGCTCCCTGGCTCTCCCCTGCAGTCTACACTTCAGAACAGGGTAAAAACAGAGAGGAGGGGCACTAAATTTAGGCGCAATATATATATATATATAATATAAAAAGCAGCTATAGGGGACATAACTCAGTTAGTCCCTGCATTATATAGCGCTCTGGTGTGTGCTGGCATACTCTCACTCTGTCCCCCCAAAGGGCTTTTGTGGGTCCTGTCCTCATTCGGAGCATTCCTTGTGTGTGTGCGGTGTGTCGGTACGGCTGTGTCGACATGTTTGATGAGGATAATGATGTGGAGGCGGAGCAGATGCCTTTAGAAGGGATGTCACCCCCTGCGGGGCAGACACCTGAGTGGATGGGCTTATGGAAAGTAATGAGTGCACGTATAGACTCCTTATATAAGAAAATCGACGACATGCCAAATGTGGGACAGCCGACTTCTCAGCTCGTGCCTGCCCAGGCGTCGCATGGGTCGTCAGGGGCTCTAAAACGCCCGCTACCTCAAGCAGACCCAGATGTCGACACTGATACTGACACCAGTGTCGACGACGATGAGTCTAACCTGATGCCCACTAAGGCCATTCACTGCATGATTGAGGCAATGAAAGAGGTGTTACACATTTCTGATATAAATACAGGTACCACTAAAAAGGGTATTATGTTTGGGGAGAAAAAAACTACCCGTAGTTTTTCCCCCATCAGATGAATTAAATGAAGTGTGTGAAGAAGCGTGGGCTTTCCCTGATAAAAAATTGGTAATTCCTAAGAAGGTACTAATGGCGTTCCCTTTCCAGCCAGAGGATAGGTCACGTTGGGAAACACCTCCTAGGGTGGATAAAGCGCTCACACGTTTGTCTAAAAAGGTGGCACTACCGTCTCCGGATACGGCCGCCCTCAAGGAACCTGCTGATAGAAAGCAGGAGGCGATCCTGAAGTCTGTATATACACACACAGGCATTATACTTAGGCCAGCTATTGCGTCAGCTTGGATGTGCAGTGCTGCCGCTGCGTGGTCAGATAAACTGTCAGAAAATATTGACACATTAGACAGAGACACGATCCTGTTAACCATAGACCATATAAAAGACTCAGTCTTATATATGAGAGATGCACAAAGGGAAATCTGCCGATTGGCATCTAAAGTAAGTGCATTGTCCATTTCTGCTAGGAGAGGCATATGGACTCGCCAGTGGACAGGAGATGCAGATTCAAAAAAGCACATGGAAGTGTTACCATATAAGGGTGAGGAATTATTTGGGGATGGTCTCTCGGACCTAGTTTCCACAGCAACTGCTGGGAAGTCAGCATTTTTACCCCATGTCCCCTCACAGCCTAAGAAGGCGCCGTTTTATCAGGTTCAGTCCTTTCGGACCCAGAAAAACAGGCGTGGAAAAGGCGGGTCCTTTCTGTCCAGAGGCAGAGGTAGGGGAAAAAGGCTGCAACAAACAGCAGGTTCCCAGGAGCAAAAGTCCTCCCCCGCTTCTTCTTCCAAGTCCGCCGCATTACGGTGGGGCTCCACAGGCGGAGCCTGGTACGGTGGGGGGTCGCCTCAAAAATTTCAGCGATCAGTGGGTTCGCTCACAGGTGGATCCCTGGATCCTGCAAATAGTATCTCAGGGGTACAAGCTGGAATTCGAGGCGTGCCCACCCCACCGGTTCCTAAAATCTGCCTTGCCGATTGCTCCCTCAGACAGGGAGGCGGTGCTAGCGGCTATTCACAAGCTGTATTCCCAGCAGGTGATAATCAAGGTACCCCTACTTCAACAAGGCCGGGGTTATTATTCCACACTATTTGTGGTACCGAAACCGGACGGTTCGGTGAGACCCATTCTAAATTTGAAATCCTTGAACACGTACATAAAGAAATTCAAGTTCAAGATGGAATCGCTCAGGGCGGTTATTGCAAGCCTGGACGAGGGGGATTACATGGTATCCCTGGACATCAAGGATGCTTACTTGCATGTCCCCATTTACCATCCTCACCAGGAGTACCTCAGATTTGTGGTACAGGATTGCCATTACCAATTCCAGACGCTGCCGTTTGGACTGTCCACGGCACCGAGGGTATTTACCAAGGTTATGGCGGAAATGATGATACTCCTTCGAAGAAAGGGTGTTTTAATTATCCCGTACTTGGACGATCTCCTAATAAAAGCGAGGTCCAAGGAACAGTTGTTGGTGGGAGTAGCACTATCTCAGGAGGTGCTGCACCAGCACGGCTGGATTCTGAATATCCCAAAGTCACAGCTGGTTCCGACGACACGGCTACTGTTCCTGGGTATGATTCTGGATACAAGAAAATAAAATTAATCAACACCCAAGGCGCAAACGTACTTATGCAGCTTAGTTGAGTGAATGAGAGCCACCTAACCCTCGTATATACAACAATAAACAGAAAAAAACTCAACAGTAGCGCTCAGTGTGGTTTCATAAAGAGTAACTAAAAAAGATACTTATAGTCCATATAAATATAACAGAAGTCCGGTCTCAGGACAATTCCTCCTGTAGTGATCCAGGGACAATCTTCTACTTCATACGACGTGTCAACAGTATATGTAAACAAAAGAAATATAAATCATGGTGTAGTACTTTAAAAAATGCTTAATATGCACAAAGTAGCCCAGATTGACTCTCATATAGGATGGTTGGCGTACCCCACTCACAATAATGGGAAATGTTCTACACACATAAGGGTATCTTTAAATCCACCAAATAGTCACAAGTGGGGTATAGGGTGCGATGCGTACCGTTACTCACTCAGAATAAAATGCGAATCCTCACGTAATGGTATCTTTGTGTCAGGCTCCAGAAATGGCACCAGGAGTGGAATAATAAAATCACTTTAATAACATGCAAATACAGACAATGGACCTTTACACATACATGGTACAGGGCGGACAGTGAAAAAATGCTGATGGTGCTGCTGGCCGAAAACAGCACCACTCAGCAAGATGGTATAGCCACAAATCCAACCTCAATAACCAAGTCGTGCAGGAACCACCTGTATGCACTCATCCAACGCGTTTCTCCCCGCAAATGGGGCTTTTTCAAGGATCAAGAGTGCTATACTAGCAATAATATTTATAGGAATAAAACGGAAATTGGAAAAAACGGAAATTGGGAAAAGAAACAGCTGATTTTGGATAGCAATTACGATTGCCATGGTAACACGTTTCCACGTGTACCCAGCATCCCATGCAAATCCAAATTAACTGCTGAAATTACTATTACCGTCATGAATGGGCAACTTCCGCCCTCTCTGAGGTCACTTCCTGGCCGCGTTCCCGTGGTAACCGCTCGCAATAACGGAAATTGAAAAAGACGGTATTTGGAAAAGGAAAACAGCCGATTCTGGATAGCAATTGTGGTTGCCATGGTAACGCGTTTCCACGTATACCTAGCAACCTATGCATATTCGAATCGGCTGCTGAGGTTACTAATCCCGTCGTAACTGGGCACTTCCGCCCTCACTGAGGTCACTTCCTGGCCTCGTTCCCATGGTAACCGCTCACAGTTACGGACGGACTAGTGTCCTGACGTATCGTCTGTGTCTCATTCTAACTAGCATTTCCGCTCCTGCATAGTTACCCATACTTAAAAACGGAAATGAGTAGATCTTTATATAAAAAGTATCATAATCCTGACGGGCATTTTTGCCCACACATAGTTAACCTGACTACACTATCATAAAATTAAATAAAAAAAAATTAAAGATTATTATAAAAATAAATAGATAAACTTTTCCTTTTATCAATGGTGAGGTATATATGTTACAAACTCACGGGACTCGCTTCCTATGTATAAATTCCTAATATGCTAATTGCGGGCTAATAGTGACCAAATATAGCCCTATACAGAATGAATAATCCTAAAAACCTTAAAAATAAATAATAAAGAAAAAGGAAAAAAAAGGAAAAAAAGAGGACGCCTTGTTATCTTGAAGTTGGATTTACGCAACCACAACAGCTTTATAAAAACCATCTGAGTTCAAACTCATGATTAAGACCTCCTGGTGCTAGTGTTTCCAAATTAAAAATCCATTTCATTTCGCTCTTGGCTAATCTGCTGTCTCTATCATTGTTCCTCCATTGCACTTAATTAATTCAATACCACAAAAAGAAACTATGTGATCTGTTGAGCAATCATGAACCTCTTTGAAATGGAGTGAGAAAGGATGAGTAATCATCCCCTTACGTATATTTCGTAGATGTTCTGCCCAGCGTATTTTTAGTGTCCTGCTGGTTTTGCCCACATATAATTTGTTACATGAGCACTGTATTATATAAACTGTATATTTACTGTTGCACGTAATAAATTGTTGAATTTTAAATTCCTTATCGTTCCATAAGAACGTATTCAACTTCCTATCTCTAGATGGACAACTTCTGCACATTGCACAATCGCCACATCTATGGAATCCCTGATTTCTCACCACCCCTCCCAAGGGTCTCTCAACATATGCACTTGTGGTTAGTTTGTCTTTCAGATTCGGTGCTCTTTTGTAAATAAATTTAGGTTTTTCTGGCAATATGGAGGACAGGACAGGATCTTTCTGCAAAAGATACCAGTTTTTTTGGAATACCTTTTCTATATGCTTGTGGTACCCATTAAACTGCGTAACAAAAGCCAAATTATGGAGTTTTTCTGTTGAGAGATCTTTTTCTTTGGTGGTTAATAATGTCTCCCTGTCCACAGCTGCTATTTTATTCAAAGATTTCTGAAGGCATAACGATTTATAGCCTTTTTGTTCAAATCTTTTTTTCATAGTGAGTGCCTCTGTGGTGAATTTGTCTTTTTCTGAGCAGTTTCGCCTAAGGCGGGTAAATTGTCCCTCGGGCACATTTCTCAACCATATGGGTAAATGGTTACTCTGAGTGCTAATATAGGTATTTGAGTCTGTTGGCTTAATATAAACCGTTGACTCCACTTTACCGTTAGCAACATACAAGCGGAGATCAAGAAAATTCACCTCAGAGGTGCTGTGTTTAAAGGTTAGGACAATTCCCAAATCGTTGGTATTTAAATAGTTACAGAAATTTTCCAAAGACAACAGATCTCCTCTCCAAATGAAGAGTACATCGTCTATGTACCGCCACCACTGGACCAGGCTCGACCCCCAACCATGCCCACCCCAAACCGAGGTGGCCTCCCATCTGGACATAAAGAGGTTTGCATAGCTGGGGGCGAACCTGGTCCCCATGGCGGTACCGACCTCCTGATTATAATACTCCCCATTGAAATTAAAATAATTATTTTGTAAAATGAAAGATATCCCCCGAAGAATAAATTCCTGATGACTTTCATCCAATTCTGTGTCTGTCAGGCTGGTTTTAACCGCCTCAAGACCATCTGAGTGTTTAATGATCGTATATAACGAAGTAACATCACCAGTCACTAACCACATGTCACTCTCCCATTTAACCTCCTTCAATTTATTAAGCACATCACGTGTATCCTTTAGATATGAACGACCTTTTATTACCAACGGCTGTAACTGAAAATCAATATAGTGTGACATGTTGGCAGTGATAGAATTCGTACCCGCTATAATGGGGCGCCCTGGGGGGTTCTGCTCGTTCTTATGCATCTTGGGTAAAAGATATAGCACTGGAATTGTATATTCATTATTTATGAGGAATTCAGCAGTTGCAGTATCAAGTGTACCATTGTCCACATATACCTTGATTAACTCCTTCAGACTATTCAATATTTTTACTGAAGGGTCAGCTCTTAGTCTCCTATAGGTGATGCCATCTTTCAATTGTCGCATGGCCTCATTCTCATAAAAACTCCTGCTCATAATAACAACCCCCCCCCCCTTATCTGCCGGTTTGATTATGATAGACTCGTTTTTCTGGAGTCTATCTAAAGCATCTCTTTCGTTTTTGGTGAGATTATGCCTGTGGGCCGGAAGGTTATTCTGTAAGGCACGTATTTCTTCGCTAACTATCTTTTGGAAGGACTCTACAAAACATCCCCTTACGTGACTGGGGTTGAAATGTGACGGTTTTTTAAACACTTTTTCATTCTGACTTTGTGTGGGTTGGTCACTTTTATCCCCAAAGAATTTTTTTAAAGATAATTTTCGTACAAACTTCTGAATATCAATGAATAAATTGAAGAAGTTGATCTCGTTAGAGGGGCAAAATTTCAGACCTTTTTTTAAAACTGAAATTTCGTCATCATCCAAGTCATGATTGCTTAAATTAAAGATCTTTGTGATGACTTCTTCAGTCGGTTTAACAGATTCTCCTCTATTTGTGTTTTTTATGGTAGATTTCCTTTCTCTTTTTCTATGTCCCCCCCTTTTACCCCGTCTGCATTTAGTATATGATTTTACCAATATTGTTGGTTTTGGGGCCAACGTCGATTTCTCCAATTGTCCCCTCCTCTCTCTAAAAAATCCCGTGTGGGTCCCTCTTCTGTCAATGCATTAAATCTATTACTGGTACGTAATGGGGTAGATTGAGTTTCCCATCGTTTATGACGACTAGAATTATATGTCACATTCTTCCATTCTGGGTTGGGCATTTGTGTATGCTCCAGATATCTCACTTTATGTGTAGGCTCATAAGATCTTTTGTTAACATATGAATATCTATTGGGAATAGGGACATCATCATAAAGATTATGTTGCCCTGTGTTCTTAAACTGTGTCCTATTCCTTTTTTCAACTGAAGGGTGGTTATTTTGATTGTTTTTATTGAACCTCCCTTTCTTCCACCTTTGTATGTTTCTTGGTGTCATTATCTTAGCTTGTACCTGAGAACCAATTGTTTCTTTCACCAGTTTTGACCTATCCTCAATTTGATTCTGGATAGTTTCAGCAGTGTTTCTATCTCGTTCTAATTTCTTTGTTTTACGCTGAATAATATCCTTCTCATTTTTTCTGATTCTTTGTGTAATCATATCCTCCATATTCTTGTACTCCTCCAAATTTTTGAAGGGCACAAGAAGAGGTTCTAAAGTTTTGATTTGTACATCTAACAGGTCTGCTTCTTTTTTTCTTTCCTGAACAATCAATTCCATTAAGGAAAAAGAGCATGTTTGGAGGATGCCGTCCCATTTGGTGGAGAAATAGTCACTACTCTCTGTAAATGAGGCTTGTTTCTGTATCTGTAGCCCCTTAGGAATCATTTTTAACATCAGATACTTCTCAAGTGTGACTATTTCCCACCAAATGCGATTCTCTTTAAGTAGTATTTTCTCCAACTTCCCCATAATATTCTCTAGGGTTTCATCCTCCAAATCTATGTCACAATTCCCATCAAAGATGGTGTCTACCAAAACATTACGTTTGGTTCTATGTTGAAACATGATGCAGCCTAGATAGTTGATAATAAGTGTATAACTGTCAAGAAAATAAAATTAATCAACACCCAAGGCGCAAACGTACTTATGCAGCTAGTTGAGTGAATGAGAGCCACCTAACCCTCGTATATACAACAATAAACAGAAAAAAACTCAACAGTAGCGCTCAGTGTGGTTTCATAAAGAGTAACTAAAAAAGATACTTATAGTCCATATAAATATAACAGAAGTCCGGTCTCAGGACAATTCCTCCTGTAGTGATCCAGGGACAATCTTCTACTTCATACGACGTGTCAACAGTATATGTAAACAAAAAGAAATATAAATCATGGTGTAGTACTTTAAAAAATGCTTAATATGCACAAAGTAGCCCAGATTGACTCTCATATAGGATGGTTGGCGTACCCCACTCACAATAATGGGAAATGTTCTACACACATAAGGGTATCTTTAAATCCACCAAATAGTCACAAGTGGGGTATAGGGTGCGATGCGTACCGTTACTCACTCAGAATAAAATGCGAATCCTCACGTAATGGTATCTTTGTGTCAGGCTCCAGAAATGGCACCAGGAGTGGAATAATAAAATCACTTTAATAACATGCAAATACAGACAATGGACCTTTACACATACATGGTACAGGGCGGACAGTGAAAAAATGCTGATGGTGCTGCTGGCCGAAAACAGCACCACTCAGCAAGATGGTATAGCCACAAATCCAACCTCAATAACCAAGTCGTGCAGGAACCACCTGTATGCACTCATCCAACGCGTTTCTCCCCGCAAATGGGGCTTTTTCAAGGATCAAGAGTGCTATACTAGCAATAATATTTATAGGAATAAAACGGAAATTGGAAAAAACGGAAATTGGGAAAAGAAACAGCTGATTTTGGATAGCAATTACGATTGCCATGGTAACACGTTTCCACGTGTACCCAGCATCCCATGCAAATCCAAATTAACTGCTGAAATTACTATTACCGTCATGAATGGGCAACTTCCGCCCTCTCTGAGGTCACTTCCTGGCCGCGTTCCCATGGTAACCGCTCGCAATAACGGAAATTGAAAAAGACGGAATTTGGAAAAGGAAAACAGCCGATTCTGGATAGCAATTGTGGTTGCCATGGTAACGCGTTTCCACGTATACCTAGCAACCTATGCATATTCGAATCGGCTGCTGAGGTTACTAATCCCGTCGTAACTGGGCACTTCCGCCCTCACTGAGGTCACTTCCTGGCCTCGTTCCCATGGTAACCGCTCACAGTTACGGACGGACTAGTGTCCTGACGTATCGTCTGTGTCTCATTCTAACTAGCATTTCCGCTCCTGCATAGTTACCCATACTTAAAAACGGAAATGAGTAGATCTTTATATAAAAAGTATCATAATCCTGACGGGCATTTTTGCCCACACATAGTTAACCTGACTACACTATCATAAAATTAAATAAAAAAAAAATTAAAGATTATTATAAAAATAAATAGATAAACTTTTCCTTTTATCAATGGTGAGGTATATATGTTACAAACTCACGGGACTCGCTTCCTATGTATAAATTCCTAATATGCTAATTGCGGGCTAATAGTGACCAAATATAGCCCTATACAGAATGAATAATCCTAAAAACCTTAAAAATAAATAATAAAGAAAAAGGAAAAAAAGGGAAAAAAAGAGGACGCCTTGTTATCTTGAAGTTGGATTTACGCAACCACAACAGCTTTATAAAAACCATCTGAGTTCAAACTCATGATTAAGACCTCCTGGTGCTAGTGTTTCCAAATTAAAAATCCATTTCATTTCGCTCTTGGCTAATCTGCTGTCTCTATCATTGTACAGTCCAGAAGAAAGTGTTTCTCCCGGAGGAGAAAGCCAGGGAGTTGTCATCTCTAGTCAGAGACCTCCTGAAACCAAAACAGGTATCAGTGCATCGCTGCACGCGGGTCCTGGGAAAGATGGTGGCTTCTTACGAAGCAATTCCCTTCGGCAGGTTCCATGCCAGAATCTTTCAGTGGGACCTGTTGGACCAGTGGTCCGGATCGCATCTTCAGATGCATCGCTTGATAACCCTGTCTCCAAGAACCAGGGTGTCTCTACTGTGGTGGCTGCAGAGTGCCCATCTTCTAGAGGGCCGCAGATTCGGCATACAGGACTGGGTCCTGGTGACCACAGATGCCAGCCTTCGAGGCTGGGGGGCAGTCACACAGGGAAGAAACTTCCAAGGACTATGGTCGAGTCAGGAGACTTCCCTTCACATAAATATTCCGGAACTAAGGGCCATCTACAATGCCCTAAGTCAAGCAAAATCCCTGCTTCTACACCAGCCGGTGCTGATCCAGTCAGACAACATCACGGCAGTCGCCCATGTAAATCGACAGGGCGGCACAAGAAGCAGGATGGCGATGGCAGAAGCCACAAGAATTCTCCGATGGGCGGAGAATCATGTACTAGCACTGTCAGCAGTGTTCATTCCGGGAGTGGACATCTGGGAAGCAGACTTCCTCAGCAGACACGACCTCCACCCGGGAGAGTGGGGACTTCATCCAGAAGTCTTTCAGATGCTGGTAAACCGTTGGGAAAAACCACAGGTGGACATGATGGCGTCCCGCCTCAACAAAAAGTTAAAAAGATATTGCGCCAGGTCAAGGGACCCTCAGGCGGTAGCTGTGGACGCTCTAGTGACACCGTGGGTGTACCAGTCGGTTTATGTGTTCCCTCCTCTGCCTCTCATACCAAAGGTATTGAGAATAATAAGAAAGAGAGGAGTAAACACCATTCTCGTGGTTCCGGATTGGCCAAGACGAGCATGGTACCCGGAACTTGAAGAGATGCTCTCAGAGGACCCGTGGCCTCTACCGCTCAGACAGGACCTGCTACAGCAGGGGCCCTGTCTATTCCAAGACTTACCGCGGCTGCGTTTGACGGCATGGCGGTTGAACGCCGGATCCTAAAGGAAAAGGGTATTCCGGAAGAAGTCATTCCTACGCTTATTAAGGCCAGGAAAGATGTTACGGCAAAGCATTATCACCGCATATGGCGGAAATATGTTGCATGGTGCGTGGCCAAAAAGGCCCCAACAGAGGAATTTCAACTAGGTCGATTTCTGCATTTCCTGCAAGCAGGAGTGAATATGGGCCTAAAACTAGGCTCCATTAAAGTACAGATCTCGGCTCTGTCGATTTTCTTTCAAAAAGAACTAGCTTCAGTACCTGAAGTTCAGACATTTGTGAAAGGAGTGCTGCATATTCAGCCCCCATTTGTGCCTCCTGTGGCACCTTGGGATCTCAACGTGATGTTGAGCTTCTTAAAATCACATTGGTTTGAGCCACTAAAAACCGTGGATCTGAAATATCTCACGTGGAAAGTGGTCATGTTATTGGCCTTGGCTTCAGCCAGGCGAGTGTCAGAATTGGCGGCTTTATCATGTAAAAGCCCTTATCTGATTTTCCATATGGATAGGGCAGAATTGAGGACTCGTCCCCAATTTCTCCCTAAGGTGGTGTCAGCGTTTCACCTGAACCAGCCTATCGTGGTGCCTGCGGCTACTAAGGATTTGGAGGACTCCAAGTTGCTAGACGTTGTCAGGGCCCTGAAAATATATGTTTCCAGGACGGCTGGAGTCAGAAAATCTGACTCGCTGTTTATCCTGTATGCACCCAACAAGCTGGGTGCTCCTGCTTCTAAGCAGTCTATTGCTCGCTGGATTTGTAGTACAATTCAGCTTGCACATTCTGTGGCAGGCCTGCCACAGCCAAAATCTGTGAATGCCCATTCCACAAGGAAGGTGGGCTCATCTTGGGCGGCTGCCCGAGGGGTCTCGGCTTTACAACTTTGCCGAGCAGCTACTTGGTCAGGGGCAAACACGTTTGCAAAATTCTACAAATTTGATACCCTGGCTGAGGAGGACCTGGAGTTCTCTCATTCGGTGCTGCAGAGTCATCCGCACTCTCCCGCCCGTTTGTGAGCTTTGGTATAATCCCCATGGTCCTTACGGAGTTCCCAGCATCCACTAGGACGTCAGAGAAAATAAGAATTTACTCACCGGTAATTCTATTTCTCGTAGTCCGTAGTGGATGCTGGGCGCCCATCCCAAGTGCGGATTGTCTGCAATACTTGTAAATAGTTATTGTTAACTAAAGGGTTATTGTTGAGCCATCTGTTGAGAGGCTCAGTTGTTTTCATACTGTCAAACTGGATATAGTATCACGAGTTGTACGGTGTGATTGGTGTGGCTGGTAAGAGTCTTACCCGGGATTCTAAATCCTTCCTTATTATGTCTGCTCGTCCGGGCACGGTGTCCTAACTGAGGCTTGGAGGAGGGTCATAGTGGGAGGAGCCAGTGCACACCAGGTAGTCATAAATCTTTCTAGAGTGCCCAGCCTCCTTCGGAGCCCGCTATTCCCCATGGTCCTTACGGAGTTCCCAGCATCCACTACGGACTACGAGAAATAGAATTACCGGTGAGTAAATTCTTATTATTAGCCCTATCTCATCCAAATTGCTTGATCTGAGGATTTCTCCATTGGGGAAGCTTTTTGGACAGAATATCCCTAATTAATAATAACTTTTATTTATAAAGCACTGCAATATAATGCTGAGCTGTACATTGAGAGAATCACGCACAAATTACATAGATTGACATTAAATAGAAAGCAAAGATGGCACTGCCCAAGTAATTTTACAGTCAAGAGGTGTGAGATCATTTGTTACATAAGGTAACAGAAAAGATATTGTAGCGGCCAGTGGGAAATTGTGAGTGGCTGTAGTAAGGCAGTAAGATTATCTGCTGAAAGCAATGAAGCAGTCATTGGGAACTGGCAATAAAGTGCAGCTACTGATGGTGTGGCATCATTGGAAAGAGGAGAAACCATGGAAGGCGGAGACAAAAGATGAACTAGTCACCATCTAGCCACCTTCTTTAATTGTTTACTTTAACTGAATAGCCTTCCTGTTCTTATTCCAAATGTATTTGCTCTTGTGCTGCATGGACATTGCTGTGGTTATCAGCCAGCTTGGAGTAGCTGTATTCCTTGTTAATTTCCCTAATTATAATGCATAAACAACTAAATATTCTGGCAGTGACTCATCCCATAACATCCCTTATCAGCCAAAGTGCCATTCAGCCGCAGGTTCATTTTCACTAAAATAGAGCAATCTGGCTATACAGATTACAAAGTCAAGGCTGCAAATTCTGACTCAGCTTCTAATACAGCAGGGAAACCCACAAACATGGGGGTAAATTTACTAAGATTCGTATTTTCCCGTTTCAGGTCAAAGTTCAATCACGAATGACATCGAAAGTGTAAAACTGCAACTTTTTGAATTTATTACGACTAATTTACTAAGCTGTCGTATTCGGGTTTTTCTTTTGTTCCGATGTCGATGTCATTCGTGTTTTTTTTTTTTACGGCAGTGATTAGCAAAACACTGCCGACTTTTTAAAAATGAATCTCGGCCGGATCTGTGTGATCCGTGCAGGGGTTCATTTTTTTTTATTTTTTAAATTAAACAGTGTAAAATAAAAATAAAAATTGCGTGGGGTCCCCCCTCCTAAGCATAACCAGCCTCGGGCTCTTTGAGCCGATCCTGGTTGCAGAAATATGGGGGAAAAAATGACAGGGGTTCCCCCATATTTAAGCAACCAGCATCGGGCTCTGCGCCTGGTCCTGGTTCCAAAAATACGAGGGACAAAAAGAGTAGGGGTCCCCCGTATTTTTAAAACCAGCACCGGGCTCCACTAGCTGGACAGATAATGCCACAGCCGGGGGTCACTTTTATATAGTGCCCTGCGGCCGTGGCATCAAATATCCAACTAGTCACCCCTGGCCGGGGTACCCTGGGAGTGGGGACCCCTTCAATCAAGGGGTCCCCCCCCCAGCCACCCAAGGGCCAGGGGTGAAGCCCGGGGCTGTCCCCCCCATCCAATTGGCTGCGGATGGGGGGCTGATAGCCTTTTGTCAAAATGAAAAGATATTGGCCCTCATTCCGAGTTGTTCGCTCGGTATTTTTCATCGCATCGCAGTGAAAATCCGCTTAGTACGCATGCGCAATGTTCGCACTGCGACTGCGCCAAGTAACTTTACTATGAAGATAGTATTTTTACTCACGGCTTTTTCTTCGCTCCGGCGATTGTAATGTGATTGACAGGAAATGGGTGTTACTGGGCGGAAACACGGCGTTTCAGGGGCGTGTGGCTGAAAACGCTACCGTTTCCGGAAAAAACGCAGGAGTGGCCGGGGAAACGGTGGGAGTGCCTGGGCGAACGCTGGGTGTGTTTGTGACGTCAACCAGGAACGACAAGCACTGAACTGATCGCACAGGCAGAGTAAGTCTGGAGCTACTCTGAAACTGCTAAGTAGTTAGTAATCGCAATATTGCGAATACATCGGTCGCAATTTTAAGAAGCTAAGATTCACTCCCAGTAGGCGGCGGCTTAGCGTGTGTAACTCTGCTAAATTCGCCTTGCGACCGATCAACTCGGAATGAGGGCCATTGTTTTTAGTAGCAGTACTACAAGGCCCAGCAAGCCTCCCCCGCATGCTGGTACTTGGAGAACCACAAGTACCAGCATGCGGTGGAAAAACGGGCCCGCTGGTACCTGTAGTACTATTACTAAAAAAATACCCAAAAAAAGACAAGACACACACACCGTGAAAGTAAAGATTTATTACATACATGCACACAAACATACATACATACTTACCTTATGTTCACACGCAGGTCGGTCCTCTTCTCCAGTAGAATCCAAGGGGTACCTGTTGAATAAATTCTACTCACCAGATCCAGGGTCCTCGGGGCAACCATTTGTAATCCAGGTACTTGAATAAAATAACAAAACGGATACCCGAGCCACGAACTGAAAGGGGCCCCATGTTTTCACATGGGACTCCTTTCCCCGAATGCCAGAAACCCACTCTGACTTCTGTCTAAGTGGGTTTCTTCAGCCAATCAGGGAGCGCCACGTTGTAGCACTCTCCTGATCGGCTGTGTGCTCCTGTACTGAGTGACAGGCGGCACACGGCAGTGTTACAATGTAGCGCCTATGCGCTCCATTGTAACCAATGGTGGGAACTTTCTGCTCAGCGGTGACGTCACTTTAGGTCAACCGCAGGGCAGAAAGTTCCCACCATTGGTTACAATGGAGCGCATAGGCGCTACATTGTAACACTGCCGTGTGCCGCCTGTCACTCAGTACAGGAGCACACAGCCGATCAGGAGAGTGCTACAACGTGGCGCTCCCTGATTGGCTGAAGAAACCCACTTAGACAGAAGTCAGAGTGGGTTTCTGGCATTCGGGGAAAGGAGTCCCATGTGAAAACATGGGGCCCCTTTCAGTTCGTGGCTCGGGTATCCGTTTTGTTAATTTTATTCAAGTACCTGGATTACAAATGGTTGCCCCGAGGACCCTGGATCTGGTGAGTAGAATTTATTCAACAGGTACCCCTTGGATTCTACTGGAGAAGAGGACCGACCTGCGTGTGAACATAAGGTAAGTATGTATGTATGTTTGTGTGCATGTATGTAATAAATCTTTACTTTCACGGTGTGTGTGTCTTGTCTTTTTTTGGGTATTTTTTTAGTAATAGTACTACAGGTACCAGCGGGCCCGTTTTTCCGCCGCATGCTGGTACTTGTGGTTCTCCAAATACCAGCATGCGGGGGAGGCTTGCTGGGACTTGTAGTACTGCTACTAAAAACAATATCTTTTCATTTTGACAAAAGGCTATCAGCCCCCCATCCGCAGCCAATTGGATGGGGGGGGACAGCCTCGGGCTTCACCCCTGGCCCTTGGATGGCTGGGGGGGGACCCCTTGATTGAAGGGGTCCCCACTCCCCCAGGGTACCCCGGCCAGGGGTGACTAGTTGGATTTTTGATGCCACGGCCGCAGGGCACTATATAAAAGTGACCCCCGGCTGTGGCATTATCTGTCCAGCTAGTGGAGCCCGGTGCTGGTTTTAAAAATACGGGGGACCCCTACTCTTTTTGTCCCCCGTATTTTTGGAACCAGGACCAGGCGCAGAGCCCGATGCTGGTTGCTTAAATATGGGGGAACCCCTGTCAATTTTTTCACCATATTTCTGCAACCAGGATCGGCTCAAAGAGCCCGAGGCTGGTTATGCTTAGGAGGGGGGACCCCACGCAATTTTTTTGGAGAAAATAATCACTTTCCCACCCCTTCCCACTGATATACATGCGGATCCGTGCATGCCTATCCAATCACGGATAAAAAAAGCAGGTCTGTTTTTTTTAAGCACTTTTTTACGAGTTGTAATTTTTCACGGCAGTGTTTTGTTTTTTTTAGCTTTGCACTTCTTAGTAAATGACCGAGATTCATACTTAAACAGCCGCGTTTTGACCGATGGTGTATTCATTAGTGATTTTTTCCTAGGACTTCCAAATATTACGAATGCCCTCATCACTGCCGTGATTTGAGTTTAGTAAATTACCGAGATGACACTTTGATGAAAAAACGGCATCTCGGTCAAAATCGGGACCTTAGTAAATTTACCCCATGGTGTCCCTTTTTTCTAGTGGACATTAGACATTCCACCCTCCCCCAAAGCCGCAGTGCTTTATGTCTTTTTCCTCCATTAACAGGAAGTATAATTAGACGCTCAGCAATAAGAAGTGTTTTCTCACGTTTCAGTTAATTACATAGCATCTACAGGAATGTCAGAAATATATCACAATGGAGTTACAGATCTTTAACTTAAATGATACAAGAATTGACAATTGTTTGAGAGTCATTTACACTGGACAGGTATATCAGAACTGCACATTGGTAATATGGTGTCAGGAAATGAGGATAGTACTTGGCTAGAAAAAAGTCAGAAACACGTGATTGCACACAGGTAGCAGGGTGTTAGGACCTCAGGATTTCATACATACAGTATACTGAGTCAGAGTATCATAAACTCAGAATATCACTAGAGTAGCAAACTGTCAACATATCACAATTGTACATAGTAAGTAGGTTACCAAAACTAATGATTGCACAATAGTAAAGTGATGCCAAGAAATTAGGATTTAATATGGGTAGCAGAGTGTCAGGGACTCATGGTTGCACTCTTGTATCAGTGTCAGGAACTACAAATTGCACTCAAGTAGGAGTGCAATTTTGTTATGAGCACAGGATTGCACAGGATTAGCAGAGTGGCAAGAACATCTATATTAAATATCCAAAACTGAAGATTGCAGATTGTCAGGGACTCAGTGTTTCATTTGGTTATCAGAGTGCAAGGAACTTTGGACTGTTCTCAAGTAGCATAGTGTCAGTAGCTCGGAATTGCACATGATTAGCAAATTGACAGGAAATAAGGATTATACAATAATCCTTATAGGATGCCTGGAACTCAGGATACTACACTTTGAAGCAAGATGCAAGGAACAGGAAGAAATAACCAAAACCCTAACCATGAAACCGCTTAGGCTCAGAAAAAGTCTGGTCCTGATTGTAGGGTGATACAGAGATATAGCAGCACTTGGAATGTATTACAAGTAAGAAATTTATAGTCGTCAGAATCCAGGGCTTGAAGTTTTAACAGTGACCAGCATAGGAAAATGACCTGTATTGGCTGGGGAGCTAATGGCAATTCTAACGAATTCAGGAGATAGTCATTTAGCACGTTATGCTCCTAGAAGGAAGACTAGCATTACCTGTTGTCTATAAGTTGTATTACAGAGTGATCCAAAGGGATTTTGTGTTTTTTTTTTTTATATCAATGGCACTTTGGGCCAGATGTAATGATGCCCGAGATCACCGGAAGTACAAGTGGGAGAAAGGGAGATGTTAAAGGACAGTAGGTGGTGATAAGAGAGAAGGTGAGGGGAGTTGTTGAAGTCAGAAACATAACAGATGAGAAAAGAACAGGTCAAGGGAGTGACCTTTGCAAAAGGGGGAGGAGGTCTATTGGGAGAAGCCAAATGAGGAGGAGATGGTGAGTTTATAGAAAACAGGGTTGGAGAGGTAATCAATCAGGATGCTAAGGTCCCCTAGGATGGAGGGAAGGTCAGAGGAAAGGAAGTGAGGCAGCATGTTGGAGAAGTTATCAAGAAATTGGGATACTGGACAAGGAGGAGCAAACAATGCTGGAAATGCAAACGTAGACCGGAAATGAAAAGGCATCAAAAAGGAGGGAAATGAGAGAGATGGAGATATGCAGTTGAGAGATAGGAGGGGGCCTCAACACCTCCACCATGACAGCCATCAGGTCTGAATGTATAGGAGAAGTAGAGGCCCCCATAGGATAGGGCAGCTGGAGTAGCAGAGCCAGTAAGAGGTCAGCTAACTTTCCATGATTGCAAGGATGTTGGGGGAGCTAGCTAGAGATGAAGAGGTCATCCATGGGGGTTAACTAGCTGCAAATTGACCCCGACATTCTAAAGGTTGCATGAGAAGGGAAGGGATAGTAAAAGTAGAGATGAGGTTAGAAGTATTGCAAGAGGGTTAGGCGAGATGGAAATGGTGGACATACAGTTGTGCTCATAAGTTTACATACCCTAGAGCAGGGGTGGCCAAACAGTCAATCGCGATCGACTGGTCGATTGCGGACATGCGACCAGTCGATCGCGATCCTCTGCCCAGCCACCCGAAGCCGCGCCTCTCCTGCCTGCCGCCCTGACCCTCTGTCTGGTCTCCGGCAGTGACGGCGGAGTGTATGGCTCAAATCAGGTGCCGGTTCATTAGCCAATGAGAGCTTGCGGACCGGCGCCTGATTTGAGACATACACGCTGCCGTCACCGCCGGAGATCAGACTGAAAAGCAGGGCGGCAGGCAGGAGAAGCACGCGCTGCGCTCACCACACAGCAATGGCGAGCTCTACTATGGGGGCATATCTGGCATTGTGGGCACATGGCTCAGTGGGGGGCATATCTGGCAATGTGGGTCATATGTGGCACTGTGGGGGCATATCTGGCACAGTGAGGGCATATCTGGCTCTGCGGGCACATGGCACTGTGGGGGCATATCTGGCACTGTGGGGGCATATCTGGCACTGTGGGGGCATATCTGTATCTGGCACTGTGGGCACATGGCACTGTGGGGTCTTTATCTGGCACTGTGGGGTCATATCTGGCACTGTGGGTACATGGCACTGTGGGGGCATATCTGTATCTGGCACTGTGGGGTCATATCTGGCACTGTGGGGGCATATCTAGCACTGTGGGCACATGGCACTGTGGGGTCTGTATCTGGCACTGTGGGGTCATATCTGGCACTGTGGGTACATGGCACTGTGGGGGCATATCTGTAATCTGGCACTGTGGGCACATGGCACTGTGGGGCATATCTGTATCTGGCACTGTGGGGTCATATCTGTAATCTGGCACTGTGGGGTCATATCTGGCACATGGCACTGTGGGGGCATATCTGTAATCTGGCACTGTGGGGGCATATCTGGCACTGTGGGAACATGGCACTGTGGGGGCATATCTGTAATCTGGCACTGTGGGGTCATATCTGGCACTGTGGGGTCATATCTGTATCTGGCACTGTGGGGTCATATCTGTATCTGGCACTGTGGGGTCATATCGGTCACTGTGGGGGCATATCTGTATTCTGGCACTGTGGGAGCATATCTGGCACTGTGGGGGCATATCTGTAATCTGGCACTGTGGGGGCATATCTGGCACTGTGGGGTCATATCTGGCACTGTGGGGGCATATGTGTTTGAGGTTTTTACCTGTGGGGGCCAATGTGTTATTTCGTGTGAGGCAGTCATTACACTCTGTGCAGCAAGGCTACGTCCCTTTTTTTGTTATACCACACCCACTTTGTTATACCACGCCCACGTTTGTTATGCCATGCCCCCTTTTTTGCACGCACGCCTACATTCCTCCTAGGTAGATCACACAAGCTTTTTAGCTTTCAAAGTAGATCGCCAACTCCAAAAGTCTGGCCACCCCTGCCCTAGAGGTATTTGTGATTTTCTGGCCATTTGTCAGAGAATATGAATGATAACTCACAAACTTTTCTTTCACTCATGGTTAGTGGTTGGGTGAAGCCATTTATTGTCAAACAACTGTGTTTACTCTTTTTAAATCATAATGACAACAGAAACTACCCAAATTACCCTGATCAAAAGTTTAAATACCCCAGTTCTTAATACCGTGTATTGCCCCCTTTAACATCAATGATAGCTTGAAATCTTTTGTGGTAGTTGTGGATGAGGCTCTTTATTTTCTCAGATGGTAAAGCTGCTAACAAAGCTAAATATTTATCTTATTAAAAACACGTTAAAGGTTAAAGAACACAGTACGCAATTGGCGCAAAAAGTACCGCAAGGGTACTCCCTTAACTATACCTTAAGGAATGTACTTATACTGTAAACCTCTGTGTAGTGGTAGAGTGTAAATGCAACACAGAATAACCTTATTACCTTTAAAGCTGTTCGAGCATCACCGACGCTCTGAGAATACTTAACACTATAAGAAATACACAGATACCGTGCTCTGGGTCCAACGCCTAATATATATATATTATGAATGATATACTTGCAAAAGAATTAATACAAATACAAATCATACACTACAATATAACATAGACTACCTAACCAGATAACTGCACAGGAAATACAATACAATACAATTACGTTTAAGGGAAAATAAGAGAGAAAGAGGAGAAGAGAGAGAGAAATGGCTCACCATAACAATACAGACAATATGATTGCAGCGAAGCTTACACATGTGAGGAACAATCGCTGCGCAGTTATTCAATGCTGAGAATCTTTGTGGAGAAAATACTTGACCTTACCCATACTGGCAGTCCCTATATACACAACCCTACAATACCGCATGGGACAGAAGCTAGACTCCATTTTGAGAAAACTCCCATGAAGACTGCAACACATGGTTGAAAGGGGGAGGGGAAAACACCCGGCAGCAGCCATTTTAGATTTGCAGGTCCAAACACATGGCACTCTCTACTACACCACAATCACATAGCAGAAGACACAAGACTCCATTTTATTCCAAAATGTCCAAGCCTCAGAACAATGCATATGTTCTGATTTTACAATTCCAAACCATCTAAATCACCTTTCACAATTTCAATCCAACTTCCTAGAACCATCTTATTCACTTTCACATTCCAAACAACTTCCTAGAACCATCTTATTCACTTTCACATTCCAAACAACTTCCTAGAGCCATCTTATTCACTTTCACATTCCAAACAACTTCCTAGAACCATCTTATTCACTTTCACATTCCAAACAACTTCCTAGAACCATCTTATTCACTTTCACATTCCAAACAACTTCAGTATCTCAATAACCAGAGCATATTCATCACAAGACCAGATCACAATGTAACCACACATCTCAGCCCGCCACTGCCACAAGCACATGCCCAAACGTAACTGCATGGTGGTATTTATGATTAACAAGATATATATTATAACTAACCAGTACAATCTATTTTAAATCACCATAGGCAAACAAATACCACAAATGCTATGCTACAGGTTGTCTAATGTCCCAGCTACCATCACAGATTCCCAGATCTATCACACAAACACCCAACAATCACACAACCAAGTTACAATATCCTATTTAAACCAGAAAGCAATCTGTCTATATTTCCTTATCTAGCCATGTGAATTCAATACTTAGTCCTTTGGTGCCTGGTGATGATCCAGCCATGCTTCTGAGTGCTTTGTTCTGAGTGTAGCTTCATTACATCTGTTCTCTGAGGCCACCAGCAAAACTGACCCCCAACCCCCCCAGACAGGAACTATCCTCCTGTGTGTCTGTTCCTAGGGGAGGGGTCTCTCTCTCTCCTTTGTATATGTTAATCAGGTTCAGCCCTGAAAATCTTAGTAAAAGGTTGGCTTGATCATCCATTGTTCTCAACAAAGTGATCTTAGCTTTTATACATATAATCATATCTATCCGCTGCAATGTCCCACAACTTCACAACCAGCATCAAACTAACCCACACATCATTCTGCTTGCTTCAATACCAAACATGATGGGCGCACCTGGTTCTGTTCAGATAATACATATTCATGACATCAATTCATCAGCCAATTCTAAATCTCCATGATGTCTGGTGCTTGACATTATTATAACCATGTACTGTATGAAACAAGCGCCGAATCCATCTCCGTGCCATGTCCGAGCAAATGCGTGTGTTTCCATATATTGCTGTGCTCGCTGCGCATATTTGCAAGTATAGCGACTTAAATGTGTGTGTGGTTTGTATGTTCTCTCTATGTAATATTTTTGACTTTGACAGTCCACCCTTTGGCAGTCACCAATAACTGCCACTTCCTAAAACATTTCATAAAGAGAAAAATATGTCATATGTAAATACATTTCTATGATTGGGTAAGGGAGGAGAGAAGGTGGGAAAAAGGTATGACCTAGTGAGATAGCAGAAGTATGTATGTATGAATCCATGTTTGGGGGGTCATGTATCATAGTGCCGTACGTGTTTTAAATCAAGCTTCGAGGTATTGCGAAGTATACATTTGAATTCCTTCTTATCCCGTACTAAGGGTCTGTGGATGGGCTGTCAAACTTTACCGAGCTCGTTTCGGCTTTTGGTTGCAACAAAATGGGGGAGCACATTTTAGTTGATGATACATGAATGGGGAAATATGTGATTGCTGATATCTGTGCCTGTATTCCCTATCGACTATGTGTGTCACTACCTGAGGGTTGTAGAAATGAAGATAAAGAACACTTATGGTAAATGCAGTGGTATTCTATGTCAGGTTAATGTACATTTGTCGGTTGAAGTCTTGTTCGGTGTCTGTTGGTTGCAGTCTTCTTTGTGCTTTTGCCCATAAGGTGCGAGCAAAAGCTTATGTCAATGTCCATAGATTTACAAAAGTGTTGGGCTGGCGTAATTTTAAAATTTCTAGGGAAACTGGGGATCTATGGCATTGTTCATCAAAAATCTGTGTATAAGGTTGTCAAAACTTCTTCTTTAATCCATCTGTTGTCTGTATATCGGCTCATCAAAATTCCTCGTCCAAGTGGGTCTTTTTACCTTGGAGGAAAACGGAAAAACAGGTGAAAGAAACGGACCGTATAATCGCATTTTCATCACATCATTGTTTCTACAGTTGGGTCATAAATCAAATCCATTGAAATTACAGTTTCCTCACTCCTTAGACTCATTACCTCAGGTAGTACTTTTCCAATATAACACAATCCTTCAGAGTTTGGGGCAAGCCGCTCATACGCCTTTCTCCCGCATATGAAATATGCATCATCGGGGAGAACATATGGGACGGAATATGTCATTACCATGTTACACATTTTCCATGTGAACTCTCCTAACCCTAATTCTCCCATCTGTTTAGTACACCTATCAGTTTGTACGATCTGTGCACTGTATCCTAGTGATACCTCTCCAACTCTCGTAATCCTACTTCCTAGGGTATACCTATATCGGAAATATTTTCCACTATCGGCTATGTGGCGTATGAGCTCTGTATCTGTAGGCATTCTATCGGTTCTATATGAAAAGGTCATGGTTTGGTTACTCCATGACACTTCCCAATTCCCCGGCTTTCGGGGATTGGAGATGTTAAAACATAATAGGGACCTATCCACATGATATTGGTGGAGCTTCAAACTAGGAGGGCTGGAGATATTAAACCTCCTGTCCACCGGTCTCCCACCACTTAACTCAAGTACCTCCCCTAACGTTAAATGAAATGGTACTAGCCCTGATTTGCTATGACCTTGAGGTACTTGAGAGCATACCCAACAATCTGTCTTATTTAACACACTACCCACTAAAGAGTGATAGTCACTCAAGGGATGCCGGTCCATATGGATATTAAAACTGGATTGGCATTTCTTAATGCACCCATCCTCAATGACATTGTTACAGAGCCTACAGATACAGTTTTCTTCAGCTAACAATCCTTAAAAGAAAATGTTTACAGATAACATGGCTGCTGGATCGTTTCCGGTACTCGCCTTTGCTTGGTGATTGGGTTGTTATTGGAAATTTACACCTCCATCTTTATCATCAGGACCTTTCTGGATCCTTTCTCGACCTCACTGATACTCTCACCGAAACAGACTGCTCTGGTCAACATCATGGTCAACAGGAAAATCCATATCACAGTCTCTTGGGGCAAGTCCATCTTACAGGAGGAGAAAAGAAGAAATTTGTAATGGGGTACAGAAAATCAGTTTGAGGGGGAGAGAAACTTGTTACGATAATTAGTTCTCTCGTCTTGTTGTTCTTCTTGTTCTGCTGTCTTCTCAAAGGTGCTGTCTCTCAGTCTTCCAAACGAACATTCTGGTGATGCAATATTCCCTCCAAACCAGCGATCTTTCTGTAAGGAGCAAAAATCTTGCATTACCATTTGTCTAACTGATGGGTGACATACCATCTTTAAAACATGAAAGCATGAGTGAGAAGAGAGAGAAAACAACAACAGCAAAAAAAAAAAAAAAAAAGAGAGAGAACAATTTATATGCATGTGTATATTACTTAAATCAACAATAGCCATCAATAGGAAGAGAAAAAAACATTTTTCAAACATTTTAAAACATTGTCAGATCGTCAGGCTGTCATATCTACATGTCCAATGGTTTCTTTGCGCCGTCCCTCCCCCCAGCACCATACTCCACTTTCTGTATCTGGCCAGGATACATTGATGCGGATAGGTCATGCTGGGGTTTGGTAGACTTCTGCAAAGACCAAGCGGATATGCAATGTTTGAGTCCTTACTAATAATCGTCAGAGATGGGGAGATAGAGAGAGAGAGAGAAAAAAAACATTTCACAGATACATTTACAATGTTTCACCTGGTCATTCCTGTGTCTTCAGGGAATGACCTCCCAATTTATTAACCATTACCTCAGGCTTACCATCAGTTCTAATGATCACCTTTCCTGACCACATATCATGGGTGTGGCCCAAAATTCTTCCTATATGATCCCTGATTATAATTGTGTGTGTTATAATTTTGCTAATTTCTTGGTCTAGGGGGTCTGACTTTATGTGGGCTATTACAGTTGCTGGCATAATGCCCTTCTCTTCTACAATGATCACAAATCCTTGAGTTCCTCCATGTGCCAATGGCCTGGGGTTTTGGTTGATTTGATGCCTCCTCAAACGCTTGGATGCTCATCACCATCAACCGCTTTCCCTGTACCTACCTGATTCCTTGGATACCATGATTATGTAGTTGTCTAGGGAGTTGATATACCTTCTGTGAATCTTTGATCATACAGTTAGATCTTTCCTAGGATCTGGGTAATCAGACATGATTGATCTCAATTCTGTCCGGGACCAGGGATGGCGCATTGCACTGTCCTTGACGGGAATGGTTCCCTGATCGTCAGTCTTCCCATTGGGGACTGTGATCACCCTGACAGGACTAAACTCAATTACATCACCTTGTTTTGGTCTTACAATATGGGGTACATTTGTTTGTGCGTGATATAAAACATTGTACGTACCTGTGGACACGACCTCACCTGACCCTCCGTTAGGGGGTTTGATTATTGCCTTTACCAATTTGGTCGCGTCCACCTGGATGTCTTGTAGGATGGCTTCTGGAAGAGGTGCCGACATCGTTCTGGGCTCACTTTCTTGCTGATAATCCTGAGGGAAGTTTAACATGGGGTGCGACTTGCACAGGTTAACATTTGTAATTTTTTTTTTACTTTCATTTTCATAAACATTATTACATTTAACACTTTCATTCTTAATACAGTTACTAAGTGCATTTTTATCGCACAACATTGTGCCATTTCTCTGCAACCATAATCCTCTCCATTGCCATGTCTCTCCTCTCAAGATGAAAGTTAGGTATGTAAGTTACATTTCTTTGCATTTCACTTTCCTGTTGCCATAACTGCAAACAATCATCATGTTTAACTCGTTTCCAGGATTTTATGAGACAGATCCTCCGCCTTAAATTATGCAACACCTCTGAGTCAAAACTACCTATCCCAGGAAATGGTGCTTTATCCCCCGCAGTCATTCGTGTCCATTCATCACAAAAGGTCTCAGTGTGGGGACCATACTTCCCCCACATTACTAACCGAGCAGACCCTCGGGGTCTGCAAGCCTCTGCAGTCTGAACCCTGACTGCTGAACGTCCCTGTGTTGTGCACTTGGCAGCCATTGTGGACCTCTTTTAACACAGAAAAACTTCCTAAAATGCACCAAACACAGAAGTCTACGGTGGGAGTTTTCCAAGCTCTTCCACCAGCTTCTTCTGCTCCGGGTATCTCCGGACCGCCTTCTAGCAGACACGTGTAGCCGTTGCAGGCCCTATCTCTAGAGATTTTACCAGTGAAAATTCTCTTCCTTTTTTTTTTCTTTACACAAATCACGCTTGCATGTGCTTCCCACAACACGTATGAGGGCAATTTACCTCGTATCACGTTGCGTTATTGGTCACACCTACAACCGTGCGGTCCAATCGTACCCCTTATAGACACTTGTTGCCCATAAATGGTAGGATCATTGGAGTCTCCCTACTGTGCTCCAAAACAGCCAGAGCGTAATACAACGAAAACTTTATCACACTCTGTTGCACGTTTTCACTCAGACCGTGCTCATCACGTTCCACTAAAGATCACACAGATCACAAAGTCCACAAAGCGGAATTCAATACCGTTTTATCACATAGATCACAAAGTCCACAAAGCGGGATTCAATACACTCATACCGTTTTCAACCCACTATCATTCTTATAGTTTTCTGATCAGAAAAATCATTTCCCGTAGTCTGATAGCTCTCCCCAGAGGCGTTACAGTAAAGTAAGGTATTTAAACTAAGTTTTGGAAACTGAAATCAATTTGTGCTATGATCACGTGGCTATACTATACCGCCCCCACTAGAACAATGCTATTGTGCGATTTGAGTTTTGGTGGGCGTACCCAGACGCTCCGTTGCGTAATATACGCTGCGTGCGTCGGCCTTTGTGTTGCGTTCGCGAGTCTCAGTCTTTTGTTAGAGACACGTGTACGCTGGCCACAAAAATACAATTAGCACGTTTATCAATGTAGATGATCTTTAACTGTAATCATCTACCAAGCACCACACAGGTCTTTCCTTGTATCTCAGGTAAAGCTGTGCGTGTGTCTTACAATTTACCCCTTAATGTATTACTTTTACACTTTAACTATTTAAATAGCGACAAATCTCTCTTAGCACGTTTATCAATTCAAATGGCAAACAGGAAGGTGAGATATGTGAAAGTACACAGATGAAAATGCAATTCTAAATTTAATCTAATAACATACATTGATGTAAGCACACGCATATAGATTTTACATATAAGTACCAATCACTATTACTTATGATTGACTATGATATAGATTAAATAAATGCATTAAAAAACTCATTAAATGATGATTTCTTTTTGACAATGGATGGCTGATTATTTCCTGAGTCAACTGAAAATCAGCCGTTCAAAAAAAAAAATATTGACCTTCCCAAAATGGCCGCTCCTCCCCCTTCCACCTCCATGAGGGTCACACAAAATGGTGGACAGACCATGCGGCCTCTCCTGCCATAAAGAAAATCACCATGCTAGCTCCCAAAGTAACTTTTAAATGTACTTTTAAACCTACTTAAACAGATAAACAATCTAATCTTAATCAAACACGATATGATCCATCTGAACCTGGTTTTGCGACAATAAAAATACATTTTAGCATCTTAAATATTATGAGAAACGCCTTGTCCCTTAAAATTTCCTATCAGCGTCTTACTGATACCACAATACATTAACGTGGATGTTTTTTTTTTTTCTTTCAGCATTTTGCGAGATGTCCATCATTAGCCGGTCAATTACAGCCGCGTTTGTAATGTACAGTGCATCATTAAGATCGTGATATCCCGGACGAGCCCCCATCTAACAAAGCTAAATATTTATCTTATTAAAAACACGTTAAAGGTTAAAGATCACAGTACGCAATTGGTGCAAAAAGTACCGCAAGGGTACTCCCTTAACTATACCTTAAGGAATGTACTTATACTGTAAACCTCTGTGTAGTGGTAGAGTGTAAATGCAACACAGAATAACCTTATTACCTTTAAAGCTGTTCGAGCATCACCGACGCTCTGAGAATACTTCACACTATAAGAAATACACAGATACCGTGCTCTGGGTCCAACGCCTAATATATATATATTATGAATGATATACTTGCAAAAGAATTAATACAAATACAAATCATACACTACAATATAACATAGACTACCTAACCAGATAACTGCACAGGAAATACAATACAATACAATTACTTTTAAGGGAAAATAAGAGAGAAAGAGGAGAAGAGAGAGAGAGAGAGAGAAATGGCTCACCATAACAATACAGACAATATGATTGCAGCGAAGCTTACACATGTGAGGAACAATCGCTGCGCAGTTATTCAATGCTGAGAATCTTTGTGGAGAAAATACTTGACCTTACCCATACTGGCAGTCCCTATATACACAACCCTACAATACCGCATGGGACAGAAGCTAGACTCCATTTTGAGAAAACTCCCATGAAGACTGCAACACATGGTTGAAAGGGGGAGGGGAAAACACCCGGCAGCAGCCATTTTAGATTTGCAGGTCCAAACACATGGCACTCTCTACTACACCACAATCACATAGCAGAAGACACAAGACTCCATTTTATTCCAAAATGTCCAAGCCTCAGAACAATGCATATGTTCTGATTTTACAATTCCAAACCATCTAAATCACCTTTCACAATTTCAATCCAACTTCCTAGAACCATCTTATTCACTTTCACATTCCAAACAACTTCCTAGAACCATCTTATTCACTTTCACATTCCAAACAACTTCCTAGAACCATCTTATTCACTTTCACATTCCAAACAACTTCAGTATCTCAATAACCAGAGCATATTCATCACAAGACCAGATCACAATGTAACCACACATCTCAGCCCGCCACTGCCACAAGCACATGCCCAAACGTAACTGCATGGTGGTATTTATGATTAACAAGATATATATTATAACTAACCAGTACAATCTATTTTAAATCACCATAGGCAAACAAATACCACAAATGCTATGCTACAGGTTGTCTAATGTCCCAGCTACCATCACAGATTTCCAGATCTATCACACAAACACCCAACAATCACACAACCAAGTTACAATATCCTATTTAAACCAGAAAGCAATCTGTCTATATTTCCTTATCTAGCCATGTGAATTCAATACTTAGTCCTTTGGTGCCTGGTGATGATCCAGCCATGCTTCTGAGTGCTTTGTTCTGAGTGTAGCTTCATTACATCTGTTCTCTGAGGCCACCAGCAAAACTGACCCCCAACCCCCCCAGACAGGAACTATCCTCCTGTGTGTCTGTTCCTAGGGGAGGGGTCTCTCTCTCTCCTTTGTATATGTTAATCAGGTTCAGCCCTGAAAATCTTAGTAAAAGGTTGGCTTGATCATCCATTGTTCTCAACAAAGTGATCTTAGCTTTTATACATATAATCATATCTATCCGCTGCAATGTCCCACAACTTCACAACCAGCATCAAACTAACCCACACATCATTCTGCTTGCTTCAATACCAAACATGATGGGCGCACCTGGTTCTGTTCAGATAATACATATTCATGACATCAATTCATCAGCCAATTCTAAATCTCCATGATGTCTGGTGCTTGACATTATTATAACCATGTACTGTATGAAACAAGCGCCGAATCCATCTCCGTGCCATGTCCGAGCAAATGCGTGTGTTTCCATATATTGCTGTGCTCGCTGCGCATATTTGCAAGTATAGCGACTTAAATGTGTGTGTGGTTTGTATGTTCTCTCTATGTAATATTTTTGACTTTGACACTGCCCATTCTTCTTGGCAAAAAGCCTCCAGTTCCTGTAAATTCTTGGGCTGTCTTGCATGAATTGCACGTTTGAGATCTCCCCAGAGTGGCTCAATGATACGGAGGTCAGGAGACTGAGATGGCCACTCCAGAAACTTCACTTTATTCTGCTGTAGCCATTGACAGGTCGACTTGGCCTTGTGTTTTGGATCATTGTCATGTTGGAACGTCCAAGTACGTCCCATGCTCAGCTTCCGGGCTGATAGGTGCAAATTTTCCTCCAGTATTTTCTGATAACATGCTGCATTCATCTTGCCATCAATTTTGGCCAAGTTTCCAGTGCCTTTGTAGCTCACACATCTCCAAAACATCAGCGATCCACCTCAGTGTTTCACAGTAGGAATGGTGTACCTTTCATAATCGGCTTTGTTGACTCCTCTCCAAATGTAACGTTTATGGTTGTGGCCAAAAAGTTCAATTTTGGTCTCATCAATCCAAATGACTTTGTTCCAGAAGTTTTGAGGCTTGTCTCTGTGCTGTTTGGAGTATTGTAAGTGGGATGCTTTGTGGCATTTGCGTAGTAATGGCTTTCTTCTGACGACTCGACCATGCAACCCATTTTTCTTCAAATGCCTCCTTATTGTGCATCTTGAAACAACCACACCACTTTTTTTCAGAGAGTCCTGTATTTCAGCTGAAGTTATTTGCAGATTTTTCTTTGCATCCCGAACAATTTTCCTGGCAGTTGTGGCTGAAACTTTTGTTGGTCTACCTGCCCGTGATTTGGTTTCCAAAGAATCCCTCATTTTCCACTTCTTAATTAGAGTTTGAACACTGCTGATTGGCATTCTCAAATGCTTGGATATATTTTTATATCCCTTTCCTGTTTTATACAGTTCAATTACCTTTTCCCGCAGATCTTTTGACAATTCTTTTGCTTTCCCCATGACTCAGAATCCAGACACGTCAGTGCAGCACTGGATGAAAGATGCAAGGGTCTTTCAGGAGTCCAGAAACTCACTGACCTTTTATACACACACACTGATTACAAGCAAACAGATCACAGGTGAGGATGGTTACCTTTAGTAGCCATTCAAACCCGTTTGTGTCAACTTGTGTGCATGTTATCAGGCCAAAATCTCCAGGGTATGTAAACTTTTGATCAGGGTCATTTGGGTAGTTTCTGTTGTCATTATGATTTAAAAAGAGTAAACACAGTTGTTTGACAATAAATGGCTTCCCCCGATCACTAACCATTAGTTAAAGAAAAGTTGTGAGTTATCATTCATATTCTGACAAATGACCAGAAAATCACAAATTCTGCTAGGGTATGTAAACTTATGAGCACAACTGTAGCTGGGATCTGGGGAATGGGGTAAAGAGAAGGGCAATGGCAAAGAAAAAAAAAGAGAGAGAGTTCTAGTCATGATGATGCAGTAAAATAGCCAAAGGTAGTATAATGGCAGTGCTGCACAGTAGAGGTGACAACCTGGTTTTGTCTTTTTAATGATTGCCTCTTTAAAACATTGGGCAGACTTGCATGGAATCTGCCGATGCCTGCAGTTTGCAGGCTATTACATTTACCCCTAAGACAGTAAATGAGAGTTAGAGAAAATAATGCTATGTAGTACTAAGCAGGCAGAAACATAAAAGCAGCAACATAAAGCACAATGGATGTAAGGGAACTGACAACTATGAATCAGTAAGCAAACTACAAGAAGGCATTGAGGGAGATTGGAAGACAATAGGCTAAAATTACTAAGGGGCAGTTTTGGGGTCATTTAGAAACCGTCTGAAACCAACATCAATTGATGACATTTTCTATGTCTAATTAATAGCATTTACAAAGCAGTGTTTTTTGTGTCTAAACCAGTGGTTCTCAAACGGTTTACCTAGGCACCGTGGAGTGCCTTAGAGCACTTGCAGGGGTGCCTTGGATTGGTGGTCCAGGACCAAATTCAAATTATTTATGGTCAATGTAATAGGCAAAACCACCACTGGTGGATGTCAATCATAAAATATGTAAATAAACAGAAGCAAATCTTGACCCTCACAACACAATTAAACCCGTGGATGACATATAAACACAATTTACTGAATTTAATATTTATTTCTAAATTTCTCAACAATACATTTTTGGCCTAGGGGCACAGTTAAAAAAAAATTCTGATGCTCTAGGGCACCGTGATTGAAAAAAGTTTGGTCTAAACTAAATCCTCCATCGATCCCCAGGGGTTTCTAAATCACTGTCCGCAGTGGCATGTTCGATTTGGCAGCAGTTTCTATTCTAATCTATAGATATTGATTTTTATAGAAACAACATTCACCTGAAATCATAGAAACAGACAGCTGGCTTCTGTTAAAGGGTTTGTGATTTTACAGGGGAATCTAATTAGCCGCCGGGTTTGACACGTGGAGAAAAGGTCTGAGTTTCATCCCCAGAGCTACTCAATTAAACAG
This sequence comes from Pseudophryne corroboree, assembly GCF_028390025.1. Taxonomy (NCBI): domain Eukaryota; kingdom Metazoa; phylum Chordata; class Amphibia; order Anura; family Myobatrachidae; genus Pseudophryne; species Pseudophryne corroboree. The sequence continues at coordinate 591,807,040 of NC_086449.1, read as the reverse complement.
CCTTTTCATTGCACAGTAAACCATGGGTTAACTGTTACGGTGCACCAGAACTGATCCACATAAGACCCTTAGAATTACTACTAGTGAGGTATTCAACCACTAATAGTCACCTGCTGTTCCCATAAAGTGAGTAATGCTCACCAGTACTTAGGTGACCACCTGGATTTATGCTTTGAACAGTAAGGACTATACAATCAGTCTGGTGATCACTGGATACTGGATTCGAGGCAAGAGGGACAAAGATCCAACCATACAGAGAGTTGCAGCAGGATTCAGGCCAACACAAGAGCAGATCAGGAATATAGGAAATGGCTGAGAGGATGCAGCTCTAGCCGAGCAGGGTTCTGGCAGATGGTAAGCAGGCCAGGAATACAGATTATGGCTGAGGTTGCAGCTCCATCTGTGCAGGGTTCTGGCAGATGGTGAGCAGGCCAGGAATACAGATAATGGCTGAGAGGTTGTAGCTCCTGCCATGCAGGATTTTGGTAGGTGATAGCAGGTCAGAAATGCAGACTGTCTGAGAGGTTGCGGCTCCAGCTGTGCAGGACTCTGGCAGAAGTTAGCAGCCCAGGAATGCAGATTATGGCCGAGAGGTTGCAGTTCCAGTTGTGCAGGATTTTGGCAGATGTTAGCAGACATTTCGGGAACAAACAGGAGGGCTTGGGGAAACATGGAAACATACACACTGATGAGTGGTGGGAGGGTGACATGGAAGCATACAGATGGAGCCACGCTAGTAGTGTCTCCAACTGGGAACAGGCGCGCCCGTCTGTGACTAGGCACGTGCCCGGAAAGAGACGCTATGAATGGGAGTGTCTCTGTGCACTCCCGGCATGACTAGGCGGACGGATTGCCTAGTCATGCTGGCAGTGCTCGTCTGCAATGGAGCCGCCTCAGATGAGCGCGGCTCCATCTGTATACCGTTGCTGACTGGAGGGGCAGGGAGACATATACACTGTTGACTGGGGGCGGTTGGAAGACATATAAACTTGTGACTGGGGGTTAGGCCAGAGACATATATGCTGATGACTGGGGGGCAGGGAGACATACAAACTGGTGACTGGGTGGTGGGTCATGGAGACATATACACTGCTGACTGGGGGGAGGGGCAGGGAGAGATATACACTGTTGACTGTAGGGTGGCTCAGGCACAGTATGCTTCTGCTGTACAGGAAAGTAGCTCCCTGCACAGTACTGGTGCTGTCACTCAGCAACAGCATATAATGATCAGCACCATACACGCAGCGGTAGGCAAAGGGGAGTAACAAGAGGGGGCGTCAGACATCACAACAGGAGTCAGCACCAGCGGAGGGCCATCCTAAACTCACCATGCCTGTTGCCACCATGCCATGCCCCTGCATACCACACTAGCAGTGAGGGCAGCTGCTGAGTACCAGGGTCCCCACAATACCTCACTTACTGCTGCCACGGTGCTCCTCCCCTTCTGCTGCCTCATGTGTCTGTGCTGGCCAGGGCAGTCCGATAATCACCCCCACAGAGGAGATGGGGCTTCGGGCAGGGTGTGATTCTCGCTCCCCCCCGAGCCTGCCCACACGGCTGGCACTCTGACTATGGACTTTGCAAGCGCCAGAGGCCCTGCTGACAGGAGCTTCCGGAATGCCTTTGCAGATAACTTAATTTTTTCAAAAGACCTTCAAGAATTGCGTTCTGTTCTGGGTGGAAAATAGCGCTGCCAATACAACACAGTACATAACCCCATTATGGTAATACACCCTCCACTCTACACAATATTATTAAATAACCCGCCCCCCTCAAGATAACACTAATACACCTAAATATAACATTAATGTATACGCCAATCCCCATATAAAACACTATAAAAACACCCATTCCCCTCACAGACACTTAACCTTCATTTCAGGAGGCTGTGGTCTCTTCTTATTACAGTGTTTACACCATAGAGCTGGCTGGGCAGGAATCAGATTATAGGAACAGAAGTGTGAATGGGCAGAGCCTCAGGAGTCAGTGGGTGGAGCTTCAGGAGGGGAGGAAGAAGGGACTGAAAGACATCAACACATTGGTGACTGGTCCTAGGGGAGGGAGCAGCCAGCATGCAAAGAGGGAAGGGGCATATGGCTAGTCCCAGGGAAGGGAACAGCCATCATGTAGAGAGGGAAGGGGTGTCTGGCTGGCACTGCTGCTAAATTCTTGGCCAGACAGCAGCTGGTAAGTGCAAAGGCAGCAGCTGCTACTTATAGGCTCCATCATCACCGCCAGTGTTAAGCAAAATAAGGATATTTCTTGTAGAGACATCCTTCTTATTGTGGCAGCATCCTCATTGTTGCCCTCTCATGTACCTGTGCCCTAGGGCAACTGCCTAAAGCTGCCCAATGGTAGTGCCAGCCCTGAAGACTGCAATATCCAAGCAAGCAGTTCGGTAAGGAATGCCCAGACTGTGCACAAAGTAAAGTAGGTGCTTGAGGTGGGGCTACCCACACTCACAGAAATATATATTTTATTATTAAATTACTTTACATGTTTTTATAAGCATACCCGTTCTAAAACCATAGAAAATAAGATTTTACTTACCGGTAAATCTATTTCTCGTAGTCCGTAGTGGATGCTGGGGACTCCGTAAGGACCATGGGGATAGACTGGCTCCGCAGGAGACATGGGTACTTTAAGAAAGAATTTAGGTTCTGGTGTGCACTGGCTCCTCCCTCTATGCCCCTCCTCCAGACCTCAGTTAGAGAAACTGTGCCCAGAAGAGCTGACAGTACAAGGAAAGGATTTGGGAATCCAGGGTAAGACTCGTACCAGTCACACCAATCACACCGTATAACTCGTGATAAACATACCCAGTTAACAGTATGAACAACAGCGGAGCATCAGATCAACCCTGATGCAACCATAACATAACCCTTATTTAAGCAATAACTATATACAAGTATTGCAGAAGAAGTCCGCACTTGGGACGGGCGCCCAGCATCCACAACGGACTACGAGAAATAGATATACCGGTAAGTAAAATCTTATTTTCTCTAACGTCCTAGTGGATGCTGGGGACTCCGTAAGGACCATGGGGATTATACCAAAGCTCCCAAACGGGCGGGAGAGTGCGGATGACTCTGCAGCAACGAATGAGCAAACACAAGGTCCTCCTCAGCCAGGGTATCAAACTTGAAGAACTTTGCAAAAGTGTTTGAACCTGACCAAGTAGCAGCTCGGCAAGCTGTAATGCCGAGACCCCTCGGGCAGCCGCCCAAGAAGAGCCCACCTTCCTTGTGGAATGGGCCTTAACTGATTTAGGCAGCGGCAACCCAGCCGCAGAATGAGCCTGCTGAATCGTGTTACAGATCCAGCGAGCAATAGTTTGCTTTGAAGCAGGCGCCCCAAGCTTGTTGGAAGCATACAGGATAAACAAAGATTCTGTTTTCCTGACCATAGCCGTTCTGGCTACATAAACCTTCAAAGCCCCGACTACATCCAGTGACTCGGAATCCTCCAAGTCAGTAGTAGCCACAGGCACCACAATAGGTTGGTTTATATGAAAGGATGAAACATCTTTCGGCAGAAATTGTGGGCGGGTCCACATGAAAAAAACAGATAGGGGCTTTTATGTGACAATATGGTGGCCAATACCGGGATCGGCGGGATCCCGGGATTTAGGCCCAAAAATGGCCGGGATTCAATCCCGGGATTGGAAGCTCTAATCCCGGGGATTGAGGGATCAGCGTTGAGCGTCCACAGGACGCTCAAACGCTGCCCGGCTTCCTGTTTCCGGGACCCTGCGCAGCGTGAGAGGTCACGCTGCGCTGGTAGCTGCTGCTGGGAGACGCCAGCAGCGTTCACGTGGTGTTCCCCTCCCGCCCGCCCCCGGTATATGGCGAGTTATATGTGCGGGGTGGGTGGGGCGGGGTGGGGCGAGGGGGCGGCCACCTAGGTAAAAGCCAATCCCGGGTATCCCGGGACTGGCCATTTTTCAATCCCGATACCCGGGATTGAAAAAATGGCCCGGGATTGGCTTCCCTATGTGACAAAGCCGCCAACTCTGACACACGCCTAGCCGAAGCCAAGGCTAATAGCATGACCACCTTCCACGTGAGATATTTCAACTCCACCGTTTTCAGTGGTTCAAACCAGTGGGATTTCAGGAAACTTAACACCATGTTAAGATCCCAAGGTGCCACTGGAGGCACAAAAGGAGGCTGAATATGCAGCACTCCCTTTACAAACGTCTGAACTTCAGGTAGAGAAGCCAACTCCTTTTGAAAGAAAATGGATAGGGCCGAAATCTGGACCTTAATGGAACCCAATTTTAGGCACAAATTCACTCCGGACTGTAGGAAGTGAAGAAAACGGCCCAGCTGGAAATCCTCCGTAGGAGCATTCCTGGCCTCACACCAAGCAACATATTTTCGCCATATACGGTGATAATGTTGAGCCGTCACGTCCTTCCTAGCCTTTATCAGCGTAGGAATGACCTCATCCGGAATGCCTTTCTCTGCTAGGATCCGGCGTTCAACCGCCATGCCGTCAAACGCAGCTGCGGTAAGTCTTGGAACAGACAGGGCCCCTGTTGCAACAAGTCCTGTCTTAGAGGAAGAGGCCACGGGTCTTCTGTGAGCATTTCCAGCAGATCTGGATACCAAGTCCTTCGTGGCCAATCTGGAACAATGAGGATTGTTCTCACTCCTCTTTTTCTTATTATCCTCAGCACCTTGGGTATGAGAGGAAGAGGAGGAAATACATAGACCGACTGGAACACCCATGGTGTCAGCAGGGCGTCCACAGCTATCGTCTGAGGGTCTCTTGACCTGGCGCAATACCTCTGTAGCTTTTTGTTGAGGCGGGATGCCATCATGTCCACCTGTGGCAGTTCCCACCGACTTGTAATCTGTGCGAAGACTTCCTGATGAAGTCCCCACTCTCCCGGGTGGAGGTCATGTCTGCTGAGGAAGTCTGCTTCCCAGTTGTCTACTCCCGGGATGAACACTGCTGACAGTGCGCTTACGTGATTCTCCGCCCAGCGAAGAATTCTGGTGGCTTCCGCCATCGCCACCCTGCTCCTTGTGCCGCCTTGTCGGTTTACATGAGCCACTGCGGTGATGTTGTCTGACTGAATCAGAACCGGTTGGTCGCAAAGCAGGGTCTCCGCTTGACGTAGGGCGTTGTACATGGCCCTTAGTTCCAGGGTGTTGATGTGAAGACAAGTCTCTTGACTTGACCACAGACCTTGGAAATTTCTTCCCTGTGTGACTGCTCCCCAACCTCGGAGGCTTGCGTCCGTGGTCACCAGGACCCAGTCCTGAATGCCGAATCTGCGGCCCTCAAGAAGGTGAGCGCTCTGCAGCCACCACAGGAGTGATTACCTGGCCCTGGGGGATAGGGTGATTAACTGATGCATCTGAAGATGTGATCCGGACCACTTGTCCAGTAAGTCCCATTGAAAGGTCCTCGCATGGAACCTGCCGAAGGGAATGGCCTCGTATGATGCCACCATCTTTCCCAGGACTCGGGTGCAGTGATGTACTGACATCTGTTTTGGTTTTAATAGGTTCCTGACCAGTGTCATGAGTTCCTGAGATCTCTCTATCGGGAGATAAACCCTTTTCTGGTCTGTGACTAGAATCATGCCCAGGAAAGGCAGACGAGTCGTAGGAACCAATTGCAACTTTGGAATATTCAGAATCCAGCCGTGATGCCGTAACACTTCCAGATAAAGTGCGACGCTGTTCAGCAACTGCTCTCTTGATCTCGCTTTTATGAGGAGATCGTCCAAGTACGGGATAATGGTGACCCCTTGCTTCCGCAGGAGTACCATCATTTCCGCCATTACCTTGGTAAATATTCTCGGTGCCATGGAGAGACCAAACGGCAACGTCTGAAATTGGTAATGACAATCCTGTACCACAAATCTGAGGTACGCCTGATGAGGTGGATAAATGGGGACATGAAGGTATGCATCCTTTATGTCCAGAGACATCATAAAATCCCCCTCTTCCAGGCTTGAGATGACCGCTCTCAGCGATTCCATCTTGAACTTGAACCTTTTCAGGTATATGTTCAGGGATTTTAAATTCAATATGGGTCTGACCGAACCGTCCGGTTTCGGGACTACAAACATGGTCGAATAATAACCCCTTCCCTGTTGAAGGAGGGGAACCTTGACCACCACCTGTTGAAGATACAATTTGTGAATTGCAGTTAACACTATTTCCCTCTCGTGGGGGGAAGCTGGTAGGGCCGATTTGAGGTATCGGTGAGGGGGCATCTCTTCGAATTCCAGCTTGTATCCCTGAGACACAATTTCTGTCGCCCAGGGATCCACCTGGGAGTGAACCCACTTGTGGCTGAAATTTCGAAGACGTGCCCCCACCGGGCCTAGCTCCACCTGTGGAGCACCAGCATCATGCGGTGGATTTTGTAGAGGCCGGGGAGGACTTCTGTTCCTGGGAACTAGCTGTGTTGTGCAGCTTCTTACCTCTGCCCCTGCCTCGGGCAAGAAAGGACGCACCTCGGACTTTGTTTCTTTGTGATCGAAAGGACTGCATTTGATAATACGGCCTTTTATTCCCTCTTAGGCTCTTTATGCCTTTTATTCCCTCTTAGGCTGTGAGGGAATAAAAGGCAAAAAAATTGACTTTCCAGCTGTAGCTGTGGAGACCAGGTCCGAGAGACCCTCCCCAAACAATTCCTCACCCTTGTAAGGTAAAACCTCCATATGCCTTTTTGAGTCGGCATCACCTGTCCATTGCCGAGTCCACAGGACCCTTCTGGCAGAAATCGACATAGCATTTATTCTAGGCTCCAGTAGACTAATGTCTCTTTGAGCATCTCTCATATATAGGACAGCGTCTTTAATATGCCCCAGGGTCAACAATACAGTATCCTTGTCTAAGGTATTCATTTCCTCAGATAAGGTATCCATCCATGCTGCTACAGCACTACACACCCAGGCCGACGCGATTGCCGGCCTCAGTAAGGTACCTGAATGTGTATAAATGGACTTCAGGGTAACCTCCTGTTTGCGATCCGCAGCATCTTTGAGGGTAGCCGTATCCTGTGATGGCAGGGCTACCTTCTTGGATAAGCGTGTTAAAGCTTTGTCCACCCTAGGGGAGGATTCCCAGCGTAACCAGTCCGTTGGCGGGAAAGGATACGCCATAAGAATCCTTTTGGAAATCTGCAGTTTTTTATCTGGAGATTCCCAAGCCTTTTCACATAACTCATTTAGCTCGTGTGAGGGGGGAAAGGTTACCTCCGGCTTCTTTTCCCCATACCTATGCACCCTCTTGTCAGGGACTGGGGTTTCCTCTGTGATGTGCAACACATCCTTAATTGCTATAATCATATAACAGATGAATTTAGCCAATTTTGGCTGTAACTTTGCATCATCGTAATCGACATTGGAGTCGGAATCCATGTCGGTATCGGTGTCAACAGTTTGGGATAGTGGGCGCTTCTGAGACCCTGACGGCCTCTGCGACATAGGATCAGACACGGGTTGGTACCCTGACTGTCCCGAGGCTTCAGCTTTTTCTAACTTTTTATGCAAGGAATTAACATTATCATTAAAAACCTTCCACATATCCATCCAATCAGGTGTCGGCGCCGTCGGCGGAGACACCACATTCATTTGCTCCCTTCCTCACAGAGCCGGCCCTAACCAATATGATGCCCTAGGCAAGATTTTGGCTGGTGCCCCCTAGCACCACCGCTGGTTCCGCCTCTGACCCTGCACCTGTTTCCCAGCACCATCACCCCTCACCCATAGCAGTCCTTATTTTGGTGTTTGTACCCCCTATATTTTAAATAGGAACAGTTCGCACATATGGTGCACAGCCCAAAAAGGAGGGTGTTTTTGCTGGCATGGGTCATGGCCACACAATAGCAACCCCAATTCTAATTACACCACACAGTACTGCAACTTTATTCACATTTGATCATGCGATAGTGTCCATAATTCATAATACATCCCACAGTAGTATCACTTTACCTTATAAACATTACTCCTCACAGTAGAGCCCCTTATTCACATTACATCAAACTGAATTGCTCCTTATTCACATTACACCACACCATATTGCTGTTTATTCACATTAGACCAAACAGTAGTGCCCTTTCTGTACGTTACGCCACACAGTAGAGCACCTTATACACATAATGCCACACATTAGCAATGCATTTATATACTTAATTCCACACAGTAATGCCCCTTACACATATGAGACACATTATTAATGTCCTTATAAACATAATGTGCTTTACACATTATGACAACCTTTATCAATGCCCTTTTACACATAATGTCCCTTACACATTTGCCGCACATTATTAATGCCCTTATACACATAATGACACATAGTGCCCCCTACACATTTGCTGAACATTATTAGTGCCCCTATACACATAATGACACACATACAGTAGTACCCTGTTACACATATGCCGCACATTATTAATGCCCTTATACACATGACACACATAGTGCCCCTTAACACATATGTTGCACATTAATGCATTTGTTACATGATACACTTAATGCTCCTTATACATATTCCAAACACTACTGCACAATCAACCCACTCACATGCACACAGCACTCACACTGCCACTAACACTGTGACCTCTGCCTCTGCTTGGATACAGATGTGTCCTCATAAATCTTGCCTCAATGCTAATGTCGGGCACCTTTTTTATGAAAATGCATCTTATTTGCATTGCTATGTGGCTAGGATGCACAAGCAGCTTCTGCTGATTAAAATGATATGCAGCATGCCTATATACTGTGCGAGACTGTGGCTGTATCTGCATATGAAATGCTACACACAGAATATAGGCATGCCGCATATCATTTTAATCAGCAGAAGCTGCTGATGCCCCTAGGCATATCAAATGCCCTAGGCAAATGCCTAGTTTGCCTATGCCTATGGCCGGCTCTGCTTCCTCAGACATGTCACAACAAGCGTACCGACACACCACACACACAGGGAATGCCCTCTCTGAAGACAGTTCCCCCACAAGGCCCTTTGGAGAGACAGAGAGAGTATACCAGCACACACCCCAGCGCTATAAACCCAGGAATAACACAGTAACTTAAAGTTAACCCAGTAGCTGCTGTTTATATTGCTTTTTGCGCCTAATTATGTGCCCCCCCCCCCCCCCCTCTTTTTACCCTCTTCTACCGTGTATCTGCAGGGGAGAGCCTGGGGAGCTTCCTCTCAGCTGAGCTGTGGAGAAAAAATGGCGCTGGTGAGTGCTGAGGAAGAAGCCCCACCCCCTCGGCGGCGGGCTTCTGTCCCGCTGAAATATGCAATTTTTTGGCGGGGGCTCATACATATATACAGTGCCCAGCTGTATATATGCTTAACTTTGCCAAAAGAGGTCCCAAATGCTGCCCAGGGCGCCCCTCCCGCGCCCTGCACCCTTACAGTGACCAGAGTATGTGTAGGTGTGTGGAGCAATGGCGCACAGCTGCAGTGCTGTGCGTTACCTCTGTGGAGAACACGGAGTCTTCTGCCGCCTGTGAAGTCTTCTTTGCTTCTCATACTCACCCGGCTTCTGTCTTCCGGCTCTGCGAGGGGGACGGCGGCGCGGCTCCGGGACCTGACGGCGAGGGTGAGATCCTGCGTACCGATCCCTCTGGAGCTAATGGTGTCCAGTAGCCCAAGAAGCAGGACCTAGCTTCAGAGAGTAGGGCTGCTTCTCTCCCCTCAGTCCCACGATGCAGGGAGTCTATTGCCAGCAAAGCTCCCTGAAAATAAAAAACCTAACAAAATACTTTCTCTCAGCAAACTCAGGAGAGCTCACTGAAAAGCACCCAGCTCGTCTGGGCACGGTATCAAAACGAGGTCTGGAGGAGGGGCATAGAGGGAGGAGCCAGTGCACACCAGAACCTAAATTCTTTCTTAAAGTGCCCATGTCTCCTGCGGAGCCCGTCTATCCCCATGGTCCTTACAGAGTCCCCAGCATCCACTAGGACGTTAGAGAAACACAGATTATGTTCAACCTTAATTAACAGATAGCTGAAAATAATGATTGCAGAGTGATAAGCAGATGGCTAGTGCAATCTACTACTACCATTACTTGTCATCACATTGTAGGACTGAATGCTGATTGCAAAGTAATATTCCGATTTACCATGCTGAACCTTCTTAAATTAGAATCCAGGTCATATATTTCTTACATATCTTTACCCTTGAATGAATGTATCACAGCAATAGAAAAGATTCAGGTCAGGGGCCCTTGGACAAGTTGTGGTGACTAGCATGTTAGGGAAGCAAGATGGCCATATAATATGATTCATGCGTTTCCGTATCACATTTGAGAGGAGCTGGTAATAGCAGAGTACTACTGCACAGGTACAAGTAGCTAAAGTCCGCAAATATACAAAGTGCAGTCAATGGTGAATTTCCCTTTAGGCACATGCCTAGAGGCGGCACTTGTTGGGGGGCTGCACTCAGATGCTTGTGTTGGTACTGTCAGCCCAAATGTACCAGTAACTATTTCTACTGTACTATGCCATCTTGAATGTAGTGTAAACAGGTATGACATGCACATACTGCCCATGTCAGCTGTCCTATTTAGCAAATATGTATACATAATTATTATTATTTTTTATTTTATTTTTATAGTTAGTGGCTTTTTTATTATTCTATTACATTGGCCATCATCAAGTAAGGGCTTATAACTAATCAATGAAAATAATAAAATGGGAGGGGGATTTCTGTTGTGCCTAGGGGCGCTCTCAACCTTAAATCCGCCCCTGGGTGCAGTTATGCATGATACGCAAATAGAATTCAGTGTACAAGTAACAGTAGTACAGTTTTGCAGCAGACATGTTTGCAGGAATACCCAAAACTCTAAACAAGATTGCACAGTGCAGATTAGCAGTATTGCACCACAGGATTTCAGAATTGCACAGTTTAAGTACAGCCATATAACCCAGCAGGATAACATGATTGCACAATGCAGATTAGTAGGATAGCACATAAGGATTTTAGGATTGAACAATGCAGTTACAAAAAGACAGAAGCCACAGCAGAAGACAGAAGACGCACAAGTGAGGATGACAGAAGTGTAGAGAACAGAAAGGAGCATTTCCATATCCAATAAGGGGCTCCTGGGGGCCGATGTGTGACAGAATGCAAAATACAGTATATCGTGTATTAGATTAAAAACTATAACATAATTGTTATCATCTTGCATGTAACACATTAAAAAATAAAAAAAGAGAAGGGAGTATTTTTTGTAAAAAGGAATTGCCAAAATGTACAGATTTGCCATATGCATGATTATGGGAGTTGTAATGGAGCAAACACATTCAGAAGGGCCTACCTCGAGGCCAAAGAGCTGATTAACCTTTCTGAGTAAAGGAGTGAAATTCAATTCAGAAAATAAAGCATATTCCATAGATGAAGGTTGTGAGATAGCATAAAAACTTTAAGACCCCTTGACCTATGTTCTAATCTATAACTTCTGAGAACCTGCTAAAATATATTGGCTATATAATTTATTCAGTTTTCAATTATTTCATTCAATCTCATTGATCATCATTTCATATGCTTGTGTAGTTAGATATCATTTTAATACACTATTATTTGGTTGGTATATTTACAACAAATACAGTATTGTTTACAATATCATCTATGGCAGTAGACAAACATTAAATTGTGTTCTTTCAGTTTGGCCCTAATTGCATTGCAGCCACCAAGCCAAAGGAGATCAATCATTGCAGTCCAAAGTGCTCTACATCCACACCAACTCATTCATCATGAACACAGCTCCATAGTACTCATTAAACAAAAATAAAATACAAAATAAACCTGACACCAGGCAGCAGAAAACAAATGTTAATTAAACCATAAAGCATGGCTAAAGCGGACCTATAACCATTACTTGTATGTACACTATGTTTACAGATAACTGCAGGAAATATAAATAGATCTATACTGTATACAATTTTTTTTTTATTGTTTTGTATTTACCATAGTTTACAGATAACTTTAGGAAATATAAATTAGGTTTATATAGAGAATACTATATAAGAGATTGCATCTTACTGTGTTGTTCATAATGTTATATGGTTGTGACGCGAGTCAATAATGAGCAATTGGGTTGAGCTGCATGGAGAAGCAATATGATGCAGTTAAACATGGGCACTATTAATCTAATGTAAGGTTAGTGGGGCTATAAATAGATTTTTAAGCTCTGTTGTTTATGCAGTATGAACTAAATTAAATGTGGGGCCATTAAATTACTATCAGGTCTTCTTATGGGACATAGAGGGTTATTCAGATATGGACGTAGCAAGATCTGCGTCCATCTAGTCACATGCTGGGGGCCTCCCAGGACAGTGCAAGCACGTGTTACATGCACCCCGTGATGCGTTCACAATTTAATTGCAAATGCATAGATTAGAGGATGAACCCTGCCTGCGCAGCCCAGCATCGCAGGCAGGCGGACCGGTGCCATTTTTTTCTCAGAGCAGCTGCGCTTGACGTCACGCAGCCACCCCTGAAAACGGTCTGGAACACGCTCAGTAAACGCCCATCCTCCCGATGCACGCAGCTGTCAATCACTATGCGATCACATCTTCCGGGATGCGATCGCATGGTGATGGGTCACGCAGGCGCACTATGGCCCTCCTTCCGAGATGATCGTAGCTGTGCTAAATTTAGCACAGCTACGATCATTCACACTGACATGCGGGGGGACGACCACTCCGCATGTCAGTGCTGCTCCCCCCCCCCACAGAAGTGCTTCAAGAGTAGCTCCCGACCAGTGCAGCTTTAGCGTGCTGGCCGGGAGCTACTCGTCGCTCCCCGGCCTGCATCGGCTGCGTGTGACATCACACAGCTGTCGCAGGCCACTCTCCACATGGTCCGGCCACGCCTGCGTTGGCCGGACCGCGCCCTCAAAATGGCGGCCAAATGACGCCGTTCCGCCCAGCGACCGCCTCTACCTGTCAATCAGGCAGAGGCGATCGCATCCCAGCTACGGCCTTTGGCCATCTGGCATGCGCCGACGCACTACAGCGCCGGGCGCATGCGTAGTGGGTACCTGTTCGCTCAGCTGCAATAAAAAGCAGCAAGCGTACGGGTCAGAATGACCCCCTATGGCCAGTGCAAATGCACAGACCCGACGGAAGTGGTCGCTGCGTACAGAATAAGACCCATAGGCCTATTTATTATATGCAAATGAAATTAAATTGATAATGGGCCTGGATAGGAGGAATGTTTATTAAATGTGGATGCTTTCAATTTATTGGCAGGGGTGACTGGGTATAAAGAGGACAACTTATTATATAAGCATTCATTTAAAGCTGGGATTCTTTAGAGCAGGGATGGGGAACCTTCAGCCCTCCAGCTGTTGTTGAACTACACATCCCAACATGCCCTGCAACAGTTTTAGCATGGCCAAGTAGCAACACTGTAGCAAGGCATGCTGGTATGTGTAGTTCAACATCAGCTGCAGGGTCAAAGGTTCCCCACCCCTGCTATAGAGTGTAGGAGGCACAATTATTTAAAAACGTTGTATAGATTTCATGGCTGGCCAGGCAAAAGCCTGGAAAAGAAATGCAAATAACCACTGTGGGAGTGCAGCCCCCTCACTACAAACCTGTGATTCCCATTATTATCTCCACATCCTGGGGGACTACCTGAAAAATCAGGAGTCTGTCTGACCTTTCGGGGGAGTGGATAAGTATATCTTGGCTGTAGTCCACAGACATGAGTGCTTCTAGCAGTTGTTTTTACCAATGCAGTGCATTTGCTTGCAGTGTCTGCCATCTTTCCATATCTTGTGCCACAAATTAAATAGAGAAAATAAGAATTTACTTACCGACAATTCTATTTCTCGTAGTCCGTAGTGGATGCTGGGAACTCCGTAAGGACCATGGGGAATAGCGGCTCCGCAGGAGTCTGGGCACATCTAAAGAAAGCTTTAGGATCACCTGGTGTGCACTGGCTCCTCCCCCTATGACCCTCCTCCAAGCCTCAGTTAGGATACTGTGCCCGGACGAGCGTACACAATAAGGAAGGATATTGAATCCCGGGTAAGACTCATACCAGCCACACCAATCACACTGTACAACTTGTGATCTGAACCCAGTTAACAGCATGATAATAGAGGAGCCTCTAGAAAAGATTGCTCACTACAGCAATAACCCGAATTTTTTGGTAACAATAATTATGTACCAGTATTGCAGACAATCCGCACTTGGGATGGGCGCCCAGCATCCACTACGGACTACGAGAAATAGAATTATCGGTAAGTAAATTCTTATTTTCTCTGACGTCCTAAGTGGATGCTGGGAACTCCGTAAGGACCATGGGGATTATACCAAAGCTCCCAAAACGGGCGGGAGAGTGCGGATGACTCTGCAGCACCCAATGAGAGAACTCCCGGTCCTCCTCAGCCAGGGTATCAAATTTGTAGAATTTTACAAACGTATTTGCTCCTGACCAAGTAACTGCTCGGCAAAGTTGTAAAGCCGAGACCCCTTGGCAGCTGCCCAAGATGAGCCCACCTTCCTTGTGGAGTGGGCATTTACAGATTTTTGGCTGTGGCAGGCCTGCCACAGAATGTGCAAGCTGAATTGTATTACAAATCCAACGAGCAATAGTCTGCTTAGAAGCAGGAGCACCCAGCTAGTTGGGTGCATACAGGATAAACAGCAAGTCAGATTTCCTGACTCCAGCCGTCCTGGAAACATATATTTTCCGGGTCCTGACAACGTCTAGCAACTTGGAGTCCCCCAAGTCCCTAGTAGCCGCAGGCACCACAATAGGTTTGGTTCAGGTGAACGCTGAAACCACCTTAGGGAGATACTGAGGACGAGTCCTCAATTCCGCCCTGTCCGAATGGAAACTCAGATAAGGGCTTTTACAGGATAAAGCCACCAATTCTGACACGCGCCTGGTCCAGGCCATAGCCAACAGCATGACCACTTTTTCTGTGAGATATTTTAACTCCACAGATTTAAGTGGGTCAAACCAATGTGACTTTTGGAACCCAAAACCACCTTGAGATCCCAAAGTGCCACTGAAGGCACAAAAGGAGTCTGTATATGCAGTACCCCTTTAACAAACGTCTGAACTTCAGGGACTGAAGTTAGTTCTTTTTTGGAAGAAAATCGACAGAGCCGAAATTTGAACCTTAATGGACCCCAATTTCAGGCCCATAGATACTCCTGTTTGCAGGAAATGTAGGAATCGACCCAGTTGAATTTCCTCCGTCGAGCCTTACTGGCCTCGCACCACGCAACATATTTTCGCCAAATGCGGTGATAATGTTTTTCGGTTACATCCTTCCCGGCCTTGATCAGGATAGGGATGACTTCATCCGGAATGCCTTTTTTCTTCAGGATCCGGCGTTCAACCGCCATGCCGTCAACGCAGCCGCGGCAAGTCTTGGAACAGACAAGGTCCCCGCTGAAGCAGGTCCCTTCTTAGAGGTAGAGGCCACGGATCCTCCGTGAGCATCTCTTGAAGTTCCGGTTACCAAGTCCTTCTTGGCCAATCCGGAGCCACTAATATAGTGCTTACTCCTCTCCATCTTATCAATCTCAGTACCTTGGGTATGAGAGGCAGAGGAGGGAACCCATACACTGATTGGTACACCCACGGTGTTACCAGAGCATCTACAGCTATTGCCTGAGGGTCCCTTGACCTGGCGCAATACCTGTCGAGTTTTTCCCAACGGTTTATAATCATGTGGAAGACTTCTGGGTGAAGTCCCTACTCTCCCGGGTGGAGGTCGTGCTGAGGAAATCTGCTTCCCAGTTGTCCACTCCCGGAATGAAAACTGCTGACAGTGCTATCACATGGTTTTTCGCCCAGCGAAGAATCCTTGCAGCTTCTGCCATTGCCCTCCTGCTTCTTGTGGCACCCTGTCTGTTTACGTGGGTGACTGCCGTAATGTTGTCCGACTGGAACAACACCGGCTGACCTTGAAGCAGAGGTCTTGCTAAGCTTAGAGCATTGTAAATGGCCCTTAGCTTCAGGATATTTATGTGAAGTGATGTCTCCAGGCTTGACCATAAGCCCTGGATATTTCTTCCCTGTGTGACTGCTCCCCAGCCTCGCAGGCTGGCATCCGTGGTCACCAGGATCCAGTCCTGAATGCCGAATCTGCGGCCCTCTAGAAGATGAGCACTCTGCAACCACCACAGGAGGGATACCCTTGTCCCTGGTGACAGGGTTATCCGCTGATGCATCTGAAGATGCGACCCGGACCATTTGTCCAGTAGGTTCCACTGGAAAGTCTTGCGTGGAATCTGCCGAATGGGATTGCTTCGTAGGAAGCCACCATTTTTACCCAGAACCCTTGTGCATTGATGCACTGAGACTTGGTTTGGTTTTAGGAGGTTCCTGACTAGCTCGGATAACTCCCTGGCTTTTTCCTCCGGGAGAAACACCTTCTTTCTGGACTGTGTCCAGGATCATCCCTAGGAACAGAAGACAAGTCGTCGGAACCAGCTGCGAATCTGGAATATTGAGAATCCAATCGTGCTGCGGCAACACTACCTGAGATAGTGCTACACCGATCTCCAACTGTTCCCTGGATCTTACCCTTATCAGGGAATCGTCCAAGTAAAGGATAACTAAAAATTCCCTTCCTTTGAAGGAATATCATCATTTCGGTCATTACTTCAGTAAAGACCCGGGGTGCCGTGGACCCTCCCTACGGCAGCGTCTGAACTGATAGTGACAGTTCTGTACCATAACCTGAGATACCCTTGGTGAGAAGGGTAAATTTTGACATGAAGGTAAGCATCCTTGATGTCCCGAGACATCTTGTAGTCCCCTTCTACCAGGTTTGCAATCACTGCTCTGAGTGACTCAATTTTGAATTTGAACCTCTGTATGTAAGTGTTCAAAGATTTTAGATTTTAAAATCGGTCTTACCGAGCCGTCTGGCTTCGGTACCACAATAGTGTGGAATAATACCCCGTTCCCTGTTGCAGGAGGGGTACCTTAATTATCACCTGCTGGGAATACAGCTTGTGAATGGCTTCCAAAACTGCCTCCCTGTCAGTGGGAGACGTCGGTAAAACAGACTTTTTGGAAACGGCGAGGGGAATACGTCTCGAATTCCAATTTTGTACCCCTGAGATAACACCTGAAGGATCCCGGGGTCTACTTGCGAGTGAGCCCACTGCGCACTGAAATTCACTGAGAACGGGCCCCCACCGTGTCTGAACTTGTAAAGCCCTAGCGTCATACTGAGGGCTTGGCAGAGGCGGAAAAGGGTTTCTGTTCCTGGGAACTGGCTGATCTCTGCAGCCATTTTCCTCTCCCTCTGTCACGAGCAGAAAAGAGGAACCCTTTTGTCCGCTTGCCAACCAGGACTGCGCCTGATAATACAGCGTCTTATTTTGAGAGGCGACCTAGGGTACATCCCCTTCTTTTAAGGCAATACTTCCAAATGCCGTTTGGAATCCCTGACCACTTTACTGGTAGAATACAACGCACTTATACTTGATGCCAGTCGGCAAATATTCCGCTGTGCATCATGCATATATAGAAATGCATCTTTTCATTGCTCTATAGGCAATAATATACTGTCCTTATCTAGGATATCAATATTTCCAGTCAGGGAATCCGACCACGCCAACCCAGCACTGCACATCCAGGCTGAGGCGATTGCTGGTCGCAGTATAACACTAGTATGTGTGTAAATACATTTTAGGATACCCTCCTGCTTTTTATCAGCAGGATCCTTAAGGGCGGCCATCTCAAGAGAGGGTAGAGCCCTTGTTCTTACAAGCGTGTGAGCGCCTTATCCCCTGTAGGGGGTGTTTCCCAACGCACCCTAACCTCTGGCGGGAAAAGGTATACTGCCAATAACTTTTTAGAATTATCAATTGTTATCGGGGGGAACCCACGCATCATCACACACCTCATTTTATTTTTCAGATTTAGGAAAACTACAGGAAGTTTTTCCTCATCAAACATAATACCCCTTTTTTTGGTGGTATTCATATTATCAGAAAAGTGTAAACATTTTCCATTGCATCAATCATGCAATGAGTGGCCCTATTGGAAATCACGGTTGTCTCTTCACCGTCGACACAGGAGTCAGTATCCGTGTCGGCGTCTGTATCTGAGGTAACGGGCGCTTTAGAGCCCCTGTATGAGACGTCTGGACATGCACAAGCTGAGTAGCCGGCTGTCTCATGTCAACCACTGTCTTTTATACAAAGCTGACACTGTCACGCAATTTCAACAGTACATCCACTCAGGTGTCGACCCCCTAGGGGGTGACAACACTATTACAGACACTCTACTCCGTCTCCACATCATTTTTCTCCTCATACATGTCGACACAAACGTACCGACACACAGCACACACACAGGGAATGCTCTGATAGAGGACAGGACCCACTAGCCCTTTGGGGAGACAGAGGGAGAGTTTGCCAGCACACACCAGAGCGCTATATATATATAGGGATAACCTTATATAAGTGTTTTTCCCTTTATAGCTGCTGTATTGTTTATACTGCGCCTAATTTGTGCCCCCCTCTATTTTTTAACCCCTTTCTGTAGTGTAGTGACTGCAGGGGAGAGCCAGGGAGCTTCCCTCCAACTGAGCTGTGAGGGAAAATGGCGCCAGTGTGCTGAGGAGATAAGGACGCCGAGAAAGGGGCGGAGCCTATCATCCGTTTTTCTGTATGTTTTGGCAGGGGTTAAATGCATCCATATAGCCCAGGAGTTATATGTGATGCATTTATTTTAGCCATATAAGGTTTTTATCGATTTATTGCGTCTCAGGGCGCTGCCCCCCCAGCGCCCTGCACCCTCAGTGACCGGAGTGTGAAGTGTGCTGAGAGCAATGGCGCACAGCTGCGGTGCTGTGCGCTACCTTATCTGAAGACAGGATCGTCTTCTGCCGCCGATTTCACCGGACCTCTTCGCTCTTCTGGCTCTGTAAGGGGGCCGGCGGCGCGGCTCCGGGACCCATCCAGGCTGAACCTGTGATCGTCCCTCTGGAGCTAATGTCCAGTAGCCTAAGAAACCCGATCCACTCTGCACGCAGGTGAGTCCGTTTCTTCTCCCCTTAGTCCCACGATGCAGTGAGCCTGTTGCCAGCAGGTCTCACTGAAAATAATAAACCTAAACTAAAACTTTCACAAAGAGCTCAGGAGAGCCCCTAGTGTGCACCCTTCTCGTCGGGCACAGAAATCTAACTGAGGCTTGGAGGAGGGTCATAGGGGGAGGAGCCAGTGCACACCAGGTGATCCTAAAGCTTTCTTTAGATGTGCCCAGACTCCTGCGGAGCCGCTATTCCCCATGGTCCTTACGGAGTTCCCAGCATCCACTAGGACGTCAGAGAAATAAAACAAAATGAGAGGAAAGAGACTGCTTCGTTTAAGCACTGGGTTCTGTACTTGTTGAATTAGTTTGTAGTAACTATCACAAAAACCACACAGACTTATAGGCTCTACACACTAGGCCAGCGGTGGCCAACCAGTGGCTCTTGAGCCGCATGAGGCTCTTTCTTTATTTAAATGTGGCTCCCAACACTCTAAATCATGTGACCACAACAGATACAGAAACTGCTACACTCCAGCCAGACATGCAGCAGCACTACAGGGACTGGAAATTGAAAGAGCCAGATACTAGAGGCGAGACACCCACTGGCAAACAGAGAACACATTAGGGGCTGCAGCAATGGCACGACTTGGTGGGGGAACTTTAGTGACACATGAGGGTGGGCTAGAGTGACACAAGGCGGAGCTGGCTGGAGTGACACAGAAGGGTCCTGGCAGGATTGACACATGGAGGAGCTGACTGGAGTGATGAAGGAGAGTGCTGCAAGTAGTGACACATGGGAAAGCTGGCTGGAGTGACTTGGGGGGTGCTGGCAGGAGTCACATAGGAGGGTGCTAGCAGGAGTGTCACATGGGGAGCTGGCTGGAGTGACATAGGAGGGTGCTAGCAGGAGTGTCACATGGGGAGCTGGCTGGAGTGACATAGGAGGGTGCTAGCAGGAGTGTCACATGGGGAGCTGGCTGGAGTGACATGGGGGAACTTAAGTTTATTATGTGAATCTGGCTTTTTCAATTATTTTATGTGAAAGTGGCTTTTTCAAGGGATCCGACTTTAACATTTTTTTTTTATGTCGTTCTGGCTTTTTCAATGTATTTATACCAGGGGCGTGGTCTAGGTGGTCTAGCAGGCACAAGGCCACATTCCATTTTTGCATGCGCGACTTCGGCTCAATGTCGCCTCTTTGACGTACGCCTGCACTAGGCGATTGGCCGCCGAGGTGCCCTGCGGCTGTTTACAGCAGCGCGGGGGGGGGGGGGGTGTTGACGGGGTGACTGAAGTTTCTTCACTCCCCCGTCACCCGGCCCCATAGCCCTGCATGCTAATATGGACGAGATTGCCCATATATAGGCATGCATGAACGAGCCGGCACCAACGATGAATGAGAGCGTCCATATTGTTCAGTTAGATCTTTAAGTGTGTAGGGCCCATTAGAGCCTAATTCAGACCTGATTGCAGCAGAAAATTTGTTCTCTAATGGGCAATACCATGTGCACTGCAGGGGGGGCAGATATAACATTTGCAGAGAGAGTTAGATTTGGGTGGGTTCTATTGCTTCTGTGCAGGGTAAATACTGGCTGCTTTATTTTTACACTGCAATTTAGATTTCAGTTTGAACACACCACACCCAAATCTAACTCTCTCTGCACATGTTATATCTGCCCCCCCTGCAGTGCACATGGTTTTGCCCATTACAGAACAAATTTGCTGCTGCGATCAGGTCTGAATTATTCATATACCGTAAAGTCTTTCATTAAAAAATATTCCACAAACTGTCAACAATTTGACACATACGAGGTGTGGCTATTAAATAATGAGACTGTACTTGTAAAAAATAAACCACACTGTAAAAAGGGAGTGGCAGAACATTGACCTTGGACTATTCCAAAATGGTTTTGCAAGTTTCACCGTGTAAAAGTTGTGTTTTTCCAATCATAAAAATGCTTAGTTCAAAAGTAGGACAACATGTTAACTTAAAATGTTTAGTTAAATTCAACAAAATGCCTAATGAATCTTTCCATATGCTAGCAGAGGATTACGTGGCAGATTGTATGCCATGTGCACGTGTGTTTGAATGGCACAAAATATTTAGTGGAAAATGTAAGATTATTTGAATTGACCATCGACTCAGCATCCAAATGATAGCAGAAATGGTAATCATCGACAAAGAAACTATTAGGTAAGTTTTCCATCAAGATCTTAATAACATGACAAAAGTTTGTACTACAGATGTGTCCTCCTACATCCTTCCTGCAATCACGCTAAACAGCCCTTAAAGTCTCTCCATGCTGTGGTAGCGCTGAGCGTCTTTGTTGTGTTTATTTCTACGAAAATGTGTCTGTAAGATGGTTCCAAGGCTTCTCACTGCCGAGAAGAAAGAAAGTCAAAAGTGAACATAATAGGACGCACATGCAGCTTCTGCCAATTAAAATAATATGCAGTATGTCTATATTCTGTGTGTAATTGCAGCTCTATCTGCATCTGAAATGCCACGTTACAGCGTTTTCCATGAACACATTGTAGCATAGCATTTTTTATGCAAATACAGTCGCAGTCGCACACACAGAATATAGGCATATTATTTTAATCAGCAGAAGCTGTTTGTGCGTCCTATTACATTACTATGCGTCGAAGGGGGGTATTCAATTGTGGTCAGAAATTGCCGTCTTGTCGGAAAGACTGCAGTTTCTGACTTTTTTAGGACGGAAACTGTTCCGACCTATTCAATCCTTTCCGACAAGTCAGCAATTCCGACTTGTTGGAAAACACTTGGATCGGCGGATTAGCCATGGATCCACGTGTTTTGTTGGATTCCACGGCCAAATCTGACAGGTTTCGGCCCCGGTTCCGAAAATGTCAATCTGACTTTATTTTAAAGTCAGATTGAGGAGATGAGACACGGGAGCGGGGACACGTCATGAAGGCGAGCGGGGACAGGTAGGAGGGGACGGGGACCATGTGATGAGAGGAGCTGGGACGGGTCAGGAGAGGACCGGGGACTGATGAGGAGACAAAATGGTGAGGAGAGGGTCGGGCGAGGAGAAGGGATGAGCCGACAAGAGGAGCGGGTCAGTGACGGGAAACACCGGGACAGCAGCAGCACGGATGGGACAACGGCGCTCAGCATTAGAGGACCCGCCTGCCAGATGAGTCAGAAATAAGTAGGTACTTGTGATAGTTGTCGGACAATCGGATTTGCCCGCTCTTTGAATATTGCATTGTCAGATACTTTCCGTCGGAAAGGATCCGACAAGCATTGAATAGACCCCTAAGACGCATTTTTTGCAAAAAAAACCCGCGCTAAAAAAGATGCTCAGCGCTACCAAGTCACACGCCACTCACGCGTTGTGTAACGCGACTTGTAGCTCACGGACCAAAGATGTAGGAGGACATATCTGCAAGATCGTTCCAAGGCTTCTCACTGCTGAGAAGAATGAAAATCAAAAGTGAAACTGTAGAGACATTTTGGAACAAATTTAAACAGATTCACATTTTTTAGATAAAGTTATTACTGTGATAAAACATGGATCTTCCAGTACGATCCTGAGACAAAATGCCGGTCCATGCACTGGAATACAGCATCATCATCAAGAAAGAAGAAACCACATCAAAGTAAATCCAAATTCAAAGCCATGTTAATTGTTTTCTATATCAAAGGTGTTATTTTGGCAGGCTGGGTACCAGAAGGTGCAACAGTGAATCAACATGACTACAAAAAGGTTCTAGAAACTTTGCAGGAAAGAAATCAGAAGAAAGTTGTGGAAAAACGGTTTCATCATCCATCTGAACAACGCACCGGCCCACACACCTCTCTGTGAGGCAGTGTTTGGCCAAGAAACAGATTGCAGTGCTAGAACACCCTCCATACTCGCCAGACCTTGCGCCGTGCGACTTCTTTCTTTTCCCAAAAGTTAAATCTGTACTCAAGGGAATGGAAAAGAAGTGTCAGGGCAGGCTGTTTTTATGAATCCGTTGGACTCAGACCAACCGAAGGAGCAGATGCTCCTGAGTGCAGGAAACAAGGAGGACGAAGATAATTCCTTTCATATATTTATTAACGGCAACAAAACAGAATAAAGCGGTAAGAAGTCAATACTAGTTCGGGATTGATAAACTGTAGAGAATAAAGTCTCTGAACTCCTGAAGGGAGAGGTTGGTGCTTGCAGAGAGATGGTTTGAAGAAAGGGCGTGACTGTGGAATTATGATGAGGTTTGCAGGGTGACTTGGGGCGTGAGATGAACTGCGAAGAATAGATTTCTGGATGGGATAAGTGAAAAACTGTAAGACTGTCCACTGAATGATACGAAGTCGAGACTGAAGAACTGTTAAGAATTTGCTTTACATGATACGAAGACGTGACTGAAGAACCGTGAAGTTAAGTTGCTGTATGATGCGAAGA
This sequence comes from Pseudophryne corroboree, assembly GCF_028390025.1. Lineage (NCBI taxonomy): Eukaryota > Metazoa > Chordata > Amphibia > Anura > Myobatrachidae > Pseudophryne > Pseudophryne corroboree. The sequence continues at coordinate 591,783,621 of NC_086449.1, read as the reverse complement.
CGTGGCTTAGGAACTGTGAAGATTGGTTGTTGGATAATATGAAGACGTGGATGAAGAACTGTAAAGACTGGTTACAGGATGATACGTACAGGTGAATGGAGAACGGTGAAGACTGGTTGCTGGATGATGCGAAGACGGGAATGAAGAACTGTGAAGACTGGGTTAGCTAGCTAATCGAAGACGTAATTGAGGAGCTGTGAGGATCGTCCACTGGATGATGCGGAGACGTGAACGAAAGACACAGACTGAGGCTGACGAACCACCACGGGAATCCTGGAGAACTCGAAGACACCGGCGGGAGAGTGGTCGACCGTGACCACGCTCTGGGGACCGGTTGACAACTTGGAGAGCAAGATGGGACCAAATTACCTAGAGACGCACAGAGTAATCTGTGGGAGCACAGAGCTAGGGTACAGAGTAACCACAACAAAGCACTGGCACAGAATGCAAAAATCCCAGCCTATTTATAGGCAGTAGAAAAACAAGATGGCCACCCCCTATACTGCAGACACATTGGGAGGCTGCGGGCCACTAGGTCCTTTCTCCAGTCCCCAGGAAGCTGTCACTCTTGCCGCTGACCGCACCGCATCCCCATGCACCACCCCTAGCCACGCCAGCAGGGGACGAATCCCGGGACCCGCGGCGGTGAGTATCCGCCGTGTGACAAGAAGAATATGACGGAGCTGTTGAGACAGCTGACAGATTATGAGCTACAGCATAGCTTTGAGAAAATGGAAAAAGATTTTAAACCTACCGGTAAATCTTTTTCTCGTAGTCCGTAGAGGATGCTGGGGACTCTGTAAGGACCATGGGGATAGATGGGCTCCGCAGGAGACATGGGCACTTTAAGAAAGACTTTAGGTATGGGTGTGCACTGGCTCCTCCCACTATGCCCCTCCTCCAGACCTCAGTTAGAGAAACTGTGCCCAGAGGAGACGGACAGTACGAGGAAAGGATTTTTGTTAATCCAAGGGCAAGATTCATACCAGCCACACCGTATAACTTGATATACTCACCAGTTAACAGTATGAAAACAACATAGCATCAGTCCAAGACCGATGAAAACTATAACATAAGCCTTATGTTAGCAAAACTATATACAAGTCTTGCAGAAGTAGTCCGCACTTGGGACGGGCGCCCAGTATCCTCTACGGACTACGAGAAAACGATTTACCGGTAGGTTTAAAATCTTATTTTCTCTTACGTCCTAGAGGATGCTGGGGACTCCGTAAGGACCATGGGGATTAGAGTGCGGATGACTCTGCAGCACCGATTGAACAAACAGGAGGTCCTCCTCAGCCAGGGTATCAAACTTATAGAACTTTGCAAAGGTGTTTGAACCCGACCAAGTAGCAGCTCGGCATAGTTGTGGTGTCGAGACCCCTTGGGCAGCCGCCCAAGATGAGCCCACCTTCCTAGTGGAAAGGGCCTTGACCGATTTTGGTACCGGCAATCCAGCCATAGAATGCGCCTGCTGAATCGTGTTACAGATCCAGCGAGCAATAGTCTGCTTCGAAGCAGGGCCGCCAACCTTGTTGGCTGCATATAGGACCAACAGTGCTTCTGTTTTCCTGACTCTAGCTGTTCTGGCCACGTAAATTTTCAAAGCCCTGACTACCTCAAGGGACTCGGAATCCTCCAAGTCTCGCGTAGCCACAGGCCCCACAATAGGTTGGTTCATATGAAAAGATGACACCACCTTAGGTAAGAATTGAGGACGAGTCCGCAATTCCGCTCTATCCATATGGAAAACCAGATAGGGGCTTTTATGAGACAAAGCCGCCAATTCCGACACTCGCCTAGCCGAAGCCAAGGCTAATAACCTGACCACCTTCCAAGTGAGAAATTTTAACTCCACCGTTTGAAGTGGTACAAACCAGTGCGACTTAAGAAGACTCAACACCACGTTAAGGTCCCAAGGCGCCACCGGAGGTATAAAAGGAGGCTAAATATGCAGCACTCCCTTCACAAAAGTCTGTACTTCTGGGAAAGAAGCTAATTCTTTCTGAAAGAAAATGGATAAGGCCGAAATCTGAAACTTAATGGAACCTAATTTTAGGCCCAAATTCACTCCAGTCTGTAGGAAGTGAAGGAAACGGCCCAAATGGAATTCCTCCGGAGGAGCATTCCTGGCCTCGCACCAAGAAACATATTTTCGCCATATACAGTGATAATGTTTAGCTGTCACGTCCTTCCTAGCTTTTATCAGCGTAGGAATGACCTCATCCGGAATGCCTTTTTCCGCTAGGATCCTGCGTTCAACCGCCATGCCGTCAAACGCAGCCTCGGTAAGTCTTGGAACAGACAGGGCCCCTGTTGCATAAACCGACTGGAACACCCACGGTGTCACTAGGGCGTCTACAGCTACCACCTGAGGGTCTTTTGATCTGGCGGAATACCTCTGTAGCTTTTTGTTGAGGCGGGACGCCATCATGTCTATCTGGGGCAGTCCCCACAGACTTGCAATCTGTGCGAAGACTTCCTGATGAAGTCCCCTCTCTCCTGGATGCAGGTCGTGTCTGCTGAGGAAGTCTGCTTCCCAGTTTTCCACTCCCGGAATGAACACTGCTGACAGTGCGTTTACATGATTTTCCGCCCAGCGAAGAATCCTGGTGGCTTCTGCCATTGCCACTCTGCTCCTTGTGCCGCCTTGGCGGTCTACATGAGCCACTGCGGTGATGTTGTCTGACTGGATCAGAACTGGTTGGTCGCGAAGTAAGGTCTCCGCTTGACGTAGGGTGTTGTATATGGCCCTCAGTTCCAGGATGTTGATGTGAAGACAAGTCTCTTGACTTGACCAAAGACCTTGGAAGTTTCTTCCCTGTGTGACTGCTCCCCAACCTCGGAGGCTCGCGTCCGTGGTCACCAGGATCCAGTCCTGAATGCCGAACCTGCGGCCTTCTATAATGTGAGCACTCTGCAGCCACCACAGGAGAGATACCCTGGCTCTGGGGGACAGGGTGATCAACTGATGAATTTGTAGATGTGACCCGGACCACTTGTCCAGTAGGTCCCATTGGAAAGTCCTCGCATGGAACCTGCCGAAGGGAATGGCTTCGTATGATGCCACCATCTTTCCCAGGACTCGAGTGCAGTGATGCACTGACACCTGTTTTGGCGTCAATAGGTTCCTGACCAGAGTCATGAGTTCCTGAGCTTTTTCCATCGGAAGATAAACTCTTTTCTGGTCTGTATCCAGAATCATGCCCAAGAAGGTCAGACGAGTCGAAGGAACCAACAGCGACTTCGGGATATTGAGAATCCAACCGTGTTGCTGTTACACCTTCAGTGAAAGTGAGACGCTGTTCAGCAACTGCTCTCTTGATCTCGCTTTTATGAGGAGATCGTCCAAGTACGGGATAATTGTGACACCTTGCTTGCGCAGGAGCACCATCATTTCGGCCATTACCTTGGTGAATGACAATCCTGTACCGCAAATCTCAGGTATGCCTGATGAGGTGGATAAATGGGAACATGAAGGTATGCATGCTTTATGTCCAGAGATACCAAATAATCCCCCCCTTCCAGGCTGGCGATGACCGCTCTTAGCGATTCCATCTTGAACTTGAACCTTTTCAAGTATAGGTTCAGGAATTTTCAATTTAAAATGGGTCTGACCGAACAGTCCGGTTTCGGGACTACAAACAGGGTTGAGTAATATCCCCTTCCTTGTTGAAGCAGGGGAACCTTGACCACCACCTGTTGAAGATACAATTTGTGAATTGCATTTAACACTATCTCCCTTTCCGGGGGAAAAGCTGGTAGGGTCGATTTGAAAAACCCGGCAAGGAGGCACCTCTTCGAATTCCAGCTTGTAACCCTGAGAAACAATTTCTATTGCCCAGGGATCCACCTGTGAGTGAACCCAGATGTGGCTGAAAACTCGAAGACGTGCCCCCACTGGAGCGGACTCCTTTAGCGGAGCCCCAGCGTCATGCGGTGGATTGTGTAGAGGCCGGGGAGGACTTCTGATCCTGGGAACTAGCTGTGTTGTGCAGTTTTTACCTCTGCCCTTACCTCTGGCAAGAAAAGACGCACCTCGTACCTTCTTGTTTCTTTGTGATCGAAAGAACTGCATTTGATAATGTGGTGCTTTCTTAGGCTGTGAGGGAATATAAGGCAAAAAAATTTGATTTACCAGCTGTAGCTGTGGAGACCAGGTCCGAGAGACCTTCCCCAAACAATTCCTCACCCTTGTAAGGTAAAACCTCCATATGCCTCTTTGAGTCAGCATCACCTGTCCATTGCCGGGTCCATAGGACTAGTCTAGCAGAAATCGACATAGCGCTGATTCTAGAACCCAGTAGACTAATGTCTCTTTGAGCATCTCTCATATATAAGACAGCATCTTTTATATGCCCTAGGGTCAATAAAATAGTATCATTACCTAGGGTCTCAATTTCCGCTTATAAGGTATCTGTCCATGCTGCTACAGCGCTACAAACCCAGGCCGACGCAATCGCCGGTCTGAGTAAGGTACCAGAATGTGTGTAAATGTACTTCAAGGGAACCTACTGCTTGCGGTCAGCAGGATCCCTGAGGGTAGCCGTATCTTGGGATGGCAGCGCTACCTTTTTGGATAAGCATGTCAATGCTTTGTCCACCCTAGGAGAGGATTCCCACCATATCCTGTCCGTTGGCGGGAAAGGATACGCCATAAGAATCCTTTTGGGAATCTGCAATTTTTTGTCTGGAGATTCCCAAGCTTTTTCACATAATTCGCTCAACTCATGTGAGGGGGGAAGGTTACCTCAGGTTTCTTTTCCTTATACATGTGTACCCTCGTGTCAGGGACAGGGGGTTTCTGTGATATGCAAAACATCGTTTATTGCAATAATCATATATCGAATACATTTAGACAATTTTGGCTGTAACTTTACATCATCGTAGTCGACACTGGAGTCAGAATCCGTGTCGGTATCTGTGTCTACAATTCGGGATAGTGGGCGCTTTTGAGACCCCGAAGGTCCCTGCGACATAGGGACAGACATGGGTTGACTACCTGGCTGTTCCCTAGCTTCAGCTTTGTCTAATCTTTTGTGCAATAAATTTACATTAGCACTTAAAACATTCCACATATCCATCCAGTCAGGTGTCGGCGTTGTCGACGGAGACACCACATTCATTTGCTCCCCCTCCTCCCTAGGAGAGCCTTCTACCTCAGACATGTCGACACACGCGTACAGACACACCACACACTCAGGGAATCCTCTTATCTGAAGACAGTTCCCCCACAAGGCCCTTTGGAGAGACAGAGAGAGAGTATGCCAGCACACACACAGCGCTTTATGACCCAGGAAAAAACACAATAAATATATGTTTACCCAGTAACGCTGTTATATATATATATATATATATATATATATATATATATATGCGCCCAATTATGTGCCCCCCCCCCTTCTTCAAAACCCTCTTTCACTGTGGAATAAGCAGGGGAGAGTCCGGGGAGCTTCCTCTCAGCGCTGTGCTGTGGAGAAAATGGCGCTGGTGAGTGCTGAGGGAGAAGCCCCGTCCCCTCGGCGGCGGGCTTCTGTCCCGCTCAAATATACTAAAAACTGGCGGGGGCTCTTTATATATACAGTGCCCAGCTGTATATATATATATATATATATTTTTTTTTGCCAAAGAGGTTCATATGCTGCCCAGGGCGCCCCCCTGCACCCCGCACCCTTACAGTGACTGCCGTGTGTGAGGTGTATGGAAGCAATGGCGCACAGCTTTACTGCTGTGCGTTACCTCAGTGAAGATCATGAAGTCTTCTGCCGCCTCTGAAGTCTTCTTTTCTTCTCATAGTCACCCGGCTTCTATCTTCCGGCTCTGCGAGGAGGATGGCGGCGCGGCTCTGGGACGGACGGCGAGGGTGAGACCTGCGTACCGATCCCTCTGGAGCTTATGGTGTCCAGTAGCCTAAGAAGCAGAGCCTTGAAACTCACAGAAGTAGGTCTGCTTCTCTCTCCTCAGTCCCACGATGCAGGGAGTCTGTTGCCAGCAGGCTCCCTGAAAATAAAAAACCTAACAAATATACTTTCTGACAGGAAACTCAGGAGAGCTCCCTGTAATGCACCCAGTCTCCTCTGGGCACAGTAGTAAACTGAGGTCTGGAGGAGGGGCACAGACGGAGGAGCCAGTGCACACTGATACCTAAAGTCTTTCTTAAAGTGCCCATGTCTCCTGCGGAGCCCGTCTATCCCCATGGTCCTTACGGAGTCCCCAGCATCCTCTAGGACGTAAGAGAAATAAGAATGCAGAGGTGTGTGGATGCAGAAGCGGAGTACATAGAACCGGAATGAGTTAAAATGTACTTAAAATACTTAAACGGAATTGATAGCATCAGTCTAGTTATTTAAAAACCATACTTGTATAGCTCTTGCCTGAACCTGTATGACATATTTCAAGTGGCTTCCCTAAAAATCATTATTATCCCCAAAATGTTATCTTACACTCCCTATCCTTGTTCAATAACTGTCATGACTAAGATCTGTTTCAAAACTAACATTTTACTGAAGGTTTTCAATTTCTACCCTTCCAACTTAATTTTATCTGATCTAATGTCACCAAAACGATAGTCTAAATTTCAAGTAATTAGCATTTGTAAATAATCATGCTATCTACTGTAGCTAGTAAATTTGTTAAGAACACAAAGGCAGAATATTATTACAGTAAATGGAGTTTAAAACAGCCAAAACAAGACTTTAATTTAAGGAAGAATGCAGAAACAGAAATAATTGAAACAATTTCCTATCTGTTGAGGGAGGATGCAGAATCATGGACAATTTCTCCAATAGATTGATTATTTTACTGCTAGACAGAGATTCATGTTTGACGTATTAGGGGTCATATTCATCAAGGTGAATGGGATTGATATACATGCATGATGAAACAGTAATTCAAATGTTTAAAGTGGGTTGGGGTTGATATGCTGGCGGTTGGGATCCCGGAGGTCAGCATACCGACCCCGGCCGCCAGAATGCCGGCGGAGGCGAGTGCAACGGAGACCCTTGCGGGCTCGCCACAGGTTCTATTCCCACTCTATGGGTGTCGTGGACACCCACAAGTAGGAATATACCCTGTTAGCCTGCATTTTGCATTTTGGCTGGCGGCATTGTCAGCAGTCGGGATTCCGGAGTCAGTATCCTGACTGCCGGGATTCCGACCACCGGCATATCAACTGCATCCTGTTTAGGTCTCCAGATGCTATTCCTGTGAAATACCAATCTACAATTGAAAGACAAAATACAAATATGGAACAGCACTTATAAATGTTAGTGTAAACATCTGGATATGCGTGTCCCAGAAAAGATCTATTTGTGACCACAAGTGAAACAATTTAAATGTGCAACGAGTATTTATTAAAACAGTAAAAAAAAAATATATTATATAGGAGGAGTACAGTGCAGAGTTTTGCTGACCAGTGACCACCAGTATTATAAGTTCTCTGCCTGAAAAACGCTCCATATCTGTGCTGCATTGTAGTATATAGTAGGAGTACAGTGCATAATTTTGCTGACCACCAGTATATAATATATAGCAGTACGGTACAGAAGGCCACTGCTCTACCTACCTCTGTGTCGTCAAGTTTACTATCCATCTATACCTGTGGTGCATTTCAGTTGTGCGCAGTATATATAGTAGTAGGCCAATGCTATTGATACTGGCATATAATTCCACACATTAAAAAATGGAGAACAAAAATGTGGAGGGTAAAATAGGGAAAGATCAAGATCCACTCCCACCTCGTGCTGAAGCTGCTGCCACTAGTCATAGCAGAGACGATGAAATGCCATCAACGTCGTCTGCCAAGGCCGATGCCCAATGTCATAGTAGAGAGCATGTAAACTCCAAAACACAAAAGTTCAGTAAAATGACCCAAAAATCAAAATTAAAAGCGTCTGAGGAGAAGCGTAAACTTGCCAATGTGCCATTTACGACACGGAGTGGCAAGGAACGGCTGAGGCCCTGGCCTATGTTCATGGCTAGTGGTTCAGCTTCACATGAGGATGGAAGCACTCATCCTCTCGCTAGAAAACTGCAGTGCCACTCCTAGATGGGCCAGGTGTTTGTGTCGGCCACTTGAGTCGCTTAGCTTAGTCACACAGCTACCTCATTGCGCCTCTTTTTCTTTGCATCATGTGCTGTTTGGGGACTATTTTTTTTTTTTGTATAAATTTTATTGACAGATGGTTACAGAATATAGTAACAAATAACAAATGTATTAAGTGCAAAACAGCTTGGCGATACATATAGATTTTGGTGCTCCGCCATATTTTAACATCACTAGTCATGTATTTAGAACAATCAATTATGTAAGAATAAACATGGTATTATAAAGCCATATCAGATCATGTAGAAATTATGTAAAGACAGTTATGTAGATGAAGACCAAAGTCAGAAAGGAGCAGTAGAGTTAAGCGTCTCCAGTAAATACCATCTGGTATCTTGAAAACATTGTCGCAGAGCGGCCTTTACCAGTGGAGGTAGAGTTATAACATACGGCAACCAAGTTTGGAAGTGTTTTTCAGTTAGCTTGTCTTTCTGTAGTGTAGTGTTGGTCCAATCCAAGTGGAAGAGATGGGAGATTCTAGGATGTAGCAGTGAGATAGGGATTGGGTCGGTGGAGACCCATTGAGAGAGAATTGTTTTCTTTGTTGCAGCGGCCAGTTTGATTAATAGGATGTGATTACCTTTGGTTAGCGTGTTGGGTGGGGAAGATGGGTAAATGCCCCAGAACGCCCAGGTTTCAGTTATGGTGAATTGTATTTTCAGCTCTGCAGTTATATATGATTGGAGTGCCTGCCATAAGACCTGTACTTTAGGGCATGACCAGAGGCAATGAACTATACCTGCTTCTAAAGCAGTGCACTTGTAACAGCGGGATGAAGGGGCAGCTCCTATAAGAAACCTCAATCTAGGGGTGACGTATGCTCTGTGTAATATTTTCTGGTGCATCTCTGTGTATGTGACTGAGCCCAGTGTCTTATCTAGGTAGCTGTTGGCGTCCAGAATAGCTCTTAGTGTAAGGTCCGGGAAATCTCTTGTCCATTTCAGTAAGCCCACCGTGCCAGAATCTATATTTAGTAATGGGCGAGAGTGTGTGTGTATAAATGCTATTGAGAAATGACCTTTCGGGTTAAGTCGAGCAGATCTGTCTAAAGCGTTAGAAATATCTTGGGAGGATAAAAGGGATAATAATTTTTCTTACAAAGCTGCTCGCTTGGAGGAAGGGGAATAGTGGTATGGATAGATTCGGGAAACGTCCTATGATCTGCGAGTGTGTGAGTAGTGTTAAATTTTGGGTATCTAGGAAGTGATATATATATTTCAGTCCTCCCTCGTGCCAATTACGGAATATCGGAGAGATGACATGTGGCTTAAAATCAGGGTTGCCCCAGAGAGGTGTAAAGAGTGACGTCTGATTTGAGAGTTTTAATTGAGAGCGGATCTGTCGCCAAGCAGCACAGGCAGAAGAGATAAGCACATTGTCTCTTATATGGTTAGGCATGTTATTCGGGGAGGTGTGCAGCAGGGACGTCAGGTTCCAGGTGGGTATGAAAGATTGTTCTAATTGTGCGTTGGTGTATTTATTTTGTCCATTAACCCAGTCCAAGGCAATCCTGTAATTTGCTGTTAATGCGTATGCCCGAAGGCATGGCAAGTTTAGACCACCGAGTGATCTCGGTTGTCGCAATTTGAATAGGGAAAATCGTGGGCGTTTACCCGCCCAAATAAATTTACTTTTATTTGGGATTATCGGGAGCATTTGTAACACATATAAGAGGCGTGGGAAGCTGATCATCTTATACAAGTGACCTCTGCCGGTGTATGTTAGCGGGAGGTGAGCCCATCTGGTGAAATCTGCGTGGGTTCTGGCAAGGAGTGGGAGAAAATTAAGGGAATATAATTTGGAAGGGTGATCCGGGATTATGATGCCCAGGTATGTGAGACGGTTATTCTTTGCCCATTGGAATGGAAAGGTGTCACCCCACCCCAATTTAGCTGCAGGGAAGAAGGCTAATGCTTCTGTCTTTGAGTAATTAATTTTGAATCCTGATACTGCTTCAAAAGAGTTAAGTATGTTGAGCAAATGCGGCATGGCCACATGAGGATTGCTAACATAGAGTAATATGTCATCCGCAAATGCTGAAAATTTAAGTTCCTGGTTGGCTAGTTTAATACCTCTCCATTTTTTTTCCTTTAAGAAGTGTCTGAGGAGGGGGTCCATTGCTAGGTTAAACAAGAGAGGGGATAGAGGACAACCTTGTCTGGTCCCGCGTTGTAGCGTGAAGCGTTTGGAGTTATGGGCTTTGATTGTCAAGAAGGCTTGGGGGTTTTGGTATAGTGTTTGAAAAACATGTGAAAAGGCGGGGTCAAAGTTCTGGTGCCTAAGTATCCTATTGATATGGGCCCAAGATACTCTGTCAAAGGCCTTGTCTGCGTCACAGCTGAGGATTATGTTTCCCATCTCCCGTGATTCGTGGGATTTGATCATGTCCGCTAGTAAAGATCGGACATTGATCACAGAGTGTTTATTACGTAGAAATCCTGTCTGTGCAGGGTGGAGTAGTGTGGGCAGTATCAATTGGAGGCGGGAGGCGAGGATCTTTGTAAAAATTTTGAAGTCTTGGTTTAGTAGCGAGATGGGTCTGTAAGACGAGACCAAAGTATGATCTTTGTTTGGTTTGGGTAGAACAATGATTCTGGCTGTGTTGAAGTCGGGCGGAGCCGGACCTCCAGTCAGAATTGAGTTATAGAGGACCCCTAGATGTTTTTTGATGTGTGGAAGGAGTGTTTTGTAATAGGCTGCTGACAGGCCGTCTGGGCCTGGAGATTTCCCATTGGGGAGGGATTTTATGGTTAATTCCAGCTCCTCATCTGTAATGGGGGCGGTGAGACATATTTTATCGGTGTCACTAAGAGTAGGGAGGTTAGCTTGTAATAAGAAGTCCTCTCCTATCTCAGGCTGGTCAGGGGGTGCTGTGTAAAGGTTTTCAAAGAATTTCAGGAAAGTATTACTAATTGCTTCTTGGGTCAGTGAAGGCTTAGTGTGACTGTCTCGAATTGAGGGGATGTGTTTGGGAGTGTTTTGGGTCCTTACCATGTTAGCTAGTAATTTTCCTGGCCTGTTGCCCCAGCGGAAGTATTTATTAGTTTGGAAAGAAAGGAATAGCTTGGCCTGTTCTGTGCATAGAGTGTCATGAACTAATTTGGCGTCCTTGTATTGTAGCCTATTGGTTTCAGTGGGGTCGGCCAATAATCTTGAGTATGTGGTGGTCACCTGTAGGGAAGCTGCGGACATCCTTTCCTTAAGGCGTTTTTTCTTTGTGGCAACATAAGATAGTATTTGGCCTCTGAGAACAGGTTTGGAAGCTTGCCAGAAAAGGTTCATGTCATTTGTATGTGTTGCATTGTCTTGTGCATAGTTTAAAAAGGACTGAGACAGGTAGAGCTTAAAGTCTTCTGAGGTGGCTAAGTATTCTGGGAAGCGCCAATTGTAAGAGATTGTGCGAGGCGTGGTCAACGTGATTGTTAATGAGATAGGGGCGTGATCAGATAGTAGGATATTAGCTATGGTTGAATCTTCTACCCTATGTATTAGGGAGGCCGATACCAGCCAATAGTCTAATCTAGAGAATGTTTTGTGCGGGTGAGAGAAGAGTATTCCCTGGCGTCGGGGTGTGTGAACCTCCAGGGATCAAGAAGTTGTAGGGAGTCTAGCATCAATGAAAGTGTGGGTGGTATTGCCCTACTGGAACCTGACTGTTTAGGACTTCCTGATACATCTAACTGAGGGTCCAGGACTACATTAAGGTCTCCTCCCAAAATCAATGAGCCCTCAATCCAACCCTGTAGGTTAACAAATATGTTTGAGAAGAAGGATGTGTTTGACCCCGTAGGGGCATAGATACATGCTAAGGTAAATCGTTCACCTTCAATATCCATCTTCAATAATAAGAATCGACCTTCCGGGTCCATCCATTCCTCCCTTATTTCATAGTGTAATGATTTACGAAAGAGTATTAAGACCCCTCGTGTCTTGGTGCTATATGAGGCGCTTCTAAACTCACCCACCCAAGTATCTCTCAATTTGTTTGGATCTGAAATACGCCAGTGTGTCTCCTGTAGAAACACCACATCTGGGTGAAATTTTTTAAGATGATTTAGGATTTTCTTCCTCTTAATCGGTGTGTTCAGGCCCTCCACGTTCCAGGAGACTAATTTGAGTGATGTCTTTGAGCCATCTACAGATGTCTCAGCTGCTCGTGAGTCTATCATTATCCAACACCCAGTCTAATGGAACTTGGAGAGAGAAGCCACAAGCAAAGGCCCGGCCCCCTGTCCCAGCGAGCGGAGGTAGGACGAAAGGAGTGTAATATGGCAGCATGTGGGGGAGCATTTGGATAACAATGATGCACTGTAATACATATAAACTGCGATAACAAAAACAATATAAGCCATCGGTCAAAACATTTTTGGAATATCTGAACCCAAGAGGATGGTTCTAGGAACCATCTGTATTTAACTGAAATTGTGAAAAGATTAGGCAAAGGGAAAAAGGTAGGCATAGACAGAGAGGGTGGGTAAGCAATCTCCCCCCTCCCCTGTCCCAACATCATACATGAAAACAACATATTTATCTGTAACCAGACTAATCGACTGTGTAAATTTAGTAGTGTGTTAGCCATTAGAAAAATATAGAAGATTATTTATAACAAAAGGATACTTGTTATTCCAGGACACTCAGTCCGCGTCATCCATACAGGAGTTTGATCCATGGGTGTCAAGCGATTTGAGAAAGTTCCGTGCAGGTTCTGGGGAATCAAAATAATTTGGTTTTCCTGCGTGGAAGATTCTCAATTTTGCGGGGTATAAGAGTGCAAATCTAATGTTCCGAGAGAATAGTTCCTTGCATATTGGGGAGAATTCCCTTCGTTGCGAGGAGACCTGAAAGGAGAAGTCCTGGAAGAGGAGGATCTTGGAGCCCTCATAGAAGAGACCGGAACTCTTGCGGTACAGTTCCATAATTTTCACCTTGTCCAGGTAATTTAGCAGTTTGAAAATTACCGGTCTGGGGCGTGATTGAGCAGATTGGGAGGGCTGCCTTTCGGGGCCGATGCGGTGAACTCGTTCCACTAGATATGAGGTCGGTGAGGAAGGGAGATCTAAGGTTGAGGGGAGCCAGCGGGTGACTAAGTCCATCAAATCCTTTTGCCTGACCGTCTCCGGAAGCCCAACAAGACGCAAATTGTTTCGACGGTTGCGATTTTCCAAATCTTCAATTTTATCGTTCATGGCTGTTAGCGTGTTATCGTGAGCTTGTAATTGTGATTGTATCACATGTTGGTCGTCTTCCAATGTAGAGATACGATCCTAAGCCTCTGTTAATCGTTGAGTGTGTTGTGTTATTAGGGCCGCAGCTGAGTTGATGGCCTCTACTAAGGGTGCCAGTTTCGCGTCAAACAAGGGTGATATGATTTCCGTAATCTCCCTGGCCCTCTGTACGGCGGATGGGCTGGCTCTGAGGTCAGTCGACGATAAGTCGTCTGCATCTCTTTCGCCCGGCGAGGAGGGTGACCGCTGCTGGAGTGGGCTTTGCTCTTTGGGTGCCGGTTTGTTTTTATTTTGAGAGTTTTTATTTGCCCGGAGCGTTTTAGCCACGTATTTTTCCATGATAATAAATTTGTCTTCAGGCTAGGTGTAGCGAGAGCTATAGGTTGTAATGCCGTGTGAACGCGACTCAGACGTTGCAGAAGGTATAGGACGGTCAGGGAACCTCAGGATATGAGGCGGCGGGGGGGTGAGAGGGGGCAATGGGGTCAGCAGGGCCCTGTGCGTAGCAGACTTGTTTGGGCTCAAAATATAAGGCTCACCTGTCGTTGCCGTGGGTTACAGGCAGCGACCAGCGCGGTACCTGTGGGACCCACAGCGTGGGCTGGCGGTTCACTTCCTTGTGGTTCCTGGTCGGGGGAGGTGTGATTGCGCCGCACACCTGTTGTTTGCCAGAAGCTGCCGGGAGTGGGGTGTTACAGGCCTCAGTCAGTCAGGGTGCTGCAGACTCCTCAGGGATATGGAGGAAAATGCCGTCAGTTAGGCCCTCCAGTGACTCTGTAACGCTGGCTGATTGCATAGTCCCCTTCAGCTGCACCAGGAGTGACGCAGGTGGAGTGTGGAATAGATCAGGGGTGGGGAAGGGGATCGCGGGCCTCGGCCGAGGTCCGCGATGTGGAGAGGGAGCCCGGAGCTCGAGCGGCGGCTGCCGCGAGGGGTGGTGAGGGGAGACGTCTCCAGACCGTCTCTCCGGAGTACTTGCTGGCTGCTCTGGGAGTCAGGCGGGCCGGACTCGGATGGCCGAGAGTCCCAAAATGGCCGCCGCTGTGCCGGGCACTAAGCGTGTGCCACTTTCGGTGGGCTCAAAGGAGGAGGGGAGCGAGCCGGGGAGAGCACCTCTTTGCTCCCTATTATCTCCGCACCCCGTAGATGTGGAAATGGGGCCCCTGGACCAAATATAGCCGGTATGGATAGCTATATTGGTAAGGTGCACGGAGAGCACTTTGCTAAAAGCAGCCGATCCGTTCGGCCCGCCCACCGGAAGTCTGGGGACTATTTTTTAAATCTGCCATCCTGTCTGACACTGCAGTGCCACTCCTAGATTGGCCAGGTGTTTGTGTCGGCCACTTGGGTCGCTTAGCTTAGTCATCCAGCGACCTCTGTGCAAATTTTAGCACTAAAAATATTGTGAGGTGCTCAGAATAGACTGAAAATGAGTGTAAATTATGGTTATGGAGGTTAATAATACTATGGGATCAAAATGACCCCCAAATTCTATGATTTAAGCTGTTTGAGGGTTTTTTGTAAAAAAACACCCGAATCCGACAAAAAATTCAGGGAGGTTTTGCCAAAACGCGTCCGAATCCAAAACCCGAAAAATTTCCGGTGCACATCACTAATATATATATATATATATATATATATATATATATATATATATATATATATATATATATATATATATATATATATATATATATATATATATATATATATATATATATATATATATATATATATATATTTGTGCTCATAAGTTTACAAACCCTAGCAGAATTTGTGTTTTTCTGGCCATTTGTCAGAGAATATGAATGATAACTCACATACTTTTCTTTCACTCATGGTTAGTGGTCGGATGAAGCCATTTATTGTCAAACAGCTGTATTTACTCTTTTTAAATCATAATGACAACAGAAACTATCCAAATGACCCTGATCAAAAGTTTACATTCCCCAGTTCTTAATACCGTGTATTGCCCCCTTTAACATCAATGACAGCTTGAAGTCTTTTGTGGTAGTTGTGGGTGAGGCTCTTTATTTTCTCAGATGGTAAAGCTGCCCATTCTTCTTGGCAAAAAGCCTCCAGTTCTTGTAAATTCTTGGGCTGTCTTGCATGAACTGCACGTTTGAGATCTCCCCAGAGTGGCTCAATGATATTGCGGTCAGGAGACTGAGATGGACACTCCAGAACCGTCATTTTATTCTGCTGTAGCCAATGACAGGTCGCCTTGGCCTTGTGTTTTGGATCATTGTCATGTTGGAACGTCCAAGTACGTCCCATGCGCAGCTTCTGGGCTGATGAGTGCAAATTTTCCTCCAGTATTTTCTGATAACATGCTGCATTCATCTTGCCATCAATTTTGACCAAGTTTCCAGTGCCTTTGTAGCTCACATCCCCAAAACATCAGCAATCCACCTCCGTGTTTCACAGTAGGAATGGTGTACTTTTCATCATAGGCCTTGTTGACTCCTCTCCAAATGTAACGTTTATGGTTGTGGCCAAAAAGTTCAATTTTGGTCTCATCACTCCAAATGGCTTTGTTCCAGAAGTTTTGAGTCTGCTCTCTGTGCTGTTTGGAGTATTGTAAGCGGGATGCTTTGTGGCATTTGCGTAGTAATGGCTTTCTTCTGGCGACTCGACCATGCAGCCCGTTTTTCTTCAAATGCCTCCTTATTGTGCATCTTGAAACAACCACGCCACATTTTTTCAGAGTCCTGTATTTCAGCTGAAGTAATTTGTGGATTTTTCTTTGCATCCCTAACAACTTTCCTGGCAGTTGTGGCTGAAATTTTTGTTGGTCTACCTGACAGTGATTTGGTTTCCACAGAATCCCTCATTTTTCCACTTCTTAATTAGAGTTTGAACACTGCTGATTGGCATTCTCAAATGCTTGGATATCTTTTTATATTCCTTTCCTGTTTTATACAGTTCAATTACCTTTTCCTGCAGATACTTTGACAATTCTTTTGCTTTCCCCATGACTCAGAATCCAGACACGTGAGTGCAGCACTGAATGAAAGATGCAAGGGTTTTTCAGGAGTCCAGAAACTTTTATACACACACACTGATTACAAGCAAACAGATCACGGGTGAGCATGGTTACCTTTAGTAGCCATTCAAATCCGTTTGTGTCAACTTGTGTGCATGTTATCAGGCCAAAATCTCCAGGGTATGTAAACTTTTGATCAGGATAATTTGGGTAGTTTCTGTTGTCATTATGATTTAAAAAGAGTAAACACAGTTGTTTGACAATAAATGGCTTCACCCAACCAATAATCATGAGTGAAAGAAAAGTTTGTGAGTTATCATTCATATTCTCTGATAAATGGCCAGAAAATCACAAATTCTGCTAGGGTATGTAAATATATATATATATATATATATATATATATATATATATGAAAAAGTGGTACCCTTCTCTACAAATATTATTGTGCATAAACACAAACTTTAAACTATATGTAGCAGCCTGAAACCTCATAAATGATAAATGCTAGAGAATAGCTCCGTTCATAAACAGTCAATATTTAGGAATTAGCAAAACCCGGTAAGTATTTGTCATATACAGTAATACCAGTCTTTTATTCCGGCTGTGACACTATGAACATGCGGCCAGTGTGTCCCATATATCCAGAATAAAGTAACCGCTCAAGGGCACAAACATAGACTGATGCGTGTGGTTTGCGTTCTCCTCTGATTCAGGCCCAACATGTGTCAGCATTATAGGAAGTGACACCCTGAGCACCGGAAGCACTTCATGTTACTTATCTCATATAGTCGGACAGTACACTTGGCTGTACTGCCATGGACAGACATCAGGAGCATAAATCCCAGAGGCCACTGAAGGGATAACTATATTATGGATATCTCTGGCTCCTATATTGGCATAACTTTAGTGGCTGCACCCGTGTGTCAACCTCTGAGAGGTGACATCAAAATGCCGACTCCTCCTCAGTGACAGGAGCCAGGTGCTGGACTGTGACTTTACCATCAGCACTCGGCTCCTGTCACAGGACAGGAACTGGTACGGACGCCAGCCTCGTCTCCAGTGGCAGACCAGCATCCCTGGGCGTCTTCCGCCCCCAGAGTGATGGAAATGGGGTTGGGCTACTAGGCCACATACCCTACACATGATGCCATGCCCCCTTTCCAGGTGCGCACGCCTGCAGGGTTCACAGGGGGGCCTTTCTGCACATTGGGTGTCACTGACCCCAGTGATGCCCCTTCATGCATTTATAGAAGAACAATGGACTGGAATATTTGCCAACAGAGATGTACTGTACAGTGGATTTCACCGTGCAGTTTCAAGTTGCTAACAAAACTCAGGCGAGGTTTGATGTCGTTTCCATTACTGGACTCTGTTTCAGTAAGGATCACGCAGTACAGGTGAGAGCTTCATTACATTGCAGAGTATTATCACATTGGGAAATGAAGGTATATCTCCTCCCTTTGTACTTGTAACACCTCTCAACATGGTGAATTTATCTCCTAATAAATTATTTAGGTAAATCAATACTAGATTTATGTTATTATCAATACTACTGTATATAGGTCTCATTGTGCTATAGGGGTCATTCAGGTGCAACTGGACCTATGCTATCATGTGCACAGTACCAATGTTTGTTACTTTGCACATGCGCAGGACCCGTTCTACTCATGTGCAAACAGGCCCCGTGATGTGTGAAGCAGGACGCAGCAGACTGGCAGTAACTGACAGCCCGCTGACGTTCAGGGGGCGGCCACAGCCTTTATTTGTTAGGGGGTGGGAAGAGGTCAGGGATCTGCGTTGTAGGATGGAGATTTCCTGGTCTCTGCGGCAGGTGGCTTGCTCGTAAGCAGCCAGATGGTGGCTTAAGTGTTCAGATGCTGCATCCTAGGGCGCAGCTCAGATCACTACTGCATCAGGAGGCGTCTGCTTGTAATAGACATCTCCTGCTGCATCACAATACAGCGCTATACAGCAACTCCATCCACATCTAAATTAGGCCTTATATACTTTTTAAAAATGGCTTTTGTTTTATTTTTTTGTTTATTTGTATTAAAGTATTCATTTGATTTTATCAAAGCAGACTAATCGGAGATTGATTGCCTATACTTATTATTGAGTAGCTATAATATGTAGCATGGTTTTCATTAGTGTTTGAACTGGAACCCTGGTAATGAAAATCAAATGAATTAGATTTTTAAAACCACATGAGTGTGGAGGGATGTAGAATACCTATTTCCTTATACACTAGTAATTGGGGAGTCCGCTGCACAGCACACAATTCTTACATTGATGAAGTTTAGAAGCCCATGGCTGGGATGCAGCATGATAAAAATGCGGCCAAACCTCCGAAAATGCAGTTTTGCGAGGTTTGGTTGCCTACCACATATGCACACAGCTCCAGAATGTGACAGATTCCAGGGCTTGGATGCGGTGGGCAACGCCATCTTCAGATGGCATTGCCCAATATAAAACAGGTTTTTGTTAATTTTTCTACTAAGGGGATGTGCAGGGGTATTGTTGCTATAATTTAAGACCACTGGGGGTGGGGGTGGGGAGTGGTCCACTGGCATTGGGGGGGATGGGAAGTTATTTTATTATAGGGGCCTATGGACAAGAGGGATGCAAAATACCTTAGACATTTTTTAATAACATTTAAACATATTATTAAAAATACATTTTAAAAACTTTGTTAAATATTAAAAAATAAATAAAATATGAGCTATTTTGTTGGAAAAAATAAATAAATAAATAAATAAATAAGCCGTTCGTGATTAAAATTGCCAGACTGGTACTATGGGTGAGATTTTGCAAAGACTGGAGAGAGATAAAGTACCAACCAATAAGCTCCTGTCATTTTTCAAATATAGCCTGCAGAATACCAGAATCCGGTTAGTGCTTTAGATCTATCCATGCTATGATAAATCTCCCACTACAGTATATATGTTTTTGAAAATTGCTCTTGTATTTCATTGTGTGATTTACAGAATCTGTATTTTCTGTAAAGGTTGAAGATGTTGACACTCAATGTTGACATCACAATATTTACAATCATGATGTAAACACTGCTAAGATGTTGTCAGGAAACATGTCAAACAGTCTCAGAATGTTAATAGATACAATGTTGACATTAGCTCTTTAGGCTACAGGAATAGGCTGCAGGTGGGAGGAATAGGCTGCAGGGGGAGTTTAGGGTTAGGTTGTAGGGAGGGGAGGTTGGGCACTAGAGGGAGGGTTAAGGGTTAGTGGACAAATACTTACCCAAATGGCAGAAAATCTGAGGTCTGACCCAGAAGTCACAGTCAAATGACTGCCACAAACCGGAATACTTTGCTGCTGCAGCAGATACGATGTTATGTCAAAATTCAACATTTCGGGGGGCGTGGCTTGACTGGAGAAGAGAGCAGACGTGCATCTGCTGGCCTCCTCTCTCCAGTGCTTTATATCCCCCTATTTAGTAAGCCTTTCCTCTGTGTACCCTCTCCGGGGGCTCCCCTTCCCTCCCTACAAGTCTCCTAAGCCCTACAGTGACAGCCGCAGAGCCGGGGAGCAGTTTTCACTGCTCTCGCAGGTTGCGGCCTATACGCTGCTGGAAGCCGGGGACTCGCGTACTCCCGGCGCCCGCGATTCGAGCTCCACGGCGGAGACGCGGCGCGGACCCCGCACAGGAGCGCCGGACCATCTAGAAGCCTCCCCTGACCCCCAGGGTGGATACCCCCTGAGGCAGCGGGTCGGGGAGACGCCAGGCAGCGGGAGAGAGCGGCGGCTCTGAGGCCCAGGGAGAAGCGGCGGCCATCTTTGATTACACTGGAGGAGCAGAAAACGAGGTATCAGTGTGCCTGTGTACCTGCTGGGGTCTCTGGATTAGGGCTACACCAGGATTGGTGGCCCTCTAGCATAGTTCTCCTCCTGCTCTTGCCCTGGGGCCCCTGTTGAGGGATCTGTGTACACTCCTGTGTGGGGAGAAGTAGCCTTATACCTGGCACTAATATTTTCTACAGCAATTACCCCATCTAGTGGCCTCTGGATGTAATAGCATGCATCTCTCATACAGTGTGCTGGATATAAAATACATATTTCACTGCAGAAACATAGGACCGCAGATATCCCGGCACCCTCTGAGCCGATCGGCCGTGATGCCCTCATGGTTGAATAACTAAGATATCATGAAGTGATCACTCTGAGATAACTCTGCCTACACCCGAAGGCTCCTATGGCATGATATGACAACTTGATTTTTGCGTGGATCCCTCCTCGATTGATACCCCAGAAGCCCTGTGCCTCCCGTTCCTCTACTTTTATTATTCAGCGCAGCCATGCCTTCCAAGAAATATAAGGCCGCTAAAACTGTCTCCCAGGTTGCGTTCTTTAAACCTTCTCCTCAGGCCGCTAAGGCAAAGGAAGCACGCAGTGGTGCCCTTAAACCTGCTGTCCCGGTGCCCTCGCCATCTAGAGATATGCCCGCCCCTGCCACAGCACACCCCAGCCCCATCAATGATAGTGACTCGCTTACGGTGGGTGCTATGAAACATCTCCTAACACAATTTAAGGATGAAGTCGCGGCAGAATTCAGAGCTACTATGAAGGAATGTCAGAGTTCTATTGACGAGATAGGTGGCCGTACCGATCACCTAGAAACGAAAATGGATGAGATGGTGACGTCACACAACGACCCGATATCTTCTCATGATCTGCTCCAAAATGAGGTTACGGCGCTCAGGGACAAACTCTCGGATATGGAGGACAGAGCGAGATGCAACAACATTAAGCTACGCTGTGTGCCGGAAGCTGTCGCTAATAGCGCCTTAAAAGACTTTGCAGTTGACCTCTTCAGCAAACTCCTTCCTTCATTCCGCTCAGTGGACTTTCTACTTGACCGTATCCATAGGCTTCCTAAAGCCAGGAACGCTCCTGACGGTGTCCCCCGCGATGTCCTCATGAGGCTACACTATTTCCACGTGAAGGAGGCAATCTTGAAAGCCGCTAGACCCTCGGATACTGCATCGGAGGCTTTGGGCTCACTTCAGATATTCGGAGACCTGTCCCCTGCTACTTTGGCGAAACGGCGCTCTCTTTACCCCATCACATCAGTGCTACGTAAAGAGAACATTCTGTACAGATGGGGATATCCCACCAAGTTGCTTATTTCTCGAGAAGGTTCTATTGTTGTTATAACGAATGTCGAGGAGGGTAAAAAGATCCTAGCATCATGGAACTCTGCAAGTTCTTCTACACACCTCACCCGAGCGGGGCCTCCAGCGGGACTGGGCCTCTTCGGTTGCAGAACTATGAGTATTGTTTGATTTACTACACTTGCATAGATTCCATGTCTTCTGATTAGTTTGTAATGTCATATTTCCTACGCTGCACTAGTTCCTTGGCAATTGCTCGTTGAGGGTGTTTATGTGATAGCGGTGTGTTATTAGCATGATTATCGGCGACGCCTTCTCTCTGCCGCCTTACTGTTTGCTGCCTGTCTCTGCTGCCCCGACTGCCTCCCGCATTTATCTGTCGGCTGGAAACTCTACCCGAGTTTCCTTGGGTCCCGGGGGCTGTTGGGGGAGCGGAGATGGAGGGCCGAGGAACTACACTTTGTATAATTTTGGTTCGGGTGCGGGCAGATTGACCACTACCCCCCACAGTTTAACTCTGAGTCGCCATGGTTAGGCGTCCACATGTGCCCCTGAGAGGGGTTATTGTTCTGTTTCTTCTTACTGTTAACCTTCATTTCTATTGTCCTTTCTTTCCCTTTCCCTCTCTATTTGTCCGGAAACGTTACATACACTTTTCACTCGCCAGTTGGTTGTCGATAGTTATGCAATCCCCGACAGATTTACAATATGGTTAACATTGTTTCTATAAATGCAAAGGGTCTTAATTCCCCACACAAGAGGAGATTAGCACTTAATTATTTCCATAAACTTAAAGCTCAAATCATAGCCGTCCAAGAGACTCACTTTATTAAATCAGCCCCCCCCCCAAGGTTTACTAACGGGAGATTTCCCCATTGCTATCTAGCCAACGGGCCAGCAAAGAAGGCGGGGGTGGCAATCTTGATATCTCAACACTGCAATTTTTCCCTCACTTCGCAATACTGCGACCCTGAGGGGAGAATTCTAATAATGGTTGGCACTCTTGAAAATAAAGAGGTGAAATTAGTTTCTTGCTACGCTCCCAACAACAAGCAACTAGCTTTTTGCAGGAAACTTTGCGCTAAGGTGCAACAATTGGCTAAAGGCGCTTTACTCCTAATGGGGGACTTTAACTTGACTCTGGACCCCTTAGTTGATAACTCTAGCAAGCGGCCCTCGCTCTCCAGTCAGCTCCATAGGAATGCAAAGGGCTTTAGCCAGCTACTGGCGGAATATGATCTCCTAGACCTCTGGCGCGTTAAACATCCAATGGACAGAGATTACACATTTTTCTCCCCGGTGCACGAATCCTATTCTAGAATAGATTTAGCATTAGCAGACAAGTGGACTCTACAGTCCATCCGTAAAATCTCCATTCTTCCCATGTCCTGGTCGGATCACTCCCCACTATACATCGAATGGGACATAAATAGTAGAAGGGTTACCCCGGCCCCCTGGCGCTTAGGTAAACTCAGTCTTCTTCAGCCTGAGACCACGCAGGCGATCCAAACCACCTTGGATCATTACCTCTCTGAGAACTCTCCCCAGGAGACTATCTTCACATTCTGGTGCGCCCTCAAAGCAGTAACACGAGGGACGGCGATTCAAACTGCGGCCAAGCTTAAAAGGGCATATCGTAAGAAATTTGAACAAGCTGAGTTCACAGTCGCTTCCCTGGAGAGCGCCCACAAGGCGCATCCGCACGATAAAGCCCTCCTCAAGTCATTGAAAGAAGCAAGGGAGGCGGTTAATGTCTTCTATCTAGCGGAGGTCCAACGCAACCTACATAGACTGAACCAAAAATTTTATGTTTATGGCAACAGAGCTGGTAGATTACTGGCGAGGAAGCTGAGGGGGAAGAGAGCAAAAGAAAAAATCCATATTGTCCATTCAGATAGGGGTAAGAGAGTCTACGATCCTGACGAAATTGCAAATGTCTTTGCATCTTATTACTCTAAATTATACAACTTAAGGGGGGATTCTTCTACTTTCCAACCTACAGGCATAGATGTTCAGAATTTTCTGAGTAGCTTTCCTCTCCCCTCGCTGTCGTTGGAGTCATGTAGCTCACTCAGTGAGCCTTGGACTTTAGCCGAAGTCGAAAAGGCTATTGACTCCCTTCCAGCGGACAAGGCCCCGGGACCCGATGGTTACCCTTCTGGTTTTTATAAATCCTTTAAGGAGAACTTGGCCCCAGTCCTCTTGACAGTGTTTAATGAAGCCTCAGAGTCTGGCCACTTCCCCAAAGAGATGCTGGAAGCTCAAATCATCACCATTCCCAAACCGGGAAAAAGCCCTACCTCAGTCCAAAATTTTAGACCAATTGCTTTATTAAACACGGATCTAAAAATCTATGCCAAATTAATTGCTAACCGTATCAGTCCCCTTCTCCCATCCCTTATCAACCCTGATCAAGTGGGCTTAGTTTTAAACAGACAAGCCCCGGATAATACGCGTAGGGTGATTAATGTTATTGAGCACTCTGCCTGTAGAGGAGAGCCCCTCCTAGTTTTGTCTCTGGAAGCCGAAAAGGCGTTCGATAGATTGAACTGGGACTTTATGAGATTAACGCTGGACAAATTTGGCTTCTCGGGAAGGATCTTAGACTCTATCCTGGCTCTCTACTCCACACCCAGTGCGCGGGTCTTTGTTAACGGATGCCTTTCTTCACCCTTCAATATTTCTAATGGCACGCGGCAGGGTTGTCCGCTATCTCCTCTTATTTTTGCATTGGCGATAGAACCCTTGGCTACCTGCATTAGATCCCGGGACTCGATTAGAGGCCCGGTCATAGGGGGCATTTCCCACAAAATTAGCTTGTTTGCGGATGATATTCTGCTATGTCTTTCTGACCCCAAGGCTTCCTTGCCAGTTCTTCATGACGTCCTACAAAGTTATTCGGATGTTTCCTTTTATAAATTAAATACAAATAAGACTGAAGCCCTCCCACTCAATATAACTCCGACCGTGGTCTCTAGGTTGAAGGATTCGTACAAATATGCCTGGAAGTCCTACTCTTTGAGATATCTAGGAATTAATTTAACCAGAGAAGATAATTTGATTGAGTGTAACTACGCCCCGTTATTAAAAGCGTTTATGGAGCTGACTGGGGAGTGGATGCTACAAGAGGTGTCTTGGTTGGGTAGGATTGCTGCTGCCAAAATGGTCCTATTGCCGAAATTAATGTACCTGTTTTGCGCCATACCTAGGCCCCTCCCCAGACTCTTTTATAATAAATTTAACCAGGTCCTGATCAGATATGTGTGGGGAGGCTCTAGACCAAAAATTGCAAAAAAAACCCTCTCATTTTGCCCAAATTATCTGGAGGGGTAGCTTTCCCAGATATAGAAAAATACCATGCTGCATGCCTGATGAGTCAATCTAGTGACTGGTTATCCTGGAAGCTTCACGCTTAGACGCTGTTTCTCTTCCTGACCTGTTTTGGTTACCACCGCCTGCTGCTCGGAGTAGGGCCGGATCCTGCAAGTCTATTAAAACGACCCTAGATTCATGGCATAAACTAGTGCTCTCTTCGGAAGAGATTAATTTACCTGCCCCCTGCCTGTCGTTATCTGCTCTTATGTCAACGATTCCTAATGTCTCCCTAGAGGAGTGGATTCGTAGGGGGCTCTCCACTGTGGGCGATTTATTTGTAGGCGACGTCTTGATGTCCTTTTCTTAACTGCAAGAGAGATTTGGGATTCGGACTCAAGACTTCTTCAAATACCTGCAGGTGAGAAGTTGGTTACACTCATTTACTCCCTCACATCTCCACAAACCTTCTCTTCCGGCTTATATTATAAGCCGATTGGAATAGTCTTCACATAAAATAAGAATTTACTTACCGATAATTCTATTTCTCATAGTCCGTAGTGGATGCTGGGAACTCCGTAAGGACCATGGGGAATAGCGGCTCCGCAGGAGACTGGGCACAAAAGTAAAGATTTAGGACTACCTGGTGTGCACTGGCTCCTCCCCCTATGACCCTCCTCCAAGCCTCAGTTAGGATACTGTGCCCAGGACGAGCGTACACAATAAGGAAGGATTTATGAATCCCGGGTAAGACTCATACCAGCCACACCGATCACACCGTACAACCTGTGATCTGAATCCAGTTAACAGCATGATAACAGAGGAGCCTCTGGAAAGATGGCTCACAACCACAATAACCCGATTTTTGTAACAATAACTATGTACAAGTATTGCAGACAATCCGCACTTGGGATGGGCGCCCAGCATCCACTACGGACTATGAGAAATAGAATTATCGGTAAGTAAATTCTTATTTTCTCTGACGTCCTAGTGGATGCTGGGAACTCCGTAAGGACCATGGGGATTATACCAAAGCTCCCAAACGGGCGGGAGAGTGCGGATGACTCTGCAGCACCGAATGAGAGAACTCCAGGTCCTCCTCAGCCAGGGTATCAAATTTGTAGAATTTAGCAAACGTGTTTGCCCCTGACCAAGTAGCTGCTCGGCAAAGTTGTAAAGCCGAGACCCCTCGGGCAGCCGCCCAAGATGAGCCCCTTTCCGTGTGGAATGGGCTTTTACAGATTTTGGCTGTGGCAGGCCTGCCACAGAATCTGCAAGCTGAATTGTGCTACAAATCCAACGAGCAATAGTCTGCTTAGAAGCAGGAGCACCCAGCTTGTTGGGTGCATACAGGATAAACAGAGAGTCAGATTTTCTGACTCCAGCCGTCCTGGAAACATATATTTTCAGGGCCCTGACTACGTCCAGCAACTTGGAGTCCTCCAAGTCCCTAGTAGCCGCAGGTACCACAATAGGCTGGTTCACGTGAAACGCTGAAAACACCTTAGGGAGAAATTGAGGATGAGTCCTCAATTCCGCCCTGTCTGGAAGATCAGATAAGGGCCTTTACAGGATAAAGCCCCCAATTCTGACACGCGCCTGGCCGAGGCCAGGGCCAACAACATGACCACTTTCCATGTGAGATATTTTAACTCCACAGACTCAAGTGGTTCAAACCAATGTGACTTTAGGAACCCCAAAACTACATTGAGATCCCAAGGTGCCACTGGAGGCACAAAAGGAGGCTGTATATGCAGTACCCCTTTTACAAAACGTCTGAACTTCAGGAACTGAAGTTAGTTCTTTCTGGAAGAAAATTGACAGGGCCGAAATTTGAACCTTAATGGACCCCAATTTTAGGCACATAGACACTCCTGTTTAAAGGAAATGCAGGAATCGACCTAGTTGAAAATTCCTCCATCGGGGCCTTACTGGCCTCACACCCCGCAACATATTTTTGCCAAATGCGGTGATAATGCTTTGCGGTTACATCCTTCCTGGCTTGATCAGGGTAGGGATGACTTCATCCGGAATGCCTTTTTCCTTCAGGATCCGGCGTTCAACCGCCCTGCCGTTAAACGCAGCCGCGGTAAGTCTCGGAATAGACAGGGTCCTTGCTGGAGCAGGTCCCTTCTTAGAGGTAGAGGCCACGGTTCCTCCGTGAGCATCTCTTGAAGTTCCGGGTACCAAGTCCTTCTTGGCCAATCCGGAGCCACGAGTATAGTTCTTACTCCCCTCCGTCTTATAATTCTCAGTACTTTTGGTATGAGAGGAAGAGGAGGGAACACATACACTGACTGGTACACCCACGGTGTTACCAGATCGTCCACAGCTATTGCCTGAGGGTCCCTTGACCTGGCGCAATACCTGTCCAATTTTTTGTTTAGGCGGGACGCCATCATGTCCACCTTTGGTTTTTCCCAATGGTTTACAATCATGTGGAAGACTTCTGGGTGAAGTCCCCACTCTCCCGGGTGGAGGCCGTGCCTGCTGAGGAAGTCTGCTTCCCAGTTGTCCACTCCCGGAATGAATACTGCTGACAGTGCTATCCCATGATTTTCCGCCCAGCGAAGAATCCTTGCAGCTTCTGCCATTGACTGCTTCTTGTGCCACCCTGTCTGTTTACATGGGTGACTGCCGTGATGTTGTCCGACTGGATCAACACCGGCTGACCTTGAAGCAGAGGTCTTGCTAAGCTGAGAGCATTGTAAATGGCCCTTAGCTCCAGGATATTTATGTGAAATGATGTCTCCAGGCTTGACCATAAGCCCTGGAAATTTTTTCCCTGTGTGACTGCTCCCCAGCCTCGCAGGCTGGCATCCGTGGTCACCAGGACCCAGTCCCGAATGCCGACTCTGCGGCCCTCTAGAAGATGAGCACTCTGCAACCACCACAGGAGGGACACCCTTGTCCTTGGTGACCGGGTTATCCGCTGATGCATCTTAAGATGCGACCCGGACCATTTGTCCAGCAGGTCCCACTGGAAAGTTCTTGTGTGGAATCTGCCGAATGGCTTTGCTTCGTAGGAAGCTACCATTTTTCCCAGAACCCTTGTGCATTGATGCACTGAGACTTGG
Organism: Pseudophryne corroboree; assembly: GCF_028390025.1. Classification (NCBI taxonomy): domain Eukaryota; kingdom Metazoa; phylum Chordata; class Amphibia; order Anura; family Myobatrachidae; genus Pseudophryne; species Pseudophryne corroboree. The sequence continues at coordinate 591,755,788 of NC_086449.1, read as the reverse complement.
CTCGGTTTTAGGAGGTTCCTGACTAGCTCGGATAACTCCCTGGCTCTCTCCTCCGGGAGAAACACCTTTTTCTGAACTGTGTCCAGAATCATCCCTAGGAACAGAAGACGAGTCGTCGGAACCAGCTGCGATTTTGGAATATTGAGAATCCAATCGTGCTGTCGCAACACTACCTGAGATAGTGCTACACCGACCTCCAACTGTTCCCAGGATCTTACCCTTATCAGGAGATCGTCCAAGTAAGGGATAACTAAAACTCCCTTCCTTCGAAGGAGTATCATCATTTCGGCCATTACCTTGGTAAAGACCCGGGGTGCCGTGGACCATCCAAACGGCAGCGTCTGAAACTGATAGTGACAGTTCTGTACCACAAACCTGAGGTACCCTTGGTGAGAAGGGTAAATTTGGACATGAAGGTAAGCATCCTTGATGTCCAGAGACACCATGTAGTCCCCTTCTCTTGAATTTGAACCTCTGTATGTAAGTGTTCAAAGATTTTAGATTTAAAATCGGTCTCACCGAGCCGTCCGGCTTCGGTACCACAACAGTGTGGAGTAATACCCCTTTCCCTGTTGCAGGAGGGGTACCTTAATTATCACCTGCTGGGAATACAGCTTGTGAATGGCTTCCAACACTGCCTGTCTGCTTGTAAAGCCCCAGCGTCATGCTGAGGGCTTGGCAGAGGCGGGAGAGGGCTTCTGTTCCTGGGAACTGGCTGATTTCTGCAGCCGTTTCCCTCTCCCTCTGTCACGGGGCAGAAATGAGGAACCTTTTGCCCACGTGCCCTTATGGGAACGAAAGGACTGCGCCTGATAATACGGCGTCTTCTTATGTTGAGAGGCGACCTGGGGTAAAAACGTGGATTTCCCAGCTGTTGCCGTGGCCACCAGGTCTGAAAGACCGACCCCAAATAACTCCTCCCCTTTATAAGGCAATACTTCCATATGCCATTTGGAATCCACATCACCTGACCACTGTCGTGTCCATAACCCTCTTCTGGCAGAAATGGACAGCGCACTTACTCTTGATGCCAGTCGGCAAATATCCCGCTGTGCATCACCCATATATAGAAATGCATCTTTTAAATGCTCTACAGGCAATAATATACTGTCCCTATCTAGGGTATCAATATTTTCAGTCAGGGAATCCGACCACGCCAACCCAGCACTGCACATCCAGGCTGAGGCGATTGCTGGTCGCAGTATAACACCAGTATGTGTGTAAATACATTTTAGGATACCCTCCTGCTTTCTATCAGCAGGATCCTTAAGGGCGGCCATCTCAGGAGAGGGCAGAGCCCTTGTTTTGACAAGCGTGTGAGCGCTTTATCCCCCCTAGGGGGTGTTTCCCAACGCACCCTAACCTCTGGCGGGAAAGGATATATGCCAATAACTTTTTAGAAATTATCAGTTTTTTTATATCGGGGAAACCCACGCTTCATCACACACCTCATTTAATTTCTCAGATTCAGGAAAACTACAGGTAGTTTTTCCTCACTGAACATAATACCCCTATTGGTGGTACTCGTATTATCAGAAATGTGTAAAACATTTTCCATTGCCTCAATCATGTAACGTGTGGCCCTACTGGAAGTCATATTTGTCTCTTCACCGTCGACACTGGAGTCAGTATCCGTGTCGGCGTCTGTATTTGCCATCTGAGGTAACGGGCGCTTTAGAGCCCCTGACGGCCTATGAGACGTCTGGACAGGCACAAGCTGAGTAGCCGGCTGTCTCATGTCAATCACTGTCTTTTGTAAAGAGCTGACACTGTCCTTCCAGCAGTTCATCCACTCAGGTGTCGACCCCCTAGGGGGTGACATCCCTATTACAGGCAATTTGCTCCGCCTCCACATCATTTTCCTCCTCATACATGTCGACACAAACGTACCGACACACAGCACACACACAGGGAATGCTCTGATAGAGGACAGGACCCTACTAGCCCTTTGGGGAGACAGAGGGAGAGTATGCCAGCACACACCAGAGCGCTATATATATATATATATATACACAGGGATAACCTTATATAAGTGTTTTTCCCCTTATAGCTGCTGTATTGTTTATACTGCGCCTAATTAGTGCCCCCCTCTCTTTTTTAACCCTTTCTGTAGTGTAGTGACTGCAGGGGAGAGCCAGGGAGCTTCCCTCCAACGGAGCTGTGAGGGAAAATGGCGCCAGTGTGCTGAGGAGATAGGCTCCGCCCCTTTCTCGGCGGCCTTTTCTCCCGTTTTTCAGTGTAATCTGGCAGGGGTTAAAATTCATCCATATAGCCCTGGGGGCTATATGTGATGTATTTTCGCCAGCCAAGGTGTTTGTATTGCTGCTCAGGGCGCCCCCCCCCCCTAGCGCCCTGCACCCTCAGTGACCGAAGTGTGAAGTGTGCTGAGGAGCAATGGCGCACAGCTGCAGTGCTGTGCGCTACCTTGGTGAAGACAGGATGTCTTCTGCCGCCGATTTTCCGGACCTCTTCTTGCTTCTGGCTCTGTAAGGGGGCCGGCGGCGCGGCTCTGGGACCGGACTCCATGGCTGGGCCTGTGTTCGATCCCTCTGGAGCTAATGGTGTCCAGTAGCCTAAGAAGCCCAATCCACTCTGCACGCAGGTGAGTTCGCTTCTTCTCCCCTTAGTCCCTCGATGCAGTGAGCCTGTTGCCAGCAGGTCTCACTGAAAATAAAAAACCTAAAACTAAACTTTTCACTAAGCAGCTCAGGAGAGCCCCTAGTGTGCACCCTTCTCGTTCGGGCACAAAAATCTAACTGAGGCTTGGAGGAGGGTCATAGGGGGAGGAGCCAGTGCACACCAGGTAGTCCTAAAGCTTTACTTTTGTGCCCAGTCTCCTGCGGAGCCGCTATTCCCCATGGTCCTTACGGAGTTCCCAGCATCCACTAGGACGTCAGAGAAATATGGGATTACGTGGTGGTACCAATTGACTAATGGCCCACAGACAAAATTAAAAGCTCAGACTTTATGGGAAAGAGATTTGAATAGGTCCTTAGTCGATGCAGATTGGGACAGTATTTTTAGATCTTGTTTTAAAGTCTCCAAATGTGTTAACCACTCTGAAATGTTCTACAAGCTTATACAGAGGGCCTACTTTACCCCTGCAAAACACAGGATCTGGCCTTCACAATCCAAATTATGTTGGAGAAAATGCGGATCTACGGGGGATATCTATCACATCTTCTGGGCATGCCCTCATATACAACCACTTTGGAGAGAAGTTTTACACATGGCTAGCATAGTGTTAGGGCTCAACATCCCCATGGAGCCAGCTCTGGCGCTATTCCATTTATACGTTGACCACCTCTCTGTAGGTGATCGCTACGTCTTGGGACATATCTTGATAGCCACTAAAGCCGCTATAGCACAATTGTGGAAGTCTGAGAATATTCCTACCCTAGCGTTTATTCAAAATAAAATCCACAAACATTTCATTTTCGAAACAGCAGAGGCTAAATACTCTTCCTCGGCTAACTCTATCCACCTGAAATGGATAGGATGGTCCGACTATAGGAGTAGAGAGGGTAGACTGACAGTTTATAGCTCTCCAATTGATGCGTCTGTGCTTCACTTATCCTAGATTGACCTCTACAAGAAGGTTGTACTAGCAGGTATTTTCTAAGTTTAATATATTTTAGTCCTTGTTTTTTCTCAATGCTTTCTCCTCCTCATGTATTTGAAAGCCTAATGTAGCCAATTGTATATTCATCCGACTGTGAACTGTTTATAATCTGTATATGGTAACCATTCTGGACTTCCCCTGTGTTCCCCCTACCTCTCTTTTTTCTGTTCCCCATTTTTGTGTGTAAACCCTTTAATAAAAATTTAATGTTTAAAAAAAAAAAATTCAACATTTCATCATGGTCTACATGAATGTCAGCATGGTCAGTGACATTATAACCATGTTGATATTCTTATGCCAACATGATGACTGTTGACATATCATAACCAACCCCTGTCTTTATGCGCATCTATGCATTTAAGGTTCTACTAATGGGGGCCTACAACACACACACACACACACACACACACACACACACACACACACACACCCTTGTGTGGCACTTATTGCCAACACCCCTTCCCATTCCCCTTAATCTGCTTTTCAGGTTGTTCGCTTATGCTCGGCAGCCAGGTTGGATACACCGGTCAATTCACAAAAAAAGTTACAAAAATTAGGAAGGTCAAGCAGTATGTCTTTATCATTATTAATGTACTGTTGTTTCAAGTATGTCCCGCTCCCTCTCAAAGTCTGAGATATTTTCCTTGTCCGCTTGCCGGGAAGGGTGACATTTTCATTCCTTTATTTAAACTTACCATTAAACGGTCTAGGAATGTACACGCTGAAATGGGTAATGTCCCAATTCAGCCTACTGTACTAGAACCAAACGGTATAGTAAGCTCATCAAATGGAGTATAGGGGGCCTCAATACCCCTTTAAACACAAAAAGTGCTACCAAACCGCAAGCATTTCCAATGATGTAGCAATGTTACAGGAAACCCATTGCAAACCTTCATATTCTAAGACTTTGCAAGATACTTGGATTGGGGTATACCAGGGAATACATATGGGTGAACGGCAGTCGGGATCCCGGTGGTCAGAAGACCGACAGTGGCATCCCGATGTTCATAATCATTTGGGAAGTATACTTAGCCTCTCCCTGTATCCACCTAACCCTAACCCTCTATGCCTAACTCTAATCCTTTCCCCCTCCGCAAACTAACCCTAACTCCCCATGGTTAGTGCCAAACCCTCCTTCCCCACAGCCTGACCCTAACGTCAAGACTGGGTAAGAGATAAGGAACACCATTCTCATTACCTTTTCTAGCATGAACCTTTATTACATACAGTATAATTTACTGTAGGTATAGAAACAATAGCTATAACATCATGATCCTGCTAGGTTTAGTCTTGCTTTGACAACCTCACATTCTTCTTGATATAACTGGAGGCTTCCAGCTTATCTAGAGAAATTGGCGGATATTAGGGAACATCTGGAACAGGCCTTTCTATATTATGTTGGTGATAACCTAGAACTACACAATGTTAATATCTCTAAAAATTCTGTGTCAGCCAGTGGGTGATATTTATATACCCTATTGAAAAATGTAATAATTTATTTAAACCATTTACGTTATTTGTTAAATTTAGTGTTTTATATTATATGTTTAAATAAAAGTTAAGTCCTTATTATGGACTTCCAAAATAGTTCCTACAAAAGAGTCTACTTTCCCCCTCTCTTAGGCAAGTACGTTTACTATGAATCTAGAGTGCACCACCAGTCTTTACTAAAAATCTCAATTGGTGTACTCACTTTTGGGATTCTCTGCTTTATTATTTAGGCATAAAGTATTTATTTTCATTATACCGGCTTACACATTCGTAATTGTACCTGCACACCCACATATCCCAGGTTCCATCGCTTAAACTTATAAATGCCAAAATTAATAATGCAGAACAGTTTAAAACAAGCAGCAGTATAAACAAGATATTTTTACTGCACAGTTAAAAAAATGTCTGGTGCAGTTCAGATCACATAAGGCTGATATAATCTAATGCAATGGCATGTCACTCTTTAATCCATGCATTAATTCAGTTGGGAAGTATATACCAAACACATATCACACATGTATCTTATGAGGATTGCAAATTGTCCATTTATAAATGAAAAAAACCTGTGTACAAATCCACCCCTTTCTGTGAATTCACAATCAGATAATCTATTAGGCAGAAGTTTAAAATATACAGGGTAAGAGGGAGGGTGGAGGAGACAATCCCCAGTGCCTGGAAGGTCACACTGCACTGGTATTCACTGTTATATCTAAGGTATTGAATGGTGAATGACAAAAGGCAGGAGAGCTGGCACTGGCGTGAAACAAAGGGAAGTGAATGAATAAAGTTGAACAAAGAGCGTGGTAGCTGGGCAGCGCAGGGTATGACCACCACTTACCTTGAGTGTTTCCTGCTTTCATTTCACCAGGTAAATCAGTTGTGCCGTGAGTGTTCTGCAACTGCTTGTTTGAGAAGCCAGCCGGCAAGTCACGCTAGTGCATCACGTTACCCAGAAATGTGTCTCACCTGTCCTGCAATCAACAGCATACCTGCTTTGCACATACACTTTCACAAAATACAATCAGATACAGTATTATTTAATCATTAATATGCCTTAAAAATATACAATTTATATAAATAGGATAAAATTCATACACAGCACAAATTACAAAATAAAAGAAGAGTTATAGTAGATTTACCTTTGTTAACTGTCTTTCTGCGAAGTACATAGGGTTCACAGGGAAACATTGTGGTGGATCAGAAATCCGGGCACCAAACAGTTAAGGCTTTCAGCCAAGTTGCCCGCCTTCTCTCCTCTATAACCCCGTCTCCAGGCATAGACAAATCAGTTTTGTTAACTAATCCAATGCAGAAAGGAGATAAGAAAGAGGTTATGCATATAAGAACACAGTGTCACTGACAGAAGAAGGAACCAGAAGCCAATGCCGTACAAACCCAGACCCTATGTACTACGCAGAGAGAGAGTAAACAAAGGTAAGACTACCATAACTTCTTTTCTGGAGCAGGATACATAGGGTTTCCACAGGGAAACATCAGGGATATCCCAAAGCAGTACTTCAAGGGAGGGGACGCGCCTGAGCGGATAAGAGAATCCGGCGTCCAATGGAAGCATCCTGGGAGGTAAATGTATCAAAGGCATAAAACCTAAGAAATGTGTGCACCGAAGACCATGTAGCCGCCTTGCACAATTGTTCGGTAGACGCCCAATGACGTGCCACCCATGAATGTCCTACAGACCGAGTAGAATGGGCAAATATCAAGGCTGGAACTGGAAGATCAGCTCGAGTGTAAGCTTGTGCAATCACCATTCTAATCCATCTGGCCAGCGTCTGCTAATTAGCAGGCCAGTCATGCTTGTGAAATCCAAAAAGAACAAAAAGGGCATCAGAACGCCTAACAGGCAGTACGGTCTACATAGATGCATAGAGCCCTGACCACATCTAAAGAACGTTCCTTTCCCGTCAAGTCCGAAGAGATAAAGGCCAGAACCACAAACTCCTGATTAAGGTGAAAAGAGGAAAGCACCAAGAACCGCTCTGCCACTGTGGAAAATCAAAAAGGGAGGACAACAGGACAAAGCACCAAAGTACAAAACTCTCCTTGCAGAGGCAATCGCCAGTAAGAAAAGAGCCTTGGCCATCAGCCATTTGAGGTCCACAGATTTGAGAGGCTCGAACAGGGCTTCTTGTAGAGCCTCCAACACAATACACAGCTCCTATGGAGTCACTGGAGGGACATAGGGAGGTTGAAAGCGAATAACACCTTGAAGAAACATGTACACATCAGGAATGGAGGCAATCTTGCGTTGGAACCAGAGAGACAAGGCAGAGATGTGTACCTTGACAGAGGCAAGACGAAGGCCCAGGTCGAAACCTCTTTGAAGAAATACCAGTAACCTGAAGGTTCTGAACTTAGTGGCATCATAACGCTTAGCAGCACATCAGGTGAAGTAAGTGTGCCACACCCTATAATAGATACAGGCAAAGGCTGGTTTGCGGGCCTTCAGCATAGTCTAAATGACGGTCTCGGAAAAGCCTTTGTTCCTTAGGAGCGATGCTTCAAGAGCCACAGCGTCAAAGACAACCAAGCCAGGTCCGGATGCAGACATGGGACATGAAGTAGAAGGAACCTGACGCTGAGGAAGTAGAAGGGGTTGCTCCAACAAGAGGCCCTGTAGATCTGAGAACCAGTGACGTCTGGGCCACGCCGGAGCTAATGGAATGAGTTTTCCTTCTTGTTTGGACTTCCAAAGAACCAGAGGTAGAAGAAGTGACACCGGAGGGAAGATGCAAGGCAGACGAAAGGACCATGGGACTGCGAATGTGTCCATGAATGCTGCTTGAGGATTGCTGGTTCAGGATCCAAAGACCTGAACCTTGTGATTGCGTCGAGAGGCCATGAGATCCACATCCGGGAGACCCCATCTGTCTACCATGAGTTGAAAGACCTCGGGATGAAGAGCTCATTCTCCGGCATGAACATCCTGATGATTGAGTAAGTCTGCTTCCCAGTTGAGTACACGTGGAATGAATACCGCTGATATTGCCAGTAGATACCGTTCTGCCCAACGCAGAATCTTGGACACTCCCATCATTGCCACACGACTGCGAGTTCCACGTTGATGGTTGATATAAGCCACCGTGGTAGCATTGTCCGAATGAACTTGAACTGGTTTGTCCTGTAAAAGAGGTCAGGCCAGGGTCAATGCATTGGAGACTGCTCTCAACTCCAGAACACTGATTGGGAGGAGAGATTCCTCCCTGGTCCAACGTCCCTGAAACGAGTGCTGCTCTTTCACAGCTCCCCAGCTACAAAGACTGGCGTCAATTGTTAGAAGGGCTGAGTTGGTGATCCAGAAGGGATGGCCCATGCTTAGTCGCTGGTTCTTGAGCCACCAGGACAGCGACAGGTGAACCTGCAGAGTCAAGGAGATCATTTGAGATCTGAGGAGGCTGGCCGTTCCACTTGGAGAGTACCAAGCTTTGTTGAGGGCGGGAATGGAACAGAGTGTACTCGACCATGTCGAAAGGCGACGCCATCAGACCTAAAATTTGCATAGACAAAAATGGTGAAGAAAGGGACGTATCCTGTTCTGCATTTTCAGAACCTTGTCTGGCGACAGTGAGTATCTAGGAGTGCCCGCAGGTGTACCATGCTTTGAGATGGAACCAGGGAGGACTTTTTCCAATTTACCAGCCAACCATGGGCCTATATGAAGGTTACCATCAGTTGGAGATGACCGAGGATCACTTCCAGTGAGTTTGCCAGAATCAGCAAGTCGTCTAGGTACGGAAGAATCCGTACACTCTGGAGACTGAGATGAGCCGTCATAACGGCCATGACCTGTGTAAAGTATGCCTCCCACCCCTGGGGTTCCCCAGAGGGAGGCCCGTCCTATCATGCCACAGGCTTATCTGATTTTGCATCAGACTAATGGGTCACCCAGGGCTGTCTGGTCTTGGAGGATTTGGAAGGACGAGATTGTCTACGAAATTACTGTCCCTTAGCCTTTCCTTGTGGACAAAAGGAGTGAAAAGTAGTACTTTTAGCCTTCTGAGCAGGGTTAGTTGGGGGTAGAAAGGCTGTCTTGGCTGCTGCCAAGTAAGTCACAATTTTGTTAAGTTCTTCCTTTAAAAATAATATCCCCTGTGAAGGGGAGAATTTCCAAGGTTTTCTTGGAATCTAGATCCACCTTCCAAGGTCTTAACCACATGGTATGGCGCACCAGAATGACGTAACAGACGTCTTGACGGCCAACACTTTAACCTCTGACGATGCTTCCTGAATATAAGAAGCAGTTTTAATGTAAGACAGATAGTCTGCCTTCCTCAGAAATATCCGCAGGCAGCTCTTCCTCAAGTGCCTGTACCCAAGCTTCTATAGACTTAGAGGCCCAGAAAGCAGCTATAGTGGGCCTATGTATGGCCCCTGTAAGGGAATAAATTGATTTTAGGCATCCCTCAATATGTTTATCTGTTGGTTTCCTTATGGAGGGGACAGTGGTAACAGGCAGAGTGGATGACACCACCAGACGGGTGACATGAGAGTCCGCCCGAGATGGGTTTTCCCATTTGTTACTGGCAGAGGATAATGAGCTACAGCCCGTTTAGATACAGAGAACTTCTTACTGGGAGTGGTCAAGGGGTCCCATCTAATATCCAGTAAATTATTAGAATGGGGCAATTCAGTTTTAACCACCTGCTACTTTTTTAAAAAAAGTTTCCTTAGCCACTGTAGTGGGTTCCTCCTCGTCTATGAGTTGGAGAATAGGCTTAATAGCTTCCACAAGGGCAGGGACATCTACTAACAGAGGAGCTTCCTCTTCTGCAGCACAACAGTCTGTGTCAGATAGAGTTATATGCTCCCCCTCCTCTTCAGATGAGATATCAGAGAGAATTGTGGATTTGGAGGATGAAATAGCCTGCTTAGAGTGACTAGTGACATGTTTGCATCCTGTTGGAGTCTTATATCTAATCAAGGACTGATTTAGTTGCTGCAGCTGATTAGACAAATTTTCAGCCCACAGCAGATTCACAATAAGTACCACATTAGAGGGTAATGCCACAGGCGGATCCATAGGGGGTGCAAGGCGTTCTACCAGATTACCCAATATTGTGGAGAAGGCTGCCCATGGGGGCTCCTGCATGGAGGCAGGAGCAGCAGACTGGCTGGGAGGTGTGTAACAATTAGCAAAGAGACCATCATTTAACATATCTTCCTCAGATACAGTATACCGGCTGAACAAGTTCTGCATGAAAGTAATTCAGAAGCTTCAGCCCGTTTGCATCCCTTTTTGTTAAGACATATTAGCAAAACAAAGTGGACGTACACAGTACAGTAAATGCAATGCAAATAACACAGGGTAGTATGTGACTGAAACACAGATATAACTAGTTTTATATAGATATATTCTGTGAGTTATGACCCAAACAGCACCTTAGCCCAGGGTATAGACAAGCAGTGATAGATATCGGAGATACACTGAAGGTGAAACCAGATAGCAGAATTGGCACAGTCACACGCACCATGCAAAAAACCCCAGGAATTTAATACCTACCGGTAAATCCTTTTCTCCTACTCCGTAGAGGATGCTGGGGTCCACATCATGACCATGGGGTATAGACTGGGCACTCTTAAGACTTTTCAATGGGTGTGAATTGGCTCCTCCCTCTATGCCCCTCCTCCAGACCTCAGTTATAGGAACTGTGCCCAGGGAGACTGACATTTAGAGGAAAGGATTTACTTTAAAACTAATGGTGAGATACATACCAGCTCACACCGCAACCATGCCGCACACATGACCATCAACACAACACACGCCAACAGGCATGAACCAATTACAGCAACATGCTGAAAACGAATAAAACACAACTTGTGTAACTAATAACAAAACTGCAGGTAAAGTACGCACTGGGACGGGTGCCCAGCATCCTCTACGGACTAGGAGAAAAGGATTTACCGCTAGGTATTAAAATCCTGTTTCCTCATATGTCCTAGAGGATGCTGGGGTCCACTTCATGACCATGGGGTTTATACCAAAGCTCCAGTACGGGCGGGAGAGTGCAGATGACCCTGCAGCACCGATTGACCGAACTTGAAGTCTTCATCGGCCAAGGTGTCAAACTTGTAGAACTTAGCAAATGTGTTTGACCCTGACCAAGTAGCCGCTCAGCAAAGTTGTAATGCCGAGACCCCCCGAGCAGCCGCCCAGGATGAGCCCACCTTCCTAGTAGAATGGGCCTTCACCGACGTAGGTAACGGCAATCCAGCCGTAGAATGTGCATGCTGAATCATCCCTCTGATCCAGCGCGCAATAGTCTGTTTGGAAGCAGGACACCCAATCTTGTTGGGACCATACAGGACAAACAGAGCCTCTGTTTTCCGTATCCTAGCTGCTCTAGCGACATAAATCTTCAAAGCTCTAACCACATCTAGAGACTTTGACTCAGTGAACTTGTCAGTAACTACTGGCAACACAATAGGTTGGTTTATGTGGAAAGATGAAACCACCTTCGGAAGAAAAGGTTGGCGAGTTCTCAACTCTGCCCTATCTTCATGAAAAACCAGGTAAGGGCTCGTGAGACAAGGCCCCCAATTCAGACACCCGCCTTGCGGATGCCAAAAGCATCACCACTTTCCAAGTGAGAAACTTCAACTCTATCTTTTGAAGAGGATCAAACCAATCCGACTGAAGGAACTGCAACACCACATTAAGGTCCCATGGTGCCGCTGGAGGCACAAATGGAGGCTGGATGTGCAGAACCCCTTTCACGAAGGTCTGAACCTCTGGAAGAGTGGCCAATTGTTTTTGGAAATTGACAAGGCCGAAATCTGGACCTTGATTGACCCCAATCGAAGGCCCGCCTTTACACCAGCCGCAGAAAATGGAGAAAACGTCCCATCTCAAACTCTTCCGTAGGAGCCTTCTTGGATTCACACCAAGAAACATATTTTCTCCAAATACGGTGGTAATGTTTCAACGTTACTCCTTTCCTGGCCTGAATAAGTGTGGGAATGACTTCCTTTGGAATACCCTTTCGGGCTAGGATCCGGCGCTCAACAGCCATGCCGTCAAACGTAGCCGCCGTAAGTCTTGATACACGCACGGCCCCTGCTGCAGCAGGTCCTCGCGTAGAGGAAGAGGCCGAGGATCTTCTATGAGCAACTCCTGAAGGTCTGGGTACTAAGCCCTCCTTGGCCAGTCTGGGGCAATGAAGATTGCTTGAACACTTGTTCTTCTTATGATCCGGAGAACTTTTGGGATCGGAAGTGGAGGGAAGACATACACTGACCGGAATACCCACTGGGTCACTAGCGCATCCACTGCTATTGCTTGAGGGTCTCTCAACCTGGAACAATATTTCGGAAGCTTCTTGTTGCGACGAGATGCCATCATGTCTATTGGAGGAACTCCCCAAAGACTTGTCACCTCTGCGAAGACTTCTTGGTGGAGGCCCCACTCTCCTGGATGGAGATAGTGTCTGCTGAGGAAGTCTGCTTCCCAGTTGTCTACTCCCGGAATGAAAATTGCAGACAGAGCCTTTACCATGTCTTTCTGCCCAGAGGAGGATCTTCGTCACCTCTGCCATTGCCGCTCTGCTTTTCGTTCCGCCTTGACGGTTTATGTACGCGACTGCTGTTACATTGTCCGACTGGATCTGCACGGGATGATCTTGAAGAAGATGTACCACTTGTTGAAGGCCTTTGTTAATGGCTCTCAATTCCAGCACGTTTATGTGAAGGCAGGCATCCTGACTTGACCATTTTCCTTGGAAGCTTTCCCCCCGAGTGACAGCTCCCCAGCCTCGGAGACTTGCATCCGTGGTTACCAGGACCCAGTCCTGAATCCCGAACCTGCGTCCCTCTAGTAGGTGCGAGCTGTGTAGCCTCCACAGGAGCGAGATCCTGGCTTTTGGCGACAGGACTATCTTTCGGTGCATGTGTAGGTGGGATCCCGACCACTTGTCCAACAGGTCCCACTGGAATACTCTGGCATGGAACCTGCCAAACTGTATGGCCTCGTAGGCCGCCACCATTTTCCCCCAACAACCGAATGCACTGATGGATCGACACACTTGTTGGCTTCAATATCTGTTGTACCATTTTCTGGATTTCCAGAGCCTTTTCCACCGGAAGAAAAACTCTGGACTTCTGTGTCCAGGATCATCCCGAGAAAAGGCAATCTTGTTGTCAGGGCCAACTGTGACTTTGGATAATTCATGATCCAACCGTGTTGTTGGAGTATAGACAGTGAGAGCGTGATGTTCTGTAACAACTGCTCCCTGGATCTCGCCTTTATCAGGAGATCGTCTAGATAAGGAATTATATCGACTCATTTTTGACGCAGGAGAACCATCATCTCCGCCATCACCTTGGTGAATACCCTCGGCACCGTGGAGAGACTGAAAGGCAACATCTGGAATTGGTAATGGCAATCCTGAAACGCGAATCTCAGATAAGCCTGGCGAGGAGGATAAATGGAAACATGCAGGTAAGCATCCTTTATGTCTACTGACACCACGTAATCCCCCTCCTCCAGACTGGAAATCACTGCCCTCAGTGATTCCATTTTGAACTTGAATCGTTTCAAGTAAAGATTCAGATTTTTTTAGGTTTAGGATCGGTCTGACTGAGCTGTCCGGCTTCGGAACTACATACAAAAAGGCTTGAATAAAACCCCTCCCCTTGTTGTGACAAAGGTACCAGGGCTATGACCTGATCCTGACATAATTTTTGGATTGCCGTTGTTACTGCTTCTCTTTCTGGAAGAGAAGCTGGCATGGTCGATTTGAAAAAATCGGCATGGGGGAACGTCTTGAAACTCCAGCTTGTACCCCTGGGACACTATTTGTTACACCCAGGAATCCAGGCTTGGCTGAACAGTTTGAGACGTGCTTCCACCCGAGCGGCCTCCTGCAAGGGAGCCCCAGCGTCATGCTGAAGATTTGGCAGAAGTAGGGGTAGACTTCTACTCCTGGGAACCTGAAGCCGCTGAGGACTTCTTTCCCTTTCCTGCAAAGAAGGGGGAAACGCTCGCTTTTTTGTATTTATTGGGCCGAAAGGACTGCATGTGAGAGTGATATGTCTTTTTTACCGGTGCAGGCGCAGAGGGCAAAAATGTCGACTTACCTGCGGTAGCCGCCGAGACTAATGCATCCAGGCCATCGCCAAATAAGGCCTCAACTTTATATGGGAGAGCCTCCATATTTCTTTTGGAATCTGCATCCGCATTCCACTGGCGAATCCACAACGCCCTTCGAGCAGATACTGCCATGGTAGCGGCTTGTGAACTCAAGAGTCCAATATCTTTCATCGCTTCTAGCATGTAGGCGGCAGTGTCTTTGATATTCCCTAACTTATGGAGTATCTCATCTTTATTAGGGAGAATTACCTTCTTTGTCAACCTGGACAGTGCACGCGATTTAACAGCGGGTCCTGCAAGGGGAACCCTCTTACCTGCCCCCCGGCGTCAACCACGCAGTGCTGGGTCCAGAACCACAGCGGTGCCAGAGCCACAGATGTCCCCGCCGCAAGCACCTGTTCCCAGTGCGAGCATTCAGAGTCGGCATGGGTGGTGAAGGAGCTGTAGCGCTGAAGTCACCCTGACTAACAGTGCTGCCAGCTCTGAGAAAAAAGAAAAAAAGAAAAAGCTTTTTGGCCTGCAATAGCAGCCCACTGTTGAATGCAAATGCTTGCTGCAGGCACCAACTTAAAACAAGAGTTGCCTATGTCTGGAGGTGGGGTTTTAGAGGAGGGAAGCCGAGCATCTTGGGACAGCTGAAAGCTTTAACCGTTTGGTGCCTGGGTTCCTGATCCACCACTACACCTCAATGTTTCACAGTGGAAACCCTATGCACCTTGCTGCAGAAATACTAGTTAAAATGCCATTGGAGGAACTTATTAATATCTCTGCAGTCAAATTTATACTTGCAATTCCAACTTTAGAACACTGATTGTTTCAAAGCAAGTGTTAAATTACAGTTGGAAATAATGCCAAAAGTTCATCCAAATAAATAACAAGTCCAAAGTCACACCAATCATCCAAAAATACTTATTATATAGCACACTGTGGTTCCTTTAATTAATTATAAGGCGTTAGAAATTCCACAAACCGTGAAAAGCAGGTAATTGCCAGGTGAGCATACAGCTCTGTGCTCTGCTCAACTTCTCCTCCTATTCAGAATCACTGCTACTGTAGCAGGCTTTCCCTGAAGATAATCTTACCCAGCCATTTTGACGGTCCTTGCCGAGCAGTGGGAGGGAGAGAGTGTGCGCTGCTGGCTTATACAAGGCAGAAGATCCGCTCCCCTGGGAGCAGCTGCAGGATTGTAAATGTTTCCAGTGTTTAGGACTCGTTGCAATCAGGTCCCTGACTGGTTTCTTCTGAGGGTTTGGTGCATAAAGCTTGGGTTGCTCAGGCTCCATATTTACAGTACATCCGAAAAGTATTCATGCTTGCTTTGTGCTCAGACATGCACTGTCAAGTATGGGACCTTATATAGACAGGTGTGTGCCTTTCCAAATTATGTCCAATCAACTGAATTTACCACAGGTGGAATCAAATTAAGCTGTAGGAACAACTCAAGGATGATCAGTGGAAACAAGATGCATCTGAGCTCAATTTAAAGCTTCATGGCTAAGGCTGCGAATACTTAAGTACATGTGATTTCTTAGTTTTTTTATTTTTAATAAATTTGCAAAAATCTCAAAAAAAAATTTTTCACATTGTCATTATGGGGTATTGTGTGTAGAATTTTGAGGGGAAAAATTAATTTATTCCATTTTGGAATAAGGCTATAACATAACAAAATGTGGAAAAAGTGAAGCGCTGTGAATACTTTCCGGAGGCACTGTATACCTAGAATAGCCAATGTATGAGTAATTTGCTAATTGACAGCTTAATGCAATAAAATGCTTTGTTTCAATACTTTAAGAGCAGTATAAAGCATATTAAGAATAAACTGATTGTACAAACAAAAATAAGAATTTACTTACCGATAATTCTATTTCTCGTAGTCCGTAGTGGATGCTGGGGACTCCGTAAAGACCATGGGGAATAGCGGCTCCGCAGGAGACTGGGCACATCTAAAGAAAGCTTTAGGACTATCTGGTGTGCACTGGCTCCTCCCCCTATGACCCTCCTCCAAGCCTCAGTTAGGATACTGTGCCCGGACGAGCGTACACAATAAGGAAGGATTTTGAATCCCGGGTAAGACTCATACCAGCCACACCAATCACACTGTACAACTTGTGATCTGAACCCAGTTAACAGCATGATAACAGAGGAGCCTCTAGAAAAGATGGCTCACTACAGCAATAACCCGATTTTTTGGTAACAATAACTATGTACCAGTATTGCAGACAATCCGCACTTGGGATGGGCGCCCAGCATCCACTACGGACTACGAGAAATAGAATTATCGGTAAGTAAATTCTTATTTTCTCTAACGTCCTAAGTGGATGCTGGGGACTCCGTAAAGACCATGGGGATTATACCAAAGCTCCCAAACGGGCGGGAGAGTGCGGATGACTCTGCAGCACCAATTGAGAGAACTCCAGGTCCTCCTCAGCCAGGGTATCAATTTTGTAGAATTTTACAAACGTATTTGCTCCTGACCAAGTAGCTGCTCGGCAAAGTTGTAAAGCCGAGACCCCTCGGGCAGCCGCCCAAGATGAGCCCACCTTCCTTGTGGAGTGGGCATTTACAGATTTTTGGCTGTGGCAGGCCTGCCACAGAATGTGCAAGCTGAATTGTACTACAAATCCAACGAGCAATAGTCTGCTTAGAAGCAGGAGCACCCAGCTTGTTGGGTGTATACAGGATAAACAGCGAGTCAGATTTCCTGACTCCAGCCCTCCTGGAAACATATATTTTCAGGGCCCTGACAACGTTTAGCAAATTGGAGTCCTCCAAGTCCCTAGTAGCCGCAGGCACCACAAATAGGTTGGTTCAGGTGAAACGCTGAAACCACCTTAGGGAGAAACTGAGGACGAGTCCTCAATTCCGCCCTGTCCGAATGGAACATCAGATAAGGGCTATTTCAGGATAAAGCCGCCAATTCTGACACGCGCCTGGCCCAGGCCAGGGCCAACAGCATGACCACTTTCCATGTGAGATATTTTAACTCCACAGATTTAAGTGGTTCAAACCAATGTGACTTTTGGAACCCAAAACTACATTGAGATCCCAAAGTGCCACTGGAGACACAAAAGGAGGCTGTATATGCAGTACCCCTTTTACAAACGTCTGAACTTCAGGGACTGAAGCTAGTTCTTTTTGGAAGAAAATTGACAGGGCCGAAATTTGAACCTTAATGAACCCCAATTTCAGGCCCATAGACACTCCTGTTTGCAGGAAATGTAGGAATCGACCCAGTTGAGTTTCCTCCGTCGGGCCTTACTGGCCTCGCACCACGCAACATATTTTCGCCAAATGCGGTGATAATGTTTTGCGGTTACATCCTTCCTGGCTTTGATCAGGATAGGGATGACTTCATCCGGAATGCCTTTTTTCCTTCAGGATCCGGCGTTCAACCGCCATGCCGTCAAACGCAGCCGCGGTAAGTCTTGGAACAGACAGGGTCCTTGTTGGAGCAGGTCCCTTCTTAGAGGTAGAGGCCACGGATCCTCCGTGAGCATCTCTTGAAGTTCCGGTTACCAAGTCCTTCTTGGCCAATCCGGAGCCACGAATATAGTGCTTACTCCTCTCCATCTTATCAATCTCAGTACCTTGGGTATGAGAGGCAGAGGAGGGAACACATACACTGACTGGTACACCCACGGTGTTACCAGAGCGTCTACAGCTATTGCCTGAGGGTCCCTTGACCTGGCGCAATACCTGTCGAGTTTTTCCCAACGGTTTATAATCATGTGGAAAACTTCTGGGTGAAGTCCCCACTCTCCCGGATGGAGGTCGTGCTGAGGAAGTCTGCTTCCCAGTTGTCCACTCCCGGAATGAATACTGCTGACAGTGCTATCACATGATTTTCCGCCCAGCGAAGAATCCTTGCAGCTTCTGTCATTGCCCTCCTGCTTCATGTGCCACCCTGTCTGTTTACGTGGGTGACTGCCGTGATGTTGTCCGACTGGATCAACACCGGCTGACCTTGAAGCAGAGGTCTTGCTAAGCTTAGAGCATTGTAAATGGCCCTTAGCTTCAGGATATTTATGTGAAGTGATGTCTCCAGGCTTGACCATAAGCCCTGGATATTCCTTCCCTGTGTGACTGCTCCCCAGCCTCGCAGGCTGGCATCCGTGGTCACCAGGACCCAGTCCTGAATGCCGAATCTGCGGCCCTCTAGAAGATGAGCACTCTGCAACCACCACAGGAGGGACACCCTTGTCCTTGGTGACAGGGTTATCCGCTGATGCATCTGAAGATGCGACCCGGACCATTTGTCCAGCAGGTCCCACTGGAAAGTTCTTGCGTGGAATCTGCCGAATGGGATTGCTTCGTAGGAAGCCACCATTTTACCCAGAACCCTTGTGCATTGATGCACTGAGACTTGGCTCGGTTTTAGGAGGTTCCTGACTAGCTCGGATAACTCCCTGTCTTTCCCCTCCGGAAGAAACACCTTTTTCTGGACTGTGTCCAGGATCATCCCTAGGAACCGAAGACAAGTCGTCTGAACCAGCTGCGATTTTGGAATATTGAGAATCCAATCGTGCTGCCGCAACACTACCTGAGATAGTGCTACACCGACCTCCAACTGTTCCCTGGATCTTACCCTTATCAGGGAATCGTCCAAGTAAGGGATAACTAAAATTCCCTTCCTTCGAAGGAATATCATCATTTCGGCCATTACCTTGGTAAAGACCCGGGGTGCCGTGGACCATCCATACGGCAGCGTCTGAACTGATAGTGACAGTTCTGTACCATAAACCTGAGGTACCCTTGGTGAGAAGGGTAAATTTTGACATGAAGGTAAGCATCCTTGATGTCCCGAGACATCATGTAGTCCCCTTCTTCCAGGTTCGCAATCACTGCTCTGAGTGACTCAATCTTGAATTTGAACCTCTGTATGTAAGTGTTCAAAGATTTTAGATTTAGAATCGGTCTCACCGAGCCGTCCGGCTTCGGTACCACAACAGTGTGGAATAATACCCCGTTCCCTGTTGCAGGAGGGGTACCTTGATTATCACCTGCTGGGAATACAGCTTGTGAATGGCTTCCAAAACTGTCTCCCTGTCAGAAGGAGACATCGGTAAAGCCGACTTTAGGAAAACGGCGAGGGGGAGACGTCTCGAATTCTAATTTGTACCCCTGAGATATCACCTGAAGGATCCAGGGGTCTACTTGCGAGTGAGCCCACTGCGCGCTGAAATTCATTGAGACGAGCCCCCCACCGTGCCTGATTCTGCTTGTAAAGCCCCAGCGTCATACTGAGGGCTTGGCAGAGGCGGGAGAGGGTTTCTGTTCCTGGGAACTGGCTGATTTCTGCAGCCTTTTTCCTCTCCCTCTGTCACGGGGCAGAAATGAGGAACATTTTGCCCGCTTGTCCACGAAAAGACTGCGCCTGATAATACGGCGTCTTCTCATGTTGAGAGGCGACCTGGGGTACAAACGTGGATTTCCCAGCTGTTGCCGTGGCCACCAGGTCTGAAAGACCGACCCCAAATAACTCCTCCCCTTATTAAGGCAATACTTCCAAATGCCGTTTGGAATACGCATCACCTGACCACTGACGTGTCCATAACCCTCTACTGGTAGAAATGGACAACGCACTTAGACTTGATGCCAGTCGGCAAATATTCCGCTGTGCATCACGCATATATAGAAATGCATCTTTTAAATGCTCTATAGGCAAAAATATACTGTCCCTATCTAGGGTATTAATATTTTCAGTCAGGGAATCCGACCACGCCAACCCAGCACTGCACATCCAGGCTGAGGCGATTGCTGGTCGCAGTATAACACCAGTATGTGTGTAAATACATTTTAGGATACCCTCCTGCTTTCTATCAGCAGGATCCTTAAGGGCGGCCATCTCAGGAGAGGGTAGAGCCCTTACAAGCGTGTGAGCGCTTTATCCACCCTAGGGGGTGTTTCCCAACGCACCCTAACCTCTGGCGGGAAAGGATATAATGCCAATAACATTTTAGAAATTATCAGTTGTTATCGGGGGAAAACCACGCATCATCACACACCTCATTTAATTTCTCAGATTCAGGAAAACTACAGGTAATTTTTCCTCACCGAACATAATACCCCTTTTTGGTGGTACTCGTATTATCAGAAATGTGTAAAACATTTTTCATTGCCTCAATCATGTAACGTGTGGCCCTACTGGAAGTCACATTTGTCTCTTCACCGTCGACACTGGAGTCAGTATCCGTGTCGGCGTCTATATCTGCCATCTGAGGTAACGGGCGCTTTAGAGCCCCTGACGGCCTATGAGACGTCTGGACAGGCACAAGCTGAGTAGCCGGCTGTCTCATGTCAACCACTGTCTTTTATACAGAGCTGACACTGTCACGTAATTCCTTCCAACAGTTCATCCACTCAGGTGTCGACCCCCTAGGGGGTGACATCACTATTACAGACAATCTGCTCCGTCTCCACATCATTTTTCTCCTCATACATGTCGACACAAACGTACCGACATACAGCACACACACAGGGAATGCTCTGATAGAGGACAGGACCCCACTAGCCCTTTGGGGAGACAGAGGGAGAGTTTGCCAGCACACACCAAAGCGCTATATATATATACAGGGATAACCTTATATAAGTGTTTTTCCCCTTATAGCTGCTGTATTGTTAATACTGCGCCTAATTAGTGCCCCCCTCTCTTTTTTAACCCTTTCTGTAGTGTAGTGACTGCAGGGGAGAGCCAGGGGAGCTTCCCTCCAACTGAGCTGTGAGGGAAAATGGCGCCAGTGTGCTGAGGAGATAGGCTCCGCCCCTTTTTCGCGGACTTTTCTCCTGCTTTTTTATGGATTCTGGCAGGGGTTAAAATTCATCCATATAGCCCTGGGGGCTATATGTGATGTATTTTCGCCAGCCAAGGTGTTTTTATTGCTGCTCAGGGCGCCCCCCCCTAGCGCCCTGCACCCTCAGTGACAGAAGTGTGAAGTGTGCTGAGGAGCAATGGCGCACAGCTGCAGTGCTGTGCGCTACCCTGGTGAAGACAGGATGTCTTCTGCCGCCGATTTTCCGGACCTCTTCGGTCTTCTGGCTCTGTAAGGGGGCCGGCGGCGCGGCTCTGGGACCCATCCATGGCTGGGCCTGTGATCGTCCCTCTGGAGCTAATGTCCAGTAGCCTAAGAAGCCCAATCCACTCTGCACGCAGGTGAGTTCGCTTCTTCTCCCCTTAGTCCCTCGATGCAGTGAGCCTGTTGCCAGCAGGTCTCACTGAAAATAAAAAACCTAAACTAAAACTTTCACTAAGAAGCTCAGGAGAGCCCCTAGTGTGCACCCTTCTCGTTCGGGCACAGAGATCTAACTGAGGCTTGGAGGAGGGTCATAGGGGGAGGAGCCAGTGCACACCAGATAGTCCTAAAGCTTTCTTTAGATGTGCCCAGTCTCCTGCGGAGCCGCTATTCCCCATGGTCTTTACGGAGTCCCCAGCATCCACTTAGGACGTTAGAGAAATGACTTTTTGACAATAGAGGGTATAGTGTACCAGCAGCCAGCTGCAACTACCAGAGCTTGATTGCTGAGAGCTAAGGGCTGTAACACACTACCCGGTTTTCCCCTGATGGCAAAAAGCCGGACAAACTTTGTCCGGCTTTTTGCCATCCGGCAGAGTCTTTCACACACAACGGCTTTGAGCCGTGTGTAATGCTGTGCGCATGCGCAGCAGCACACACGGCTTGAAAAAAAAATGTTGTGTGTGAAAGCTTCCCTTCACACACACGGTTCTCTGCCTTCAAAGACAGCACGGCCCCGGCACGGCAGCCGGACCTTCCCGTGGATATTTCCGGCTGCTACCCGGCAGCCGGGCCGGGCAGTGTGAAAGGACACATTGCGTTGCATGTGTCTCTGCAGCACGGCAGCGGTAAAAAGCTGGGCGGGATTTTGCCGGGTGGCGGGAGCCGGCGTGTGTGTTTCAGCCCTATGGCTCCTCCGTGCTACAGCTGCCAAAACCAGGAGTCATTCCTGTTGCTCTGACTGCCCCAGTCTGTCTTCTCCTGGCTGCCGCTACCTCCTCCTCTCCACTGCTCGACTCCTGGCTTCTGAAATTTCACATGATGAGGACCTAGATTAGCAGCACGGTGAGAGCTAATTGGAAAGGCAAAAGAGGAAGGTACAGTAGCAAAGCCACCTTGCTGGGATCCATAAAACATGGTCCAGGATAACACTGTGGGCAATAACGAGTTCCCAAACGGTTATAAGAGTAATACATTCCTGTGGACAACATTCATTCAGTAGCAAAATGATATCAAACACAGAGTTCATTGTGAATCTTAGGAATCTTTTGCCATGAAGAAAAAAGGCAGAGAGCCAGGCATTAGAACAGTTAAACACTATAGCTGTGCAAAGGCAACAATATCCTGAACAATACAGTAGGCATTTGTCAGGTGCCAGCTGGAGGGCTGGGGTTAGGTGTTTTTTTTTAACATTTTTTGCTCATGTTGACCATTTGCTATTTTGCAGCACAGTGAACCACCAGGGTCTCCAAATTTGAATATGTGGGCAATCAATGAGACAGCAAATTTTCTATAAGTTGAGTGCTTCACAGAATTTGTCTAGGTCATCTAGATCAGTGGTTCTCAAACTCGGTCCTCAGGACCCCACACAGTGCATGTTTTGCAGGTAACCCAGCAGGCGCACAGGTGTATTAATTACTCACTGACACATTATAAAAGGTCCACAGGTGGAGCTCATTATTTCACTTGTGATTCTGTGAGGAGACCTGCAAAACATGCACTGTGTGGTTTCCAGAGGACCGAGTTTGAGAACCTGTGATTTAGATCAATCAGGAAGGCCCGCTTGCCATTTTGCTGGAAAACTAAAAGGAAAGTCCCATTTATACTTAATATTTTGTTCCTAAGGAGATGCATAAAGGAGGATAGCAAACGTCTCTGGTGTTCCAAATGAGGTCTTTAAAAACCAGAACTCTGTGACTGGTGAAGTCTATGCCTTCTAAACTCTTGGTATGCTGTACTGTCTCCTCTTTGATGGTGTAGTAATGGAGATGGTAGACCAGGCTTGTCCAAACTGCGGCCCTCCAGCTGTTGTGAAACTACATATCCCAGCATGCCCTGACACAGTTTTGCTGTCAGAGAATGCTAAAGCTGTGTCAGGTCACGCTGGGATGTGTAGTTTCTCAACAGCTGGAGGGCCGCACTTTGGACATGCCTGTGGTAGACCATGGGGTATATTTACTAAAATTCGTGTTTTGGCTGATTTGATGGAAGTTTAATCTTGATTTTCATCGGCCGTATTTCACTGCAACTTTTTGAATCCATTCTCGGTAATTTACTAAGCTGCCGAATTTTCTAATGTCGATGTGATTCGTATTGTCGGGCAGGGTTTTACGGGAGTGATTAGTAAAACACTGTCGGACATAACACAATGAAGTCCAGCCAGATCAGTGAGATCTGTGCAGGGCTTCATTGTGTACATTATGAGAAGAGTTTAAATAGTTAAAAATCAAAGAAAAAAAATTGCGTGGGGTCTCTCCTCTATGCATAACCAGCCTCGGGCTCTATGAGCCGGTCCTGGTTGTAAGAATATAGGGGGAAAAATGCGTAGGGTTCCCTCATATTTATACAACCCACACCGGGCTCTGCGTCCGGTCCTGGTTCAAAAAATACGGGGGACAAAAGATGTAGGGGTCCCTCGTATTTTTTAAAACAGCACCGGGCTCAACTAGCCAGAGAGATAATGCCACAGCCGGGGAACACTTTTATATAGGTCTTGTGGGTGACCCTAATTAACTTTGCAGTTAACCGCAGACCGCAAAGTTCCCATCATTGGGTAGAATGGAGCTGCGCTAAGCCCCATTCTAGCCAGTGCGCTCCTCTTTGATTAACAGGCCAGGCTCCCTGATTGGTTGGCGGTACATTTCTCGACAGAAGTCACGGGGGGTCCCGGCATTCGGAGAAAAAGGGGTTCCATGTGTTAACATGGAACCCCTTTAGTTGCGTGGATCGGGTTTCCGGTTTGTTTTTTTATTCAAGTCCGTCGATTACGTCGGATAAGAAGAGGCCAGATCTACACAGGATTGGTTGTAAGTATAATTTTTATTTGACAGATACCCTGTGCATTCTACTTGTCAAGGGGACCGAGGGGCTCAGTGGGACAATAGGTAAGTATGTGAGTTTGTAAGTGTGCATGTATGTACAATAAAGCTTTACATACATGACCGTTATTTCCCCGCATGCTGGTACTTGTGGTTCTCCAAGTACCAGCTTGCGGGGGAGGCTTGCTGGGACTTGTAGTTCTACCACAAAAAACAATATTCTTTTTCTTACACAATGGCTATCAACCCCCTTCCACCGCCCAGGGATGGGGGGACAGCCTCGGTCTTCACCCCTGGTCCTTGGGTGCCTGGAGGGGGGACCTCTTGATTTAAGGGGTCCCCATTCCTCCAGGGAGCCCCGGCCAGTGGTGACTAGTTGGGGGGGGGGGGGGGTGTAATGCCATGGCCGCAGGGACCTATATAAAAGTGTTCCCCGGCTGTGGCATTATCTCTCTGGCTAGTGGAGCCTGGTGCTGGTTTAAAAAAATACGGGGGACGCCTACATCTTTTGTCCCCCATATTTTTAGAACCAGGACCGGACGCAGAGCCTGGTGCGGGTTCTATAAATATGGGGGAACCCTATGCATTTTTCCCCTGTATATTTACAACCAGGACTGGCTCAAAGAGCCCGAGGCTGGTTATGCTTAGGAGGGGGGACCCCACGCAATTTTTTTCTTTGATTTTTAACACTTTCATGCTCTATACACAGATAAGCATGCACGGATCTCACTGATCCGTGCATGCCTATCTGAACACGCCAGGAAAAAGCAGGTCTATTTTAAAACTGCTTTTTTAACGAATTCTATGCTTTACCGGCAATGTTTGGCTATTGTTGGCAGTTAATGTGAATACGAATTCTTAGTAAATTACCGAGTTGTATCAAATAACAGGCGTGTTTTACCGATGGTTTATTCATTCGTATTTGTGAACTTAGCCGGGGAAAACAATACGAATAGAACAAACACTGCCAAGATTTGTGTTTAGTAAATTCCCTAGATGACACTTAGAAAAATATAAGATTTTAAACCTACCGGTAAATCTTTTTCTCCTAGTCCGTAGAGGATGCTGGGGAGTCCGTAAGGACCATGGGGTATAGACGGGCTCCGCAGGAGACATGGGCACTATAAAGAACTTTAGAATGGGTGTGCACTGACTCCTCCCTCTATGCCCCTCCTCCAGACCTCAGTTAGAGAAACTGTGCCCAGAGGAGACGGACAGTACGAGGAAAGGATTTTGGTAATCTAAGGGCAAGATTCATACCAGCCCACACTATCCACACCGTATAACCTGGAATATACGCAACCAGTTAACAGTATGAACAAACAGTATCAGTCAACGACTGATCTTAACTGTAACATAACCCTTATGTAAGCAAGAACTATATACAAGTCATGTAGAAACATGTCCGCACTGGGACGGGCACCCAGCATCCTCTACGGACTAGGAGAAAAAGATTTACCGGTAGGTTTAAAATCTTATTTTCTCTTACGTCCTAGAGGATGCTGGGGAGTCCGTAAGGACCATGGGGATTATACCAAAGCTCCAGACCGGGCGGGAGAGTGCGGATGACTCTGCAGCACCGATTGAGCAAACATGAGGTCCTCCTCAGCCAAGGTATCAAACTTGTAGAATTTAGCAAAAGTGTTTGAACCCGACCAAGTAGCCGCTCGGCAAAGTTGCAATGCCGAGACACCTCGGGCAGCCGCCCAAGTAGAGTCCACCTTCCTAGTGGAATGGGCCTTTACTGAATTAGGTACTGGCAATCCAGCCATAGAATGAGCCTGCTGAATCGTGTTACTGATCCAGCGGGCAACAGTCTGCTTAGAAGCAGGGGCGCCAACCTTGTTGGCTGCATACAGGACAAACAGTGCCTCTGTTTTCCTAACTTGAGCCGTCCTGGCTACGTAAATTTTTAAGGCCCTGACTACATCAAGGGATTTGGAATCCTCCAAATCTCCCGTAGCCACAGGCACCACAATAGGTTGGTTCATATATAACGATGACACCACCTTAGGCAAAAATTGGGGACGAGTCCTCAACTCTGCTCTATCCACATGGAAAATGAGATAGGGGCTCTTATGAGACAAGGCTGCCAATTCGGACACCCGCCTTTCAGATGCCAAGGCCAACAATATGACCACCTTCCAAGTGAGAAATTTTAACTCAACAGTTTGAAGAGGCTCAAACCAGTGAGATTTTAGGAACTGTAACACCACGTTAAGGTCCCATGGTGCCACTGGGGGCACAAAAGGAGGCTGGATGTGCAGCACTCCCTTTACAAAAGTCTGGACTTCTGGGAGAGAAGCCAATTCTTTCTGGAAGAATATAGAAAGGGCCAAAATCTGTACCTTAATGGAGCCTAACTTTAGGCCCATATCGACTCCAGTCTGTAGAAAGTGGAGAAACCGGCCCAAGTGGAAGTCTTCCGTAGGAGCATTCTTGGCTTCACACCAAGAAACATACTTCCTCCAGATACGGTGATAATGTTTCGCCGTCACCTCCTTCCTAGCCTTTATCAAAGTAGGGATGACTTCTTCCGGAATAGCCTTCGCAGCTAGGATTTGGTGTTCAACCGCCATGCCATCAAACGTAACGGTGGTAAGTCTTGGAACACGCAGGGCCCCTGCTGTAACAGATCCTCCCTGAGAGGAAGACGCCATGGATCTTCTATGAGCAGCACCTGAAGATCTGAATACCAGGCCCTTCGAGGCCAATCTGGAAAAATGAGTATTGTCTGCACTCTTTTTCGCCTTATGATTCTCAGTATCTTTGAGATGAGAGGTAAAGGAGGGAACACATAGACCGACTGAAACACCCATGGTATCACGAGAGCGTCCACCGCTACTGCCTGAGGGTCCCTTGACCTGGCACAATACCTCCGAAGCTTCTTGTTGAGGCGTGACGCCATCATGTCTATTTGAGGAAGTCCCCAAAGACTTGTTATCTCTGCAAAAACTTCTTGATGAAGTCCCCACTCTCCTGGATGGAGATCGTGTCTGCTGAGGAAGTCTGCTTCCCAGTTGTCCACTCCCAGAATGAATACCGCTGACAGAGCGCTTACGTGAATTTCTGCACAGCGCAGAATCCTGGTGGCTTCCGCCATTGCCACTCTGCTCCTTGTCCCGCCTTGGCGGTTTACATGAGCCACGGCTGTGACGTTGTCTGATTGAATCAGAACCGGTAGGTCGCGAAGAAGATTCTCCGCTTGTCGTGGCCGTTGTATATGGCCCTCAATTCCAGTATGTTGATGTGTAGACAAGCCTCCTGGCTTGACCACAGTCCCTGAAAATTCCTTCCTTGTGTGACTGCTCCCCATCCTCGAAGGCTCGCGTCCGTGGTCACCAGAATCCAGTCCTGAATACCGAACCTGCGACCCTCTAGAAGGTGAGCACTCTGGAGCCACCACAGGAGAGATACCCTGGCCCTGGGGGACAGAGTTATTTTCTGATGTATTTGAAGGTGGGACCCGGACCACTTGTCCAGAAGGTCCCACTGAAACGTCCTCGCATGAAACCTGCCGAAGGGGATGCCTCGTAGGTCGCCACCATTTTCCCCAGTACTCGAGTGCATTGATGGACTGACACTCTTTTTGGTTTTAACAGGTCTCTTACCATGTTCTGGAGTTCCTGGGCTTTTTCCCTCGGGAGAAAAACCCTCTTTCGTTCTGTGTCCAGAATCATGCCTAAGAAAGACAGCCAAGTCGTTGGAACCAACTGCGACTTTGGCAGATTTAGAATCCATCTATGTTGCTGTAGCACTCCCAGCGAGAGCGACACGCTTTTCTGCAACTGTTCCTTTGATCTCGCTTTTATTAGGAGATCGTCCAAGTACGGGATAATTGTGACTCCTTGCCTGCGTAAGAGCATCATCATTTCCGCCATTACCTTGGTGAACACCCTCAGGGCTGTGGAAAGCCCAAACGGCAACGTCTGAAATTGGTAATGACAGTCCTGTACAGCGAATCTCAGGTATGCCTGATGAGGAGGATATATGGGGACGTGAAGGTATGCATCCTTTATGTCTAATGACACCATAAAATCCCCCCCTTCCAGGCTGGAGATGACTGCCCTGAGCGATTCCATCTTGAACTTGAACCTTTTTAAGAACAGGTTCAGGGATTTTAGATTTAGAATGGGTCTGACCGAGCCATCCGGTTTCGGGACCACAAATAGGGTTGTGTTATGTGTTGTGTTAGGGGAACCTTGATAATCACTTGCTGTTGACACAGCTTCTGAATTGCAGCTAAAATTATCTCCCTCTCTGGGGGAGAAGCTGGTAAAGCCGATTTGAAGAATCGACGAGGAGGCACGTCTTCGAATTCCAGCTTGCAGCTCTGGGATACAATTTCCATCACCCAAGGATCCACGTCCGACTGAACCCAGACGTGGCTGAAGAGTCGAAGACGTGCCCTCACCGGTGCGGCCTCCCTCAGTGGAGCCCCAGCGTCATGCGGTGGATTTAGTAGAAGCCGGGGAGGACTTCTGTTCCTGGGAACTGGTCGTAGCAGGCATCCTTTTCCCTTTACCCTTACCTCTGGCGAGGAAGGAAGAGCCCCGACCTCTTCTGGACTTATGCGACCGAAAGGACTGCATCTGATACTGTGGAGTTTTCTATTGCTGTGGGGGAACATAAGGCAAAAAGGAAGATTTACCGGCGGTAGCTGTGGAAACTAGGTCCGCGAGACCTTCCCCAAATAAAACCTCACCCTTGTAAGGTAAAACTTCCATATGCCTCTTTGAGTCGGCATTACCCGTCCATTGGCGGGTCCACAGTGCCCGCCTAGCCGAGACTGCCATCGCGTTGGCCCTTGAACCTAGTAGTCCGACGTCTCTCTGAGCGCCTCTCATATATAAGACTGCGTCTTTGATGTGACCTAAGGTCAATAAAATGGTATCCCTATCTAGGGTATCAAAATCAGCTGACAAGGTATCTGTCCAAGCTGCTACCGCGCTACAGACCCAAGCCGATGCTATAGCCGGTCTGAGTAAAGCACCAGTATGTGTATAAATTGATTTTAAAGTTGTTTCCTGTCTGCGATCAGCAGGATCTTTGAGAGCTGCCGTGTCTGGGGACAGTAGCGCCACCTTTTTGGATAAGCGCTTCAAAGCTTTGTCCACCCTGGGCGAGGATTCCCACCGTACCCTGTCCTGTGCCGGGAAAGGATACGCCATAAGAACTCTTTTGGGAATCTGCAGTTTTTTGTCTGGAGTTTCCCAAGCTTTTCCAAATAACGCGTTCAGCTCATGAGATGGGGGAAATGTTACCTCAGGTTTCTTTTCCTTAAACATGTGTACCCTCGTGTCAGGGACAGAGGGGTCATCTGTGATATGCAAAACATCTTTTATTGCAATAATCATATAATGAATACTTTTGGCCACCCTTGGGTGTAGCCTTGCATCATCGTAGTCGACACTGGAGTCAGAATCCGTGTCTGCTATTTGGGATAGGGGACGTTTTTGAGACCCTGAAGGGCCCTGTGACACCGTCAAAGCCATTTATCCCTGGACTCTGCTTTGTCCAATCTCTTATGTAACAAGGTCACATTTGCATTTAAAACATTCCACATGTCCAACCAATCAGGTGTCGGCGTTGCCGACGGAGACACCACAATCATCTGCTCCACCTCCTCTCTAGAAGAGCCTTCCGCCTCAGACATGCCGACACAGGCGTACCGACACCCCACACACACACATAGGTATATATATATATATATATATATATATATATATATATATATATCTAGGAGATAGTTCCCCCAATAATGCCCTTTGGAGAGACAGAGAGAAAGAGTATGCCAGCACACACCTAGCACCAATAACACTGGAAACAAAATTCCCAGATAAACAGCGCTTTTATATAATCATATAGATAAATCTATACACTCACTGCGCTTTACAAGTGCCCCCCCTCTTTTTTGCCCTCTGTCACCGTGTTCAGCATGGGAGAGTCCGGGGAGCCAGCTTCTGCAGTGTGGTGTGGAGAAAATGGCGCTGGTTAGTGCTGTGAGATCAAGCTCCGCCCCCTCAGCGGCGGGCTTCGGTCCCGCTCAAATTTATTTATACTGGCGGGGGATTATAAAATATACAGCCTATATATTCATATGAGCCAGTCCTGGAGGTTTATTGCTGCCCAGGGCGCCCCCCCACACCCGCGCCCTGCACCCATCAGTGCCTGCAGTGTGTGTAGTGTATGGGAGCAATGGCGCGCAGCGTTACCGCTGCGCGTTACCTCATAGAAGATCTGAAGTCTTCTGCCGCCTTTGAAGTCTTCTATCTTCCGGCTCTGCGAGGAGGACGGCGCCGCGGCTCTGGGACGAACGGCGAGGGTGAGACCTGCGTTACGACTCCCTCTGGAGCTAATGGTGTCCAGTAGCCTAAGAAGCAGAGCCTATCATTTAAGTAGACCTGCTGCTCTCTCCTCAGTCCCACGATGCAGGGAGCCTGTTGCCAGCAGTGCTCCCTGAAAATAGAAAAACCTAACAAAATTCTTTTTTCAGAGAAACTCAGGAGAGCTTCCCTGTAATGCACCCAGTCTCCTCTGGGCACAGGATCTAACTGAGGTCTGGAGGAGGGGCATAGAGGGAGAAGCCAGTGCACACCCATTCTAAAGTTCTTTATAGTGCCCAGGGCCCTCATTCCGAGTTGTTCGCTCGTTGCCGAGTTTCGCTATATTGCGATTAGTCGCTTACTGTGCATGCGCAAGGTTCGCAGAGCGCATGCGCTTAGTTATTTTACACAAAAGTTAGGTATTTTACTCACAGCATAACGAGGATTTTTGGGTGGGTTATTTTATTTCTGTGCAGGGTAAATACTGGCTGCTTTATTTTTACACTGCAAATTAGATTGCAGATTGAACACACCACACCCAAATCTAACTCTCTCTGCACATGTTATATATGCCTCCCCTGCAGTGTACATGGTTTTGCCCAATTGCTAACAGAATTCCTGCTGCGATCAACTTGGAATTACCCCCAAAATCGGGACCTTAGTAAATAAACCCAAATGTCTCACATCCTGTCAGTTTATAAGTCCCTTGGACACAACATGGTATATTCAATAAGAGTCGGGTCCATTCCGCCATGCAGTTGTCGGAATGGACCCGACAATCTCTATTCAAAAGAGCCTCCAAATCAGACTGTCGGATTTGGCCATTCCCGGTTTCCTGACCTGCTGCTGTCAGCGCTGCGGGTGCGCTGGCACCGGCAGCAGAGGGAGCTGTCAGCAGCGCCGGGGGTGAGGGGGGATCTGTGAACGGCGCTGGGGGTGAGGAGATGTCTGCGGCGGTGGGTGTAGCTGTCAGCGGTGTTGGGGATGAGGAGATGTCTGCGGCGGTGGGGGGGAGCAGCGGGGAGAGCAGCGGAGATGGAGCGGATGGGAGGAGGAAAGGAGGAGATGGGGGAGCAGCGGTTGCAGCAGCGGAGGCTCACGGCGGCGTCCACCCGGCTCCAGCAAGCGGGACCTCGGTGGACGCTGCCGCTGGGTTCCTGCTCTCCCCGCTGCTCCCCCGTCTCCTGGTCTCAGCTCCCTCATCTCAATCCGACTTTTTTTAAAGTCGTATTGAGATTGTCGGAAACGGGGCTAAAACCTGTTGGGTTTGGCCCCGCTTCTGACAAGACGGCAGCTTCCAACAGTTATTGAAGATACCCCAAAGTGTCTTTTCAAAGGAGATATGATTATCTGGGTGTAGTCCAAGTATTTCATTGCAGATTTCTCATACACTGACCAGACCTTAGGGTGGAATGTCCTCAGAGATTCCACTGACTCTATTATCCAGGTCATCTAGACACAACTGAAAAACCAGGAGTTCACAAGCATGAGTCAAAATGGTGTCTTGATGATAGATTGACATTAATAAGGTCAACATGCATTAGGTTGGCATGATCAAAAGGGGACACAGTACACTAACTTGGGTTCCCTGTTCTGCAACAACGAAAACACCAAAAAATCTAAAAGTAAACTCACTTCGACCTTTTCCTGTGTCTACCTTTTGGCCATGTCGTACTTTTGACCATGTTGACCTTGTGCATGTCGACCTTTTGGAATCGACCTAGACACTGTGGACCTTATTAAGGTCAACCTAATAATCTACACCCAGACAAAATATTCTCTTGCATTTTGCAAAGAACACCTTCCTAGGCCACTTGTTTCCTCCAACACAAGTCTAGATGCCAAATGTGCTACATCTGTCTAGAGGGTGGATATCTCAGATCTAAAAGAGATCTTGTTTAAGCTCCCGCTTTAGTAACAAGAAGTCTTGCTCTTTTGTCAAGGTATAATCACAGATAGTCTTTGTTATCCAGAAGTCTTTGTTATCCAGAAAAGCAGTTGGTGTCACACTTGGGGGTGTATTCAATAAGTGTCGGAAGTTACCGTCTTGTCAGAAAGACGGCAATTTCCAACAGGTTTAGGACGGAAGAGGTTCTGACCTATTCAATAGAGGCTGTTTTTTTCCGACAAGTCGGGAATTTCCGACTTGTCAGTAAACACATGTATTGCCGGATTAGCCGCGGATCCACGTGTTCCGCAGCCAAATCCGTCAGGTTTTGGCCCGGTTCCGAATATGTCAATTTGACTTTTTTTTAAAGTTGGATTTACATTGCCGGAACCGGGGAGATGAGACGGGGTAGTGGGGACAGGTGGGAGGGACCATGTGAGCCGAGCAGCGGGGACGCCGGTGAGGAGACAAGCGGAGACGGAGCATGGACGGGTGAGGAGTGGCTGTCGGGAGAAGCCAAATCCAACAGTCAGATTTGGCCGCTCATTGAATACTAACCTTTCAGATCCTTACCGTTGGAAAGGATCCAAAGGGTATTGATATACACCTTGGTCTTGCTGAGATTCTGCTATTTGTGCATAATGGAGATCGATATGTTGAGATATAGTGGTGGGCGAGTTAGTTGAAGTGGATATAAGGAATAGACGCATACCAACATGTAATCTGTGAATTTGGCATACCTTTTTTTCTTAATGGCCCTATTTATTAATTCTAAATGCAAAGGACTAGAGAGGCTGCATTTCGGAGATACAGAGGACAACCATAGCCATATTACCAAGTAGAACGACAGGACGTCTCATGTATGGATGTATGGAGAGGGGGTGGTTAGGCCATGAAAAGTTCAACTGGACAGGTCTGTCTCTGAATCAGCAGGGTAGAATGTAACTGTGCGCAGCAGCAGGTGCAGACAATCAAGGACAATTAGTCAGCAAGTGGCACCAAGTGTAAAATAACTGAAGTAGAATAGAAAGCACAGTGATAAATAGAAAGAAAGTGATGCCCAGTGGTCAAGTACAGCTTACCTACCAACTGTCCCGATTTTGTTGGGACAGTCCTTTTTTTTCTGGGACTTTCCTGCTGTCCCACCGGCGGGTCGCAGAGTCCCGCTATAGGGGGGTCAGTTGGGAGACGCAGATCAGTGGTGGATAGACGCTGAACGCATGCACACAGCATCGATTCACCTGGAGAGAGGGACAGGGGGCATGCCAGCTGCTCACAGAGCGCTCAGCATGCGCCCCCACGGTGGCGGAAAATGGGGGTGTGGCCTGTGATCACATCCCCCTAATTTTGGGTGTATGCTGGTGTCCTTCCTTCCAGCTTCAAAAAGTTGGGAGGTATGCTAGTAATTTAGGGCTGCCACAGAGGGGTAGAAAGGTTGGGAAGTATGAAGGATTATACCATTAGGGGAGTACAGTATGTACACGTGACCAGGAGTAGTCTCTAAAGTTTTTAACAGAGAAAACATAGAAAAACCCGTGCTGCACCTCAAAGTTGACCATTAGCTAGAACTGTAAGCTGGCAGAGAAGACCATGGGCCACAGAAGCTTGTTTATCAAACCAGGTAAATGGTGTAGAGGGCAAGTTGGAGTAAATCTTCACTTGATATATTGAAGCACGCTGATCCCAATAGAAACAGTGCTGTGACAGTCACTCTGTATTAAATTCAAATCTTATAAGGAGGAGTTGCGCAAATCTTCCCACCAGAGATTAAAGACCACTATCTCAGTATCAGCCAGTTGAGTAACAAACATTTTTTCACATCAAAACATGTTTTTCATTTGAATTCTAGGATTAATCAATAGCTGCAACTCTGAGTGTAACTAATAAATAGAAGTATGGGGATTTTGTTCGTATTGTGATCAAAACACAGTCCCCTGCAGACCCCATCAAGGGATCCCCAATCTCTGCAGATCCCTACAGTAACATAAATTCTTCACACATAATTATATTGCATTGGCCGGGATGCGGTCAAGATGCTGGCTGTCAGGATCCCAGCAGTCGAAATACAGCCAGAATCCCGACACCTTTGACAATAATGACGTCAGAACAGCCATCATCCTGAACATAAGTATGGGCACAAGGTTAGGTTTAGGACCCGGGGAGGGGGGGTTAGGTATAGGCATCAGGCGGGGGGGGGGGGGTTAGGATGTAAGGAGTGGGGGGGGGGTGTTAGGGTTTGGCTGCTGGGAGGGAAGGTAACGGTTAGGCAATCCCAGGGTCAGGTTTCAGGGGGAGGGAGGGCTAGGTTTAGGCAGTGAGGAAGGGGTTTAGGCACCTCAGGGAGGGTTAGGGCGGTAGGGAGAAGGTAGAACACCCCTTACTCACTCCTGTCTGTGTCGGCATGCACGTCATGATGACTGCGAAAGGCTGCTTCCTAATTCAGAAACCCAGGGATGAACTCTGCCGAGATGGCCAGGAGATGGTGTTCGGCCCATCGCAGAATATGTGCCACTTCCTGCATTGCCAACACACTGCAAGTGCCTCTCTGATGGTTGAGGTCTCCCGTGGAGAATTGTCCATGCCAGAGTGAATGCTCTGCAGATAGCTTATTGCTCCATGGCATCGATTTGTAAGCAACTTTCGGTGGGAATCTAACAGCCATGAAAGGAATGTTGGCCGGTAACTGCCCACCATCCATGGAGACTGGCATCCGTGGTAAGAAGTAACTATTCCGGGATCCGGAAGCGTCGACCCTTGTCAAGATGTCTGGAGCCACCAGGCTAGGGACAGTTGAACCTCCGGAGAGAGGACATTGTCTGGGACCTGATCAGATGCATTTGTCCTTTCCATCTGGACAGGATTAGGTGTTGCAGGGGTCTGGAGTAGAACTGGGCGTACTTCACCATGTCGAAGGTGGAGACCATGTACCTCAAGACCTGCATGGCTGAGTGGATTTACCCTCGGCGACTATGAGGCGACTTGAACACTTGTTGCTGTAGTGCGGAAATCTATCTTGTCTCAGTGAAAGATACATCTTCCTCCTCTTCTGCGTCCGCAGATGACACCTCAGAATCTACAAGTTGCGTAGACTGCGAGAATGGCACAGCGCTCCTATTGGCTTTAGTTGGTAAGGTTTTTTCATCCTGTTACATTTGTTGAAAAGCAGTAGAGATAGTAGCTAGACTCTATACTGAAGTAGAGAGCATATCTACCAAGGGAGAGGGCATAGCCGTGCCTAGTATAGCAGGGTGTAGCTGCTGTAGAAATCCCATAGGGGTAACCACCGCAGGGGTTGTTCGGTGGTCTGCTATCTGTGCCAGCATCTCTGAAAAAGAAGCCATGGGGGAATCCTGCACAGGAACTGGAGGGGTTGGCTGGTTAGGTAGGATAAAGCAAGAGACACACAAACCATCCTGGACAATGTCCTGAGGGGACAAACCCACTGAACAAGACCTGCATGAGACAAGCATAGGAGCAGCAGCATCCTTGCTAACCTTGCCTTTGCTAGACATAGATGAAATAACAGTATAAAACACTATATGGCAATATGCAGGGTGCAACAGGTATGGTAATATGACAGCCTTCACAAATACAGGTAGATGTGAAGAACAGTGAACCCCTATACACTGGTATCTGTAGGTTATAGGCAAAGGTATAAGCTGACAGAAAAATCAGAAAGCAGTGCTAGCACAAGTCACATACAATGCAGAATACACTATATATAACTGCAATGGGCTATAAATCAACTACACAGACTGCAGTGGCTGGTGGATATAGTGCTGTATAACCTGACTCCTCTGAGAGGTATACAGGGAGACTGAACCCAGCGGTCCCGGAGACCTGTAGCTGCATGTAAAAATGGCTGCTGTGAGTCTCTGACGGTGAGGGAGGAGCAGCTCAGAGGTGGAAGGCCACCGAGAAATCTCGTTCTGAACTGGGGAAGGGGCCACAGGGGAAGAGCCAGCCTCCCCAGGCTGACATTAAGCACAAGGTTTCCCGTCCACAAATAAACCCATGCAACAGTATAATTAAGCCCTGGTGGTCTAGTGGGGTCCCGGACAAACCAGGGCGCACAGCAGCACCTCCGGTCTGTCTCCTAAGACTAAAGGTAGGACTGCACACAGACACAGCTTTAACTGTTTGATGCCCGGTCCTATCCAACCAACTACACCCCACTGTCTCCCTTGTGGAGCCCTATGGACCCTGAAGAAGAAAAAAGAAAAAATACCTTTCCTCCCTAAAACACACAGCTCCAGTGTTTTCGGTGACCGCAGACCTGTTTTCACCTGAGGCGGGTGAAATAAAATCACAGATAAGCCGCGCCTGGTCCCGGCTTATCAGGGCTAATTGGATAGCCTCTGGCAAACCAATTACTTGTGGTTAATGGCCGCGGGTAATAGGATAGTGCATCTAAAATAGGATTTTAATTGCCTACCGGTAAATCCTTTTCTCGTAGTCCGTAGAGGATACTGGGGTTCCATTTAGTACCATGGGGTATAGACGGGTCCCTTGGGAGCCATGGGCACTTTAAGAGTTTAATAGTGTGGGCTGGCTCCTCCCTCTATGCCCCTACTATCAGACTCAGTCTAGAAACTGTGCCCGAGCAGACGGACATACTTCGAGAGAAGAAAATACACAGATAGTGGTGAGATTCACGCCAGCTCACACATAACAAAAGGAAAGCCAAGCTAACCAACTTGAAACGATTCAGCAACGGCTGAACAACAGTACTTAACCAAGTAATAATGAAGTACTTAACGAGTAACAATGCAGTACTTAACGAAGTAACAATGCAGGAAAAGAAGCGCTGGGCGGGCACCCAGCATCCTCTATGGACTACGAGAAAAGGATTTACCAGTAGGTAATTAAAATCCTATTTTCTCTTACATCCTAGAGGATGCTGGGGCCCACATTAGTACCGTGGGGATGTACCAAAGCTCCCAGCACGGGAGAGCGCAGAGGCTCCTGCACAACAGATTGACCAAACTGAAGGTCCTCAGAGGTCAAGGTATCGAACTTGTAGAACTTAGCAAACGTGTTCGACCCTGACCAAGAAGCTGCTCGGCAAAGCCGAGACACCCCGGGCAGCCTTAACAGAATTTGGACATGGCAAGCCTGCCGTAGAATAAGCATGCTCGATAGTGAACCTAATCCAGCGAGAAATCGCCTGCTTAGAAGCAGGACACCCAACCTTGTTGGGAGCATAAAGGACAAACAGAGCGTCCAACTTCCTGTGACGAGAAGTCCTCTTCACATAAATCTTCAAAGCCCTCACCACATCCAAGGACTTTGATGTAATTGAGGAGTCAGTAGCCACTGGCACTACAGTAGGTTGGTTGATATGAAAAGCCGACACAACCTTTGGAAGAAATTGCTGACACGTTCTGAGCTCAGCCCTATCTTAGAAAATCAAGTAGGGCTCTTGTAGGACAATGCCCCCAATTCTGACACACACCTAGCAGATGCCAATGCCAACAGTGTGACAGCGTTCCAAGTAAGAAACTTGACCTCAACTTCCTGTAGAGGTTCAAACCAATCTGACTGCAGGAACTGCAGCACCATATTAAGATCCCACGGTGCCGTAGGAGGCACAAAAGGTGGTTGGATGTGCAGAACCCCTTTCAAGAAAGTCTGAACCTCAGGCAGAGCAGCCAATTGTAACTGGAAGAAAATGGACAGGGCCGAAATCTGAACTTTTATGGAGCCCAAGCATAGGCCCACATCCACACCTGCTTGCAGACAGAGGAGAAACCGTCCCAGTTGAAGCTCCACCGTAGGAAACTTCTCGGATTCACACAAAGACACATACTTTTTCCAAATACGATGGTAATGTTTAGACCTTACCGTCTTCCTCGCCTGTATCAGGGTAGGAATGACCTTTTTCGGAAAGCCCTTCCGAGATAAAATCAGGCGTTCAACCTCCATGCCGTCAAACGTAGCCACGGTAAGTTTTGATAAGCGAACAGCCCCTGTTGCAGAAGGTCCTTGCGAAGAGGAAGAGGCCTCGGATCCTCCAGCAGTAATCCAGATCTGCGTACCAAGCCCTTCTCGGCCAGCAATGAGGATCGCCTGAACTCTTGTTCTTTTTAGTAGTTTGAGAATCCTTGGGATGAGCGGAAGTGGAGGGAACACATACACCACCTGGAACACCCACGGAGTTATAAGGGCGTCCACCGCCACTGCCTGTGGGTCTCTCGACCTGGAACAGTACCTCCGAAGCTTCTTGTTGAGGCGGGAGGCCATCATGTCTATTTGAGGTACACCCCAACGACTTGTTACCTCTTCGAACACCTCCGGGTGGAGGACCCATTCTCCTGGATGGAGATCGTGTCTGCTGAGGAAGTCCGCTTCCCAGTTGTCCACTCCCGGAATGAAGATCGCTGACAGCGCCACCATGCTTTTCTGGCCAGATGAAGATTCTTGTTAATTCTGACATTGTGGCTCTGCTCTTTGTTCTGCCTTGTCGGTTTATGTAGGACACCGTCGTTACATTGTCCGAATGAACCTGAATGGCCCGATCTTGTAGAAGATGTGCCGCTTGTACAAGGCCGTTGTATACGGCCCTTAGTTCCAGAATGTTTTTTGGAAGGATGGATTCCAGACTTGACCACTTTCCTTGGAAGTTTTCCCCTTGAGTGACTGCTCCCCAACCTCTGAGACTTGCATCCGTGGTTAGAAGGATCCAATTCTGAATCCTGAACCTTCGGCCCTCGAGAAGGTGAGAAGTTTGCAGCCACCAGAGGAGTGAAATTCTGGCTTTCGGCGACAGGCGTATCCGCTGGTGCATGTGAAGATGAGATCCCGACCATTTGTCTAAGAGATCTAGTTGGAAGGACAGTGCATGAAATCTTCCATAATGTAGAGCCTCGTAGGAGGCAACCATCTTCCCCAGAAGGCAAATGCATTGATGAACCGATACCCGGGCAGGCTTCAAGACATCCCAGACCATTGACTGGATCACCAACGCTTCCTCCACCGGGAGAAACACCCTCTGTACTTCCGTGTCGAGGATCATCCCCAGGAAGGACAGTCTCCTTGTCGGTTCTAAATGTGACTTTGGAAGGTTCAGGATCCACCCGTGATCCTGGAGTAGACGAGTTGAGAGAGCAATGCTCTGTAACAGCTTCTCCTGGAAGATGCCTTTATCAGCAGATTGTCCAGATATGGAATAATGTTCACTCCCTGTTAGGCGCCGGGGTCCGCTCGTCGGTGCGGCCCGGCGCCTAGCAACCAGGGACGCGTTGCGCGTACAGCCGCCGGCTCCCTGGCAACGCTAGACGCCGGGCGCACGGAGCCGCTCTGACCTTAGCAACGGGGACGCCACGTTCGGCCGCGTTCCCCGTTGCTGGGTCTGTTCTAATTATATTTTGGTGTGCTGGCCGTGCAGCATGCAAGCTGCACGGCATTACCTGAGATTACCTTGTCTGGATCCTGATTGGAGGGTTCCTGAATAAAGGCACTCTCAGGACTTCTTACAGACGCCGGTGATAGCTTCCTGTTTGCCTGTGTCAGCTACAGAGAGTTTCCAGTCCTGCTCAATCCGGTTGTTCCTGTCCTCAGTGATCCTGTACTCGGAAGTTTGTCATCTATTCCTGGAGTCTGACCGAGCACCTTTAACATCCTGTGGTGTTCGTGAGTCGCGGCGCAGCCGTGTGTTGCGGCTTGTCCGCTTACTGTTTATTATTTAGTTTATTTGTGTTCTGGAGCTTTTGCGGAGGATTCCGCTCCCACAGATCCACTCTGGTATCCAGCGGTGCTGGATAGGAGTAACGGATCAGTGGATCTTTGGTTGTCCTTTTCCCTGGCGGCTAGTCCGCACATACCTTTGGTTTAAGTTAGTTAGCTTGTAACCCCTGGCCTGGTTGCTTAGTCAGAGGGCCCCTTGTTATCACCCTGTCTCGGATTTCCCTTTGTCTCCCATTAAGACCTGCGGGGGCATCGGGGTTGGGCAGACATAATCCGCCCTTCGAACGCGGCTGCCATGGGCTCAAGCAACCATAGTCTCGCAGGGGATTTCTGATAACACGGGCGAGACAACGGAGTTAGGGCGCCAGGGGTTACTAGGCTCTCCTGCTCCCACAACCAGCATATCTTCCCAGTACTCAGACCTCTGCCATAAGATCACCTCTGGTCTGGAGTACGGGAATCATAACATTATCACCGGCCAGACAAAAAAAAAAATTTTTTAAATTAACAGGAGTTAATCTTTTTTTTCACTTATTCAGTTGGGAGATTTTGTCGGCCTCATGAATCCCGCCGGTGTTGGGCCAAATCCTGGCCAGCTTCTAGTTAGTCAGATTCAAGAACTTACTCAGATGGTTCAGGATCTGTCCCTCCGTGTGAGGTCACAGGAAGATCTGTTACGGACTTCCCCGAGGGTCATCCCTGAACCAAAAATGCATCTGCCTGACCGTTTTTCTGGGGATAGAAAACAGTTTTTTAATTTTAAAGAGTCTTGTAAACTTTATTTTCGTTTAAGACCAGTCTCCTCAGGTACGGAGGCTCAGCGGGTTGGAATTATTATTTCTCTGCTTCAGGGGGATCCTCAGACCTGGGCTTTTGGTTTAAAGACAGACGATCCGGCCTTATCGTCTGTAGACGCCTTTTTAAAATCTTTAGGGCTATTGTATGACGACCCTGATAGAGAGGCGTCCGCTGAGAGTCAGTTGCGTGCTCTTAGACAGGGTAGGAATCCCGCAAAGAGTTATTGTACGGAGTTTCGCCGTTGGTCGAACGACTGTGGATGGAATGACCCAGCCCTACGCAGTCAGTTTCGCCTCGGCTTATCTGAATCTATAAAAGACAGTCTCCTTCAGTATCCCGCTCCTGAGACTCTCGATAAACTCATGGAGCTCTCTATTAAGATAGATCGTCGGCTCAGAGAGCGGAGGGCTGAAAAAGGGGCATCTGTCGGGTCTACTCCTTGTGTTCTTTCCATTCCTGTAGACATGGAGGAGCCTATGCAGATAGGTCTTTCCAAATTGTCTCCTGAAGAAAGAACCAGGAGGCAAAATTC
This sequence comes from Pseudophryne corroboree, assembly GCF_028390025.1. Lineage (NCBI taxonomy): Eukaryota > Metazoa > Chordata > Amphibia > Anura > Myobatrachidae > Pseudophryne > Pseudophryne corroboree. The sequence continues at coordinate 591,714,294 of NC_086449.1, read as the reverse complement.
TGGTCTTTGTTTATACTGTGGAGGTAAGGGACATTTTGCCCGTAGTTGTCCGAACAAGTCGGGAAACTTCCTGACCAAGTGAGTTGTGAGGGGGTTCACTTTGGTCTGCAGCTTATCTCCTCAAATAATTCACTGTTAGTTCCTGCTAAAGTTTCCTTTGGCAGCCTCTGTTCCTCGGTCTCTGCTTTTGTGGACAGTGGAGCTGCAGGGAACTTTATGGATTTAACATGGGCCAAGGCCTTAGGTATTCCTCAGTTAACCTTGGGTAGGTGTGTCACCATGCATGGTTTAGATGGGAGTCCCTTGTCCAATGGGGTTATTTCTCTATGCACACCTCCTGTTTTACTCTCGGTAGGAGCTCTGCATTCTGAAAAGATTGAGTTTTTCCTTACCCATTGTCCAGCAGTTCCTGTGGTTCTGGGTCACCCTTGGCTGGCCTTTCATAATCCCATCATTGATTGGCAGTCGGGGGAGATCTTACAATGGGGTACCATCTGTAATAAAGAATGTATTACGCTTCCTATCCGAGTAGCTGCCGCCGTTCCCGCACCCATTCCTGGGGAATACCAGGATTTTGTTGATGTATTTTCCAAGGGCAATGCGGATATTCTGCCTCCCCATAGGCCTTATGATTGTGCCATTGAGCTAATTCCTGGTGCCACGTTGCCTAAAGGAAGGTTATATGCATTGTCTGGTCCTGAAACTGTGGCCATGAATGAGTATGTGAAAGAAAGCCTTGGGAAAGGATTTATCAGGCCATCTAAATCCCCTTTAAGTGCAGGTTTCTTCTTCGTAGAGAAGAAGGATGGTTCACTCAGACCCTGCATTGACTTTAGAGCTTTGAATAAAATCTCAGTAAAGAATACTTACCCTCTGCCGCTGATCTCTGTCCTCTTTGATCAGCTACGTTCGGCTGTGATTTTTTCTAAGATTGACCTGAGAGGAGCATATAACCTCATCAGAATCAAGTCAGGGGATGAGTGGAAAACGGCATTCAGTACTCAGTCAGGCCACTATGAGTATCTGGTTATGCCATTTGGCCTGTCTAACGCTCCGGCAGTTTTCCAGGATCTCATTAACGATGTGCTCCGTGAATTTCTTGGAAGATTCGTTGTAGTCTACTTAGACGATATTTTGATATATTCTGACTCTGTAGAACAACATGTTACCCAGGTGCGTCAGGTTCTAAAGAAATTACGTGAAAATCACCTATATGCCAAGCTGGAGAAGTGTGAATTTCATGTCACGGAGGTATCCTTTTTAGGGTACATTATTTCCCCTCGGGGATTCCGTATGGAACCAAAGAAGCTCCAAGCCATCCTTAGTTGGGCGCAACCCACCAACTTAAAAGCAATTCAGCGCTTTTTAGGGTTTGCGAACTACTATAGAAGATTTATTCACTCTTTCTCTGACCTAGTTGCTCCCATTGTGGCACTGACTAAGAAGGGAGCAGATCCTACCAATTGGTCACGTGAAGCTGAGTTATCTTTTCAGGCCTTGAAACAAGCCTTTGTCTCAGCCCCTGTCCTTAGACATCCCAACCCAGAATTGCCTTTCATGGTTGAAGTTGATGCCTCGGAGGTTGGAGTAGGGGCTATCCTTTCTCAGAAGGATCCGGATTCCCATGAATTACATCCTTGTGCCTTTATGTCCAGGAAATTCTCATCTGCAGAATCCAACTACGATGTTGGTAACCGGGAATTGCTGGCTATTAAATGGGCTTTCGAGGAGTGGAGGCATTGGCTTGAAGGAGCGACTCATACCATTTCAGTTTTGACTGATCACAAAAATCTTCAATACATTGAATCAGCTAAACGACTGAATGCCCGGCAGGCTCGTTGGGCTTTATTTTTTACTCGTTTCAAATTTATTATCACCTTCAGGCCAAGTTCCAAGAATACTAAGGCAGATGCCCTGTCACGCAGTTTTCTTCCAGTTCAAGACAACAGTCCTGTTACTCCCATACTTCCGTCTTCAGTCATTCGGGCAGGCCTCACACAGGATGTATTTACCCAGTTAAAGCTGCTTCAACATCAAGCTCCTGGAAATACTCCTGCTGGTCGTCTTTTTGTCCCTGAGTTTTTGAGAGCAACTGTTTTGACGGAGTTTCATGATAGCAAAGTTGCCGGGCATCCGGGAATCGCTAAGACTTTGGAATTAGTCTCCCGCTCAGTATGGTGGCCTGGTCTTTCCAAAGACATTAAAGAGTTTGTTTTTTCGTGTCAGGTCTGTGCACAGCATAAAGTTCCCCGTTCTTTGCCTATAGGTCAACTTATGCCCTTGAATGTTCCTCTTAGGCCATGGTCGCATATCTCCATGGATTTTGTGGTGGACCTCCCTCTGTCAGCCGGATGCCGAGTCATATGGGTGGTAGTGGACCGTTTTAGCAAAATGGCCCATTTCATTGCTCTTCCCCGATTGCCATCTGCCCAGGGATTGGCAGTCTTGTTCCTCCGCCATGTTTTCAGACTCCATGGCTTACCCACTGATATTGTTTCTGATCGGGGTCCACAATTCATTGCACAATTTTGGAAGTCTTTTTGTGCTTCGTTAAAGATAAAATTATCTTTAACGTCCGGCTATCATCCCCAGTCCAATGGGCAGACTGAGCGAGTTAACCAATCTCTAAAACAATATTTGCGTTTGTACTCGGCCAAACTCCAAAATGACTGGTCTGAGTTTCTTCCATTGGCAGAGTTTGCTTATAATAATGCCTGTCATTCCTCCACCAATGTGTCTCCATTTTTTGCAGTTTTTGGTTTTCACCCCAGAGCTAATTCATTTTTTCAACATTCCTCTGTCTCCTCTCTGGCCCTGACCTCTCATCTTAAACTTATTTGGAGAAAAGTGCACCTGGCTCTCAGAAAAGCAGCATTCCGGGAAAAAAAATTTTCTGACAGGCTCCGGCGGCCGTGCACTTTTAAAGTAGGAGACAGGGTGTGGTTGTCGACTCGCAACATTAAACTTCGACAAACCTCAGCCAGATTGGGTCCTAGATTTATTGGACCATTTCACATTATCAAAAAAGTCAATCCAGTTGCTTTCCGGTTACGTTTACCAAAAACTTTGCGGATCGGAAATACCTTCCATTGCTCATTGCTGAAACCATATGTTTCGTCTAGTAGATTTCCTCGTAAAATATCTCAGGGGAGATCACCAATAAATGTACAGGGTCAGCAGGAGTTCTTGGTGGAGAAGGTTCTCGATTCCAAGTTGTCCCGGGGTCGGCTTTATTTTTTGGTACATTGGAGAGGTTATGGGCCAGAGGAAAGGTCTTGGGTCCTGGATGAGGATCTTCATGCCCCGAGGCTCAAAAGGGCATTTTTTCGAGAATTTCCTCAGAAACCTGGCTTTAGGGGTTCCTTGACCCCTCCTCAAGGGGGGGGTACTGTTAGGCGCCGGGGTCCGCTCGTCGGTGCGGCCCGGCGCCTAGCAACCAGGGACGCCGTGCGCGTACAGCCACCGGCTCCCTGGCAACGCTAGACGCCGGGCGCACGGAGCCGCTCTGACCTTAGCAACGGGGACGCCACGTTCGGCCGCGTTCCCCGTTGCTGGGTCTGTTCTAATTATATTTTGGTGTGCTGGCCGTGCAGCATGCAAGCTGCACGGCATTACCTGAGATTACATTGTCTGGATCCTGATTGGAGGGTTCCTGAATAAAGGCACTCTCAGGACTTCTTACAGACGCCGGTGATAGCTTCCTGTTTGCCTGTGTCAGCTACAGAGAGTTTCCAGTCCTGCTCAATCCGGTTGTTCCTGTCCTCAGTGATCCTGTACTCGGAAGTTTGTCATCTATTCCTGGAGTCTGACCGAGCACCTTTAACATCCTGTGGTGTTCGTGAGTCGCGGCGCAGCCGTGTGTTGCGGCTTGTCCGCTTACTGTTTATTATTTAGTTTATTTGTGTTCTGGAGCTTTTGCGGAGGATTCCGCTCCCACAGATCCACTCTGGTATCCAGCGGTGCTGGATAGGAGTAACGGATCAGTGGATCTTTGGTTGTCCTTTTCCCTGGCGGCTAGTCCGCACATACCTTTGGTTTAAGTTAGTTAGCTTGTAACCCCTGGCCTGGTTGCTTAGTCAGAGGGCCCCTTGTTATCACCCTGTCTCGGATTTCCCTTTGTCTCCCATTAAGACCTGCGGGGGCATCGGGGTTGGGCAGACATAATCCGCCCTTCGAACGCGGCTGCCATGGGCTCAAGCAACCATAGTCTCGCAGGGGATTTCTGATAACACGGGCGAGACAACGGAGTTAGGGCGCCAGGGGTTACTAGGCTCTCCTGCTCCCACAACCAGCATATCTTCCCAGTACTCAGACCTCTGCCATAAGATCACCTCTGGTCTGGAGTACGGGAATCATAACATTCCCTGCTTGCAGAGGAGTAGCATCATCTCTGCCATGACCTTGGTGAACACCCCCGGTGCTGTGGAGAGGCCAAATGGCAGCACCTGGAACTGATAGTGACTGTCTAGCAGCGCACATCGCAGATAAGCCTTGTGAGGCAGCCAGATCGGAACGTGAAGGTAAGCATCCTTGATATTCAGTGATACCAGGAATTACCCTCCTCCAGACCTGAGATCACCGCTCTCACCGAGACTCCATCTTGAATTTGAATTCCCTCAAGTAGGGGTTCAATGATTTTAGGATTAATATCGGCCTTACCGAACCGTCCGGCTTCGGCACCACAACCAGGTTTGAGTTATAACCCTTGTTTGTTAGGTGAGTTGGAACTGGAACAATGACATTTGTTTGAACCAATTTTTGAATGGCTTCCTGTAGGATAGCACTTTCTGTCAGCGAAGCTGGTAAGCCTGATTTGAAGAATCTGTGAGGTGGGAGTTCTTGAAACTCCAGTCTGTACCCCTGGGCAACGATGTCTTGTACCCAGGGGTCTAGGCATGATGATGCCCAGACGTGACTGAATTCCTTTAGTCTTGCACCCACCTGCCCGATCCCCAGGCTGGGAGGTCCACCGTCATGCTGAAGATTTGGAGGAAGCAGAACCTGGCTTCTGCTCTTGGGAACCTGTTGGTGCAGGTTTTCTAGATTTCCCCCGACCACCTCTAAAGAAAGTTGAAGGGGGTTTGGACTTTTTAACTTTTGCGGTCCGAAAGGACTGCATCGTAAATGTAGGATAAGATTTCCTAGCCGGTGGCGCTGCTGAAGGAAGGAAAGTTGACTTACCCGCAGTTGCCGTGGAGATCCACGCGTCCAACTTGTCCCCAAACAGAGCCTGACCTGTGAAGGGTAAGTTCTCCACACTCCTCTTGGATTCTGCAGCCGCAGACCATTGGCATAGCCATGGAAGAAGCCCTTGCATTAAGGTGGCCAAGGTCCTTCATGGCCTCCACCATGAAACCTGCAGAATCCTGTATGTGACGTAAAAACATGTCAATGTCACTCCTATCCATAGTATCTAAATCCTCTAGTAATGTGCCAGACCACTTTACTATGGCTTTAGAAATCCACGCACAAGCAATCGTGGGCCTTAAAGCCACGCCTGTAGCTGTGTATAGTGATTTGAGCGTAGTCTCAATCTTATGGTCAGCCGACTCTTTCAAAGCGGTTGAACCAGGGACAGGTAAAACCACCTTTTAAGACAACCTAGATACAGAAGCGTCTACTATAGGCGGGTTTTCCCACTTTTTCCTGTCCTCTTCAGGGAAGGGAAAAGCAATGAGAACTCTTTTTGGGATCTGGAATTTTTTCTCTGGGTTTTCCCAGGATTTTTTAAACAAGGCGTTTAACTCCTTAGAAGCAGGGAAGGTAAGGGAGGATTTCTTATTGTCTATAAAGTGAGCCTCCTCTACCTGCTCAGGTACTTTTTCAGTAATGTGTAAAATGTCTCTAATGGCCTCAACAATGAGTTGCACCCCCTTAGCAAGGGATGCATTTCCCCCCTGCATATTCCCATCACCGTCCCCTGTATCAGAGTGAGTATCCGTGTCGGCTTACATTATCTGGGCAAGAGCACGCTTTTTAGGGTATGTAATAGGGGCCTTAGATGAGGTAGTGGGAGCTGAGTACTGCAAAACCGCTACAGTTTGTTGTAAAGCCTGCGTTACATTCTCATGTGATATACTAGATGAAATCTGGGATATCATTCCCCTTATAGAATACACCCATGGGGGTTCGGACTCAGAAGGCTGAGAAGGTACACGGCAGTCCTGAGTACATGGAATAAACTCATAAGGAGAAGATACACACTCGGCAGCACAAGAGACAGAGTCTCTAGACATGTTAAGTGTGAGTTATACAGCCACACACACACATACAGGAAAATGTCAGACACAGTTTTCCCCAGAGTACCTTCAGAGAGTCACAGAGTATAAGGAGCCAGCCACACAGCGCCCCAGTAGGCAGTTAATACACTAAACTGCAGGGGCTGACTGAGTAACCTTAATAGGATAAACAGTTCCAATAATACATTCCCCCCTGTCTATAACACCCTGGTACTGCAGAGGATAGCTGGAGTTATGTGGAGGGCAGCGCTCCCTGTCAGCGTTCTGATGCTGTGATCTGCAGAGAGAAAATGGCGCTGGTGAGTGCTGGATCCGCTCTGAGGAGAAGCCCTGCCCCCTGTAATGGTGCGTCTTCCCGCACTTATTGTATTATACTGGCCTGAGGTAATTTGCAGCTAACACTTGGATAAGTCCCTTGTAGCCTTCTGTGACCAGTGTAGGGTGATGGCGCTGGCTCAGGACGCCCCTCACAGTGCCGTACACAGTGTGCCGCTGAGCCCTCCGGAGCGCAGGCTGGACCCTTGTGCCGCCATACCTGCTGGCGACCCGCTTTCCGGGCCACCGGCGTTATACTCATCATTCTTCTTTCTTCTGGCTCTGTTAGGGGGTGGTGGCCGTGCTGCGGGAGTGAGCAGTCGCCTCGTGGGCTTGCGATCAGCACACTCAGGAGCTCAGTGTCCTGTCAGCAGAGATAGAGAACCATTAACTTCTAGAGTTGGTTCCTACTCCCCCCCTAAGTCCCACGAAGCAGGGAGGCTGTAGCCAGCAGCCTTCCTGTACCTAACACTCTTAGAAAAAAAATAAAACTAGAAAAACTCCTAGGAGCTCCCCTAGCTGTGACCGGCTCCACCGGGCACATTTTCTAAACAGAGTCTGGTAGGAGGGGCATAGAGGGAGGAGCCAGCCCACACTATTAAACTCTTAAAGTGCCCATGGCTCCCAAGGGACCTGTCTATACCCCATGGTACTAAATGGAACCCCAGCATCCTCTAGGATGGAAGAGAAAAGGGGGTTATATTCATATTTTGATCAAAACACTTAAACTTGCAGCCACCAGCAATGAATCCCCAATATCTGCAGATTCCTACAGTAATATTAATACTTCACACATAATTACATTGCTTTAACCAGTAGCTGCAATCCTGTGTTTAACTAACAAAAATATGAGGATTTTGTTCATATTTTGAACAAAACACGCCTGAAGCCCCCGTCAAGGGAGCCCCAATCTCTCCAGATCCTTACACTAGCATAAATATTTCACACATAATTATATTGCTTTATATTGCTTTAACCAATAGCTGCAATTCTGTGTTTATCTAACAAAATAATGGGAATTTTGCTCATATTTTGATCAAAACATTTAAGCCTGCAGCCCTCGTCAAGGGATCCGCAATCTCTGCAGGTTCCTACATTAGCATAAATGATTTACACATTAAATTGCAGCCAAAATACACTAAACTCCAAGATACAGAGGGTAACATGTAGCAGGAGCTGGCTTGTTAGACAGCAAAAATCAGCAACAAATTTGTGGTGCAATTTGCAAATCTTCACCCTAAGTCAAACACAGAATTTATCAGGACCAAGTATGTCAACTTTAAGCAACCAGAGACTCCCACCAGCATCTGCTCCAACTACTCCATCAAGATGGAGTGTAAGGACTTGGGGAGGAGAGAGAGGGTGATTATCAAAAAGGTCCTATCTTAAGAAACATTCAAAAAAAATTTTTTTTGTGTATGTGATATTATGACATGCATTTTTTTGACTATTGCATTTTGTTTTAAGTAAAAATTGTGTGTTTAGACAATTTTTACCTACAGTATATTTTATTATTAAATAACCCATTGAGAACACACTTTACTCACTAAAAGGTAACCGCTATATAACATGCTTTATACGTGATTTGATCAATTTAAAACCAAACTTATCCCATCAAACATGTTTTAAGGCCCCCATCCACTAGTACGATTTGGGCACTTTAATTCAGATTTCGACGCATTTGACCGTCAAATCTGAAGAAAAGTATCACATCGGATGGCTCTTCCGATCCGATGCGCACTCCCGTGTCAGATATGTCTGAACTACAGATCTCTGAGGCTGCCCCAACTATTTATCTGAATCTGAAGAAATCAGGTGCACATCGGAGTGTTTTTTTACGTCAGATGTATCTGATCAGATTCATCTGAAGCGTCTAGTAGAGTGGGCCTTCAGAGACATAGGGACAGGCAAGGCTGCCGACATTTAGGCCTGTTGAATAGTAAACCTAATCCAACGAGCAATGGACTGCTTTGAAGCAGGACATCCCTTCTTCTGCGAATCATAGAGCACAAACAAGGAATCCGTCTTCCTGACCCGAGCTGTGCGTTTGACATAGATGTTCAAAGCGCGCACCACCTCCAAAGACTCCGGAGGAGCCGAAGTGTCAGAACAAGACGGAACCACAATAGTTTGATTCAGATGGAAAGTGGAGACAACCTTCGGCTTTGAAGCAGGAGCACCCATCTTGTTTGGTGCATACAGGATAAATAGCGAGTCAGTCTTCCTGACTCCAGCCGTCCTGGAAACATAAATTTTCAAGGCCCTGACTACGTCCAGTAACTTGGAGTCCTCCAAGTCCCTAGTAGCCGCAGGCACCACGATAGGTTGGTTCAAGTGAAAAGCTGATACCACCTTAGGGAGAAACTGAGGACGAGTCCTCAATTCTGCCCTATCCATATGGAAAATCAAATAGGGGCTTTTACATGACAAAGCCGCCAATTCTGACACCCGCCTTGCCGAAGCCAAGGCCAAAAGCATGACCACTTTCCACGTGAGATATTTTAAATCCACGGTTTTGAGTGGCTCAAACCAATGTGACTTTAGGAAACCCAACACCACGTTGAGGTCCCACGGTGCCACTGGGGGCACAAAAGGAGGCTGAATATGCAGCACTCCCTTGAGAAATGTCTGAACTTCAGGCAGTGAAGCCAGTTCTTTTTGGAAGAAAATCGACAGAGACGAAATCTGGACCTTAATGGACCCCAATTTTAGGCCCATAGTCACCCCTGACTGTAGGAAGTGCAGAAATCGACCTAACTGGAATTCCTCCGTTGGGGCCTTCCTGGCCTCACACCACGCAACATATTTTCGCCATATGGGGTGATAATGTTGTACGGTTACATCTTTCCTAGCTTTAATAAGCGTAGGAATGACTTCCTCCGGAATACCCTTTTCTTTTAGGATCCGGCGTTCAACCGCCATGCCGTCAAACGCAGCCGCGGTAAGTCTTGGAACAGACAGGGCCCCTGCAGCAGCAGGTCCTGTCTGAGCTGCAGAGGCCATGGGTCCTCTGAGATCATTTCTTGAAGTTCCGGGTACCAAGCTCTTCTTGGCCAATCCGGAACAATGAGTATAGTTCTTACGCCTCTTCTCCTTATTATCCTCAGTACCTTGGGTATGAGAAGAAGAGGAGGGAACACATAAACCGACCGGTACACCCACGGTGTCACTAGAGCGTCCACAGCTATCGCCTGAGGGTCTCTTGACCTGGCGCAATATTTTTCCAGCTTTTTGTTTAAGCGGGACGCCATCATGTCCACCTGTGGCCTTTCCCAACGGTTTACAATCAGTTGGAAGACTTCTGGATGAAGTCCCCACTCTCCCGGGTGGAGGTCGTGCCTGCTGAGGAAGTCTGCTTCCCAGTTGTCTACTCCCGGAATGAACACTGCTGACAGTGCTAACACGTGATTTTCCGCCCAACGGAGAATCCTTGTGGCTTCTGCCATCGCCGCCCTGCTTCTTGTGCCGCCCTGTCGATTTCCATGGGAGACCGCCGTGATGTTGTCTGACTGGATCAGAACCGGCCGGTTTTGAAGCAGGGGCTTTGCTTGACTTAGGGCATTGTAAATGGCCCTCAGTTCCAGAACATTTATGTGTAGGGAAGTCTCCTGACTCGACCAAAGTCCTTGGAAGTTTCTTCCCTGAGTGACTGCCCCCCAGCCCCGAAGGCTGGCATCCGTGGTCACCAGGACCCAGTCCTGTATGCCGAATCTGCGGCCCTCTCTGAGATGAGCACTCTGCAGCCACCACAGCACAGACACCCTGGTCCTTGGAGACAGGGTTATCAACCGATGCATTTGAAGATGCGATCCGGACCATTGGTCCAACAGGTCCCACTGAAAAGTTCTGGCATGGAACCTGCCGAATGGAATCGCTTCGTAGGAAGCTACCATCTTTCCCAGGACTCGCGTGCAATGATGCACCGACACCTGTTTTGGTTTCAGGAGGCCTCTCACTAGAGACGACAGCTCCCCGGCTTTCTCCTCTGGGAGAAACACTTTTTTCTGGACCGTGTCCAGAATCATCATTTCGGCCATTACCTTGGTAAATACCCTCGGTGCCGTGGACAGGCCAAACGGCAACGTCTGGAATTGGTAATGACAATCCTGTACCACAAATCTGAGGTACTCCTGGTGAGAATGGTAAATGGGGACATGCAGGTAAGCATCCTTGATGTCCAGAGATACCATGTAATCTTCCTCTTCCAGGCTTGCAATAACCGCCCTGAGCGATTCCATCTTGAACTTAAATTTTTTTAAAATATGTGTTCAAGGATTTCAAATTTAAAATGGGTCTCACCGAACCGTCCGGTTTCGGTACCACAAACATTGTGGAATAGTAACCCAGTCCTTGTTGAAGTAGGGGCACCTTGACTATCACCTGCTGGGAATACAGCTTGTGAATTGCCTCTAACACAGCCTCCCTTTCTGAAGGAGTCGTTGGTAAGGCAGATTTGAGGAAACGGCGGGTGGGGGATGTCTCGAATTCCAGCCTGTACCCTTGAGATACCACTTGAAGGATCCAGAGATCTACCTGTGAGCGAGCCCACTGATTGCTGAAGTTTTTGAGACGGCCCCCCACCGTACCTGGCTCCGCCTGCTGAGCCCCAGCGTCATGCGGCGGACTTAGCAGAAGAAGCGGGGGAGGACTTTTGTTCCTGGGAAGTGGCTGTATGCTGCAGCTTTTTTCCCCTACCTCTGCCTCTGGGCAGAAAGGACGCGCCTCAACCCCGTCTGCTCTTTTGGGGGCGAAAGGACTGCACCTGATAATACGGTGCTCTCTTTGGTTGTGAGGGGACATGTGGCAAAAATGCCGACTTCTCAGCTGTTGCTGTGGAAACTAAGTCTGAAAGACCATCCCCGAACAACTCCTCACCCTTATAAGGCAAAACTTCCATGTGCCTTTTGGAATCTGCATCCCCTGTCCACTGCCGGGTCCATAACCCTCTCCTGGCACAAATGGACAGTGCACTTATTTTTGATGCCAGCCGGCAAATATCCCTCTGTGCATCTCTTATGTAAAAGACAGCGTCTTTAATATGCTCTACGTTTAGCAATATAGTGTCCCTGTCTAGGGTGTCAATGTTCTCTGACAGGGAGTCTGACCATGCAGCTGCCGCACTGCACATCCATGCTGAGGCAATAGCTGGTCTCAGTATAATACCAGTGTGTGTATATATAGCTTTTTGGAGAGCCTCCTGCTTTCTGTCAGCAGGTTCCTTTAGGGCGGCCGTATCTTGGGACGGCAGTGCCACCTTTTTTGATAAGCGCGTAAGTGCTTTATCCACCTTAGGGGGTGTTTCCCAACGTGACCTATCCTCTGGCGGGAAAGGGTACGCCATTAGTAATTTTTTTGAAATTACAAATTTTTTATCAGGGGAAGCCCACGCTAGTTCACACACGTCATTTAATTCTTCAGAAGGGGGAAAAACTACTGGTAGTTTTTTTCTCCCCAAACATAATACCCTTTTTTGTGGTACCTGGGGTCACCTCAGAAATGTGTAAAACATTTTTCATTGCCTCAATCATATAACGAGTGGCCCTATTGGACATTACATTAGTCTCTTCGTCGTCGACACTGGTATCAGTATCCGTGTCGACATCTGTGTCTGTCACCTGAGGTAGCGGGCGTTTTAGAGCCCCTGATGACTTTTGAGACGTCTGGGCAGGCACGGACTGAGAAGCCGGCTGCCCCACATTTGGCATGTCGTCAAATTTTTTATGTAAGGAGTCGACACTTTCGCGTAATTCCTTCCACAAGTCCATCCACTCCGGTGTCTGCCCCGCAGGGGGTGACAACACATTTATAGGCACCTGCTCCTCCTCCACATAAGTCTCCTCATCAAACATGTCGACACAGCCGTACCGACACACCGCACACACACAGGGAATGCTCTGACAGAAGACAGGACCCCACAAAGCCCTTTGGGGAGACAGAGAGAGAGTATGCCAGCACACACCAGAGCGCTATATAATACAGGGATTAACTAAATTATATCCCCTATAGCTGCTATATATGTATTTTGCGCCTAAATTTAGTGCCCCCCCTCTCTTTTTTACCCTTTTCTGTAGTGTAGACTGCAGGGGAGAGTCAGGGAGCTTCCTTCCAGCGGAACTGTGAGGGAAAAATGGCGCCAGTGTGCAGAGGGAGATAGCTCCGCCCCTGTTTCGCGGACTTTTCTCTCGCTTTTTTATGGATTCTGGCAGGGGTATTTATCACATACATAGCCTCTGGGGCTATATATTGTGATATGTTTGCCAGCCAAGGTGTATTTATTGCTTCTCAGGGCGCCCCCCCCCCCCCCAGCGCCCTGCACCCTCAGTGACCGGAGTGTGAAGTGTGTATGAGGAGCAATCGCGCACAGCTGCAGTGGTGAAGACTGATGTCTTCTGCCGCCGATTTTCCGGATTCTTCTTGCTTCTGGCTCTGTAAGGGGGCCGGCGGCGCGGCTCCGGGACCGAACACCAATGGCCGGTTCCATGCGGTCGATCCCTCTGGAGCTAATGGTGTCCAGTAGCCTAAGAAGCCCAAGCTACCACCAGTTAGGTAGGTTCGCTTCTTCTCCCCTTAGTCCCTCGCTGCAGTGAGTCTGTTGCCAGCAGATCTCACTGTAAAATAAAAAACCTAACATATACTTTCTTTCTAGGAGCTCAGGAGAGCCCCTAGTGTGCATCCAGCTCGGCCGGGCACAGGATTCTAACTGAAGTCTGGAGGAGGGTCATAGTGGGAGGAGCCAGTGCACACCAGGTAGTCCTAATTCTTTCTTAGCTGTGCCCAGTCTCCTGCGGAGCCGCTATTCCCCATGGTCCTTACGGAGTCCCCAGCATCCACTAGGACGTTAGAGAAAATAATATTAATAACCTGTCTTGGGTCTACGTCTCCTGCCATTCTGTCTTCAGTATATGCTCTGTAGTAAAGATGACCTCACAGAAGTCCAGAGATGTAGCTTGCTGTGCTGATGACCTCACAGTTCAATCATGGAGAAGGTCCACCTAAAAAAAAAGTTAGAGGCGTGATAATATATTCCTGATATACATGTATATTTATTATTATTGTTTCTTTATATCATACCACAAATAAACGCAGTGCTGTACAGAGAGCACAAGTCATCCATATCAGTCCCTGCCCCATAGGAGCTTACAGTCTCAATTTACTAACACTCTGTCATACACACACACACACACACACACACACACACACACACACACAAATACAGTGTTGCATAAATATCTCATTGCACCTGTCCTGTTGACAGGGTGATTTCACACTAAAGCAGCTGGATTTTTGGAAGTATAAACTTCAACTATAATAAAAGTTATAAACCGCATAACCAGAAAAACCCAATCTGTCACCAATTTATGCAACGCTGTACCGAGAACACATGTCACTCATAATAGTCCCTGCCCCATTGGAGCCTACAGTCTCAAATTCCTAACACACAAGTGTTCACACATGTTTATAGATTTACAAAGTTAAACCCTACAGTAAGAAAAATATCTCAAGACATGATCAGTGTACAAAAAACAAATAAGAATTTACTTACCGATAATTCTATTTCTCATAGTCCGTAGTGGATGCTGGGAACTCCGTAAGGACCATGGGGATTAGCGGCTCCGCAGGAGACTGGGCACAAAAGTAAAAGCTTTAGGACTACCTGGTGTGCACTGGCTCCTCCCCCTATGACCCTCCTCCAAGCCTCAGTTAGGATACTGTGCCCGGACGAGCGTACACAATAAGGAAGGATTTTGAATCCCGGGTAAGACTCATACCAGCCACACCAATCACACCGTACAACCTGTGATCTGAACCAAGTTAACAGCATGATAACAGAGGAGTCTCTGAAAAGATGGCTCACAACAATAATAACCCGATTTTTGTAACAATAACTATGTACAAGTATTGCAGACAATCCGCACTTGGGATGGGCGCCCAGCATCCACTACGGACTATGAGAAATAGAATTATCGGTAAGTAAATTCTTATTTTCTCTGACGTCCTAGTGGATGCTGGGAACTCCGTAAGGACCATGGGGATTATACCAAAGCTCCCCAACGGGCGGGAGAGTGCGGATGACTCTGCAGCACCGAATGAGAGAACTCCAGGTCCTCCTCAGCCAGGGTATCAAATTTGTAGAATTTAGCAAACGTGTTTGCCCCTGACCAAGTAGCTGCTCGGCAAAGTTGTAAAGCCGAGACCCCTCGGGCAGCCGCCCAAGATGAGCCCACCTTCCTTGTGGAATGGGCTTTTACAGATTTAGGCTGTGGCAGGCCTGCCACAGAATGTGCAAGCTGAATTGTACTACAAATCCAACGAGCAATAGTCTGCTTAGAAGCAGGAGCACCCAGCTTATTGGGTGCATACAGGATAAACAGCGAGTCAGATTTCCTGACTCCAGCCGTCCTGGAAACATATATTTTCAGGGCCCTGACTACGTCCAGCAACTTGGAGTCCTCCAAGTCCCTAGTAGCCGCAGGCACCACAATAGGCTGATTCAAGTGAAATGCTGAAACCACCTTAGGGAGAAATTGAGGACGAGTCCTCAATTCTGCCCTGTCCGTATGAAAAATTAGGTAAGGGCTTTTATAGGATAAAGCAGCCAATTCTGAGACACGCCTGGCTGAAGCCAGGGCTAACAACATTACCACTTTCCAAGTGAGATATTTTAAGTCCACAGTGGAGAGTGGTTCAAACCAATGTGATTTTAGGAACCCCAAAACTACATTGAGATCCCAAGGTGCCACTGGAGGCACAAAAGGAGGCTGTATATGCAGTACCCCCTTGACAAACGTCTGAACTTCAGGAACTGAAGCCAGTTCTTTCTGGAAGAAAATCGACAGGGCCGAAATTTGAACCTTAATGGACCATAATTTTAGGCCCATAGACAGTCCTGTTTGCAGGAAATGTAGGAAACGACCCAGTTGAAATTCCTCTGTAGGGGCCTTCCTGGCCTCGCACCACGCAACATATTTACGCCAAATCCGGTGATAATGTTGCACGGTCACATCCTTCCTGGCTTTGATCAGGGTAGGGATGACTTCATCCGGAATGCCTTTTTCCTTCAGGATCCGGCGTTCAACCGCCATGCCGTCAAACGCTGCCGCGGTAAGTCTCGGAACAGACAGGGTCCCTGCTGAAGCAGGTCCTTTCTTAGAGGTAGAGGCCACGGGTCCTCTGTGAGCATCTCTTGAAGTTCCGGGTACCAAGTCCTTCTTGGCCAATCCGGAGCCACGAGTATAGTCCTTACTCCTCTCCTTCTTATGATCCTCAGTACCTTGGGTATGAGAGGCAGAGGAGGGAACACATACACTGACTGGTACACCCACGGTGTTACCAGAGCGTCCACAGCTATTGCCTGAGGGTCCCTTGACCTGGCGCAATACCTGTCCAGTTTTTTGTTGAGGCGGAACGCCATCATGTCCACCTTTGGTTTTTCCCAACGGTTCACAATCATGTGGAAGACTTCTGGGTGAAGTCCCCACTCCCCCGGATGGAGGTCGTGTCTGCTGAGGAAGTCTGCTTCCCAGTTGTCCACTCCCGGAATGAACACTGCTGACAGTGCTATCACATGATTTTCCGCCCAGCGAAGAATCCTTGCAACTTCTGTCATTGCCCTCCTGCTTCTTGAGCCGCCCTGTCTGTTTACGTGGGCGACTGCCGTGATGTTGTCTGACTGGATCAGCACCGGCTGACCTTGAAGCAGAGGTCTTGCTAGGCTTAGAGCATTGTAGATGGCCCTTAGCTCTAGGATATTTATGTGGAGTGATGTCTCCGGGCTTGACCACAAGCCCTGGAAATTTCGTCCCTGTGTGACTGCTCCCCAGCCTCTCAGGCTGGCATCCGTGGTCACCAGGACCCAGTCCTGAATGCCGAATCTGCGGCCCTCTAGAAGATGAGCACTCTGCAACCACCACAGGAGAGACACCCTTGTCCTTGGTGACAAGATTATCCGCTGATGCATCTGAAGGTGCGACCCGGACCATTTGTCTAGCAGATCCCACTGGAAGGTTCTTGCGTGGAATCTGCCGAATGGGATTGCTTCGTAAGAAGCCACCATCTTTCCCAGGACCCTTGTGCATTGATGCACTGAGACTTGGCCTGGTTTTAGGAGATTTCTGACTAGTTCGGATAACTCCTTGGCTTTCTCCTCCGGGAGAAACACCTTTTTCTGGACTGTGTCCAGGATCATCCCTAGGAATAGGAGTCGGGTAGTCGGGATCAGCTGAGATTTTGGAATATTGAGAATCCAACCGTGCTGGCGCAGCACTATCTGAGATAGTGCTACCCCGACTTCCAACTGTTCCCTGGATCTTGCCCTTATCAGGAGATCGTCCAAGTAAGGGATAACTAAAACTCCCTTTTTTCGAAGGAGTATCATCATTTCGGCCATTACCTTGGTAAAGACCCGGGGTGCCGTGGACAATCCAAACGGCAGCGTCTGAAACTGATAGTGACAGTTCTGTACCACAAACCTGAGGTACCCTTGGTGAGAAGGGCAAATTGGGACATGTAGGTAAGCATCTTTGATGTCCAGAGACACCATATAGTCCCCGTCTTCCAGGTTTGCAATCACTGCTCTGAGTGACTCCATCTTGAATTTGAACCTTTGTATGTAAGTGTTCAAGGATTTTAGGTTTAAAATTGGTCTCACCGAGCCGTCCGGCTTCGGTACCACAAATAGTGTGGAATAGTACCCCTTTCCCTGTTGTAGGAGGGGTACCTTGATTATCACCTGCTGGGAATACAGCTTGTGAATGGCATCCAATACTGCCTCCCTGTCTGAGGGAGACGTCGGTAAAGCAGACTTTAGAAAACGTCGAGGGGGAGACGTCTCGAATTCCAATTTGTACCCCTGAGATACCACTTGAAGGATCCAGGGGTCCACTTGCGAGTGAGCCCACTGCGCACTGAACTTCTTGAGACGGGCCCCCACCGTGTCTGCTTGTAAAGCCCCAGCGTCATGCTGAGGACTTTGCGGAGGCGGGGGAGGGCTTTTGTTCCTGGGAACTGGCTGTTCGTTGCAGCCTTTTTCCTCTCCCTCTGCCACGGGGCATAAATGAGGCGCCTTTTGCCCGCTTGCCCTTATGGGGCCGAAAGGACTGCGCCTGATAATACGGCGTCTTCTTAGGTTGAGAAGCTACCTGGGGTAAAAATGTGGATTTTCCAGCAGTTGCCGTGGCTACCAGGTCTGATAGACCTACCCCAAATAACTCCTCTCCCTTATAAGGCAATACTTCCATGTGCCTTTTAGAATCCGCATCACCTGACCACTGCCGCGTCCATAAACCTCTTCTAGCAGAAATGGACAGCGCGCTAACTCTTGATGCCAGTCGGCAAATATCCCTCTGTGCATCACGCATATATAGAAATGCATCCTTCAAATGCTCTATAGTCAGTAATATACTGTCCCTATCTAGGGTATCAATATTTTCAGTCAGGGAATCTGACCACGCCAGGCCCGCACTGCACATCCAGGCTGAGGCGATTGCTGGTCGCAGTATAACACCCGTGTGAGAGTATATACATTTTAGGATATTCTCCAGCTTTCTATCGGCAGGTTCCTTTAGGGCGGCCGTATCAGGAGAGGGTAGTGCTACCTGTTTTGACAAACGTGTGAGCGCTTTATCCACCCTAGGGGGTGTTTCCCAACGTGCCCTATCCTCTGGCGGGAAAGGGTACGATGCCAATAACCTTTTAGGAATTATCAGTTTTTTATCGGGGGAAACCCACGCCTCATCACACACTTCATTTAATTCCTCGGATACAGGAAAAACTACAGGCACTTTTTTCTCACCAAACATAATACCCTTAGTGGTACTTGTATTATCAGATATATGCAATACATTTTTAATTGCTTCAATCATGTAACGTGTGGCCCTAGTGGAAGTCACGTTTGTCTCATCATCGTCGACACTGGAGTCAGTATCCGTGTCTGTGTCTGCCATTTGAGGTAACGGGCGTTTTAAAGCCCCTAATGGCGTTTGAGACCCTTGGACAGGCCCAAGCTGAGTAGCCGGCTGTCTCATGTCGTCAACTGTCTGTCGTAACGAGCTGACACTGTCACGCAATTCCTTCCATAAGCTCATCCACTCAGGTGTCGACTCCCCAGGGGGTGACAACTGTATAATAGGCAATTGCTCCGCCTCCATCTCATTTTCCTCCTCAAACATGTCGACACAATCGTACCGACACACCGCACACACACAGGGAATGCTCTGATAGAGGACAGGACCCCACTAGCCCTTTGGGGAGACAGAGGGAGAGTATGCCAGCACACACCAGAGCGCTATATATAAACAGGAATACCACTATAAAATGTGCTTTTCCCTTTATAGCTGCTGTTAGTATCAAAACTGCGCCAAATCAGTGCCCCCCCTCTCTTTTTTACCCTTTTCTGTAGTGCAGGACTGCAGGGGAGAGTCAGGGAGACGTCCTTCCAGCGGAGCTGTGATGGAAAATGGCGCCTGTGTGCTGAGGAGATAGGCTCCGCCCCCTTCTCGGCGGCCTTTTCTCCCGCTTTTTTGTAAGTTCTGGCAGGGGTTAAAATACATCCATATAGCCCTGGGGGTTATATGTGGTGTATTTATGCCAGCCAAGGTGTTTTACATTGCTGCTCAGGGCGCCCCCCCCTAGCGCCCTGCACCCTCAGTGACCGGAGTGTGAAGTGTGCCTGAGTAACAATGGCGCACAGCTGCAGTGCTGTGCGCTACCTTGTTGAAGACTGATGTCTTCTGCCGCCGATTTTTCCGGACCTCTTCTTGCTTCTGGCTCTGTAAGGGGGCCGGCGGCGCGGCTCAGGGACCGAGCTCCGAGGCTGGGCCTGTGTTCGGTCCCTCTGGAGCTAATGGTGTCCAGTAGCCTAAGAAGCCCAATCCACTCTGCACTTCAGGTGAGTTCGCTTCTTCTCCCCTTAGTCCCTCGATGCAGTGAGCCTGTTGCCAGCAGGTCTCACTGAAAATAACAAACCTAAAACTAAAACTTTCACTAAGAAGCTCAGGAGAGCCCCTAGTGTGCACCCTTCTCGGCCGGGCACAAAAATCTAACTGAGGCTTGGAGGAGGGTCATAGGGGGAGGAGCCAGTGCACACCAGGTAGTCCTAAAGCTTTTACTTTTGTGCCCAGTCTCCTGCGGAGCCGCTAATCCCCATGGTCCTTACGGAGTTCCCAGCATCCACTAGGACGTCAGAGAAAAAGGTATTAACACATAGCTCTTTAAGGACGGGTACACACTAGATCATTGTCGAGACGATTTTCCATATCAGAATGACAAATCGTCTACATCACCTACGTCCTAATTCAGACCCGATAGTAGATGTGTGGAAAAACACACATCTACGATCATAATCTTTGGCATGCGGAGGGACGCCCAGCACAGGGCAAGTCCGCTCCCCATGCCAGGTCCTGAACCCCCCTGCAGCCATGCAAAAGCATCGCACAGCGGCGATGCTGTTGCACCTGCCGACTAGCTCTCTGACTACGCAGCCTAGCTGCTGAGGCAGACGGCTACCTGCCATGTTTTTGTGCGTGGCGGCTGCATGTGACATCACGCAGTCACCGTGGCCTGCCCCACAAACGGTCTGGACCCGCCTGCGTTGTCCGGGCCGCAACTCCAAAACGCAGCTGCAACTCCGCCGACACGCCTTGCGAACACCTCTGCCTGTCAATCAGGCAGAGGTGATCGCACAAGTGAGATGCCGTGCGCACGCGCAGTGCGACTGCTGCGCATGCCTATACAGCACAGGGCTTAAGTCTGCATACGCTGCCACTGCAGCGACCAGGTCTGAATTAGGCCCCTAGTGTGTATCCACTATTGCGCAATCCTGTGGCTCACAGATAACATCTTCTGGTCAGCATTGCAGCACGCCAAATAGAAGATATTGCGTGTGAACTGGTGCGGTGAAACGAAGGACAGAACGAGATGACGTTCCATCCTTCATTACATTGTCTAGTGTGTACCAGCAATCTGGTATGGTCCAGCCAAAGGGAATTCAGTATGACCATTGGACCGATTTCCCATTGGCCTGCTGCGTACCAGGCCTAAGACAGAGCAAATAAACTAGGCCAAAGATATAAAACGATATAAACTATACATATAACTTATATAAAATAAAACAAACCTGTAATCATAAAAATATAAATCTGAAAAAATCTACATACTGGGGTAATAACTATCTATCAATCTAGCAAAATATCTCAAGACAAGATTAGTGTACAAAAAATAAAAAGCATTAACACATACTGTAGCTCCTTAAGGCTGGGTACACACTAGATTGTTGTCGGGATGATTTGCCGTATCGGATTGACAAATCATAAAAATCACCTAGTGTGTCCCCACTATTGCACAATCCTGTGGGTCGCAGACAATATCTTCTGGTCAGCCCTGCAGCGCAGCCAACTAGAAGAAATTGCATGCAAACTGATGTAGTAATAAGAAGGACAGAACGAGAATTCGTTCCATCCTTCATTACATCGTCTAGTGTGTGCCAGCAATCTGGCAGGCCCAAAGGGAATTCAGCCAGACCATTGGACCAATTGCCTATCAGCCTGGTGTGTACCCAGCCTAAGGCAGAACAAATAAACCAGAGCCAAAGATATAAAAATCTATAAAATATACATAAAAACATATATAAAATACAACATAGCTGTAAACATAAAAATATAAATATAAATAATCTACATACTGGGGAAATAACTATCGATCACTCTATATCACAGATGACCATATCAACAAAAATGTATGCATCACTGAGCAGAGTATATCATATATCACTCACAATAGTCCCTGCCCCATTGGAGCTTACAGTCTCAAATTCCTAACACACAAGTGTTCACACACGTTTATAGATTTACAAAGTTAAACCCCACAGAAAGCAAAATATCTCAAGACATGATCAGTGTACAAAAATAAGAATTTACTTACCGATAATTCTATTTCTCATAGTCCGTAGTGGATGCTGGGACTCCGTAAGGACCATGGGGAATAGCGGCTCCGCAGGAGACTGGGCACAAAAGTAAAAGCTTGAACTAGCTGGTGTGCACTGGCTCCTCCCCCTATGACCCTCCTCCAAGCCTCAGTTAGGATACTGTGCCCGGACGAGCGTACATAATAAGGAAGGATCTTGAATCCCGGGTAAGACTCATACCAGCCACACCAATCACACCGTACAACCTGTGATCTGAACCCAGTTAACAGTATGATAAACGAAGGAGCCTCTGAAAAGATGGCTCACAACAATAATAACCCGAATTTTGTAACAATAACTATATACAAGTATTGCAGACAATCCGCACTTGGGATGGGCGCCCAGCATCCACTACGGACTATGAGAAATAGAATTATCGGTAAGTAAATTCTTATTTTCTCTAACGTCCTAAGTGGATGCTGGGACTCCGTAAGGACCATGGGGATTATACCAAAGCTCCCAAACGGGCGGGAGAGTGCGGATGACTCTGCAGCACCGAATGAGAGAACTCCAGGTCCTCCTCAGCCAGGGTATCAAATTTGTAGAATTTAGCAAACGTGTTTGCCCCTGACCAAGTAGCTGATCGGCAAAGTTGTAAAGCCGAGACCCCTCGGGCAGCCGCCCAAGATGAGCCCACCTTCCTTGTGGAATGGGCTTTTACAGATTTTGGCTGTGGCAGGCCTGCCACAGAATGTGCAAGCTGAATTGTACTACAAATCCAACGAGCAATCGTCTGCTTAGAAGCAGGAGCACCCAGCTTGTTGGGTGCATACAGGATAAACAGCGAGTCAGATTTCCTGACTCCAGCCGTCCTGGAAATATATATTTTCAGGGCCCTGACTACGTCCAGTAACTTGGAGTCCTCCAAGTCCCTAGTAGCCGCAGGCACCACAATAGGCTGGTTCACGTGAAACGCTGAAACCACCTTTGGGAGAAATTGAGGACGAGTCCTCAATTCTGCCCTATCCGTGTGAAAAATCAGGTAAGGGCTTTTATAAGATAAAGCCGCCAATTCTGAGACACGCCTGGCTGAAGCCAGGGCTAACAGCATTACCACCTTCCATGTGAGATATTTTAATTCCACAGTGGTGAGTGGTTCAAACCAATGTGATTTTAGGAACCCCAAAACCACATTGAGATCCCAAGGTGCCACCGGGGGCACAAAAGGAGGCTGTATATGCAGTACCCCTTTGACAAACGTCTGGACTTCAGGCACTGAAGCCAGTTCTTTTTGGAAGAAAATCGACAAGGCCGAAATTTGAACCTTAATGGACCCTAATTTTAGGCCCATAGACAGTCCTGTTTGCAGGAAATGTAGGAAGCGACCCAGTTGAAATTCCTCTGTAGGGGCCTCTTTGGCCTCACACCACGCAACATATTTTCGCCAAATGCGGTGATAATGTTTTGCGGTTACATCCTTCCTGGCCTTTATCAGGGTAGGGATGACTTCTTCTGGAATGCCTTTTTCCTTCAGGATCCGGCGTTCAACCGCCATGCCGTCAAACGCAGCCACGGTAAGTCTTGGAACAAACAAGGCCCCTGCTGGAGCAGGTCCTTTCTTAGAGGTAGAGGCCACGGTTCCTCCGTGAGCATCTCTTGAAGTTCCGGGTACCAAGTCCTTCTTGGCCAATCCGGAACCACGAGTATAGTTCTTACTCCTCTCCTTTTTATGATTCTCAGTACTTTTGGTATGAGAGGCAGAGGAGGGAACACATACACTGACTGGTACACCCATGGTGTTACCAGAGCGTCCACCGCTATTGCCTGAGGGTCCCTTGACCTGGCGCAATACCTGTCTAGTTTTTTGTTGAGACGGGACGCCATCATGTCCACCTTTGGTTTTTCCCAACGGTTTACCATCTCTTGGAAGACTTCTGGATGAAGTCCCCACTCCCCCGGGTGAAGGTCGTGTCTGCTGAGGAAGTCCGCTTCCCAGTTGTCCACTCCCGGAAGGAACACTGCTGACAGTGCTATCACATGATTCTCCGCCCAGCGAAGAATCCTTGCAGCTTCTGCCATCGCCCTCCTGCTTCTCGTGCCGCCCTGTCTGTTTACGTGGGCGACTGACGTGATGTTGTCCGATTGGATCAATACCGCCTGACCCTGAAGCAGGGGTTTTGCTTGACTTAGGGCATTGTAAATGGCCCTTAGTTCCAGTATGTTTATATGAAGAGATGTTTCCATGCTTGACCACAAGCCCTGGAAATTTCGTCCCTGTGTGACTGCTCCCCAGCCTCTCAGGCTGGCATCCGTGGTCACCAGGATCCAATCCTGAATGCCGAATCTGCGGCCCTCTAGTAGATGAGCACTCTGCAGCCACCACAGAAGAGACACCCTTGTCCTTGGCGACAGGGTTATCCGCTGATGCATCTGAAGATGCGATCCGGACCATTTATCCAGAAGATCCCACTGAAACGTTCTTGCATGGAATCTTCCGAATGGAATCGCTTCGTAAGAAGCCACCATTTTTCCCAGGACCCTCGTGCACTGATGCACTGACACCTGGCCTGGTTTTAGGAGATTCCTGACTAGCTCGGATAACTCCCTGGCCTTCTCCTCTGGGAGAAACACCTTTTTCTGGACTGTGTCCAGAATCATTCCTAGGAACAGGAGACGTGTTGTTGGAATCAGCTGCGATTTTGGAATATTTAGAATCCACCCGTGCTGACGTAACACTAACTGAGATAGTGCTACTCCGACTTCTAACTGTTCCCTGGACCTTGCCCTTATCAGGAGATCGTCCAAGTAAGGGATAATTAAAACGCCTTTTCTTCGAAGAAGAATCATCATTTCGGCCATTACCTTGGTAAAGACCCGAGGTGCCGTGGACAACCCAAACGGCAGCGTCTGAAACTGATAATGACAGTTTTGTACTACAAACCTGAGGTACCCTTGGTGAGAAGGGTAGATTGGGACGTGGAGATAAGCATCTTTGATGTCCAGAGACACCATATAGTCCCCTTCTTCCAGGTTCGCTATCACTGCTCTGAGTGACTCCATCTTGAATTTGAACCTCTTTATGTAAGTGTTCAAGGATTTTAGATTTAAAATTGGTCTCACCGAGCCGTCCGGCTTCGGTACCACAAACAGCGTGGAATAATACCCCTTTCCCTGTTGTAGGAGAGGTACCTTGATTATCACCTGCTGGGAATACAGCTTGTGAATGGCTTCCAAAACTGCCTCCCTGTCGGAGGGAGACTTTGGTAGAGCAGACTTCAGGAACCGGCGAGGGGGAGACGTCTCGAATTCCAGTTTGTACCCCTGTGATACTACCTGCAGAATCCAGGGGTCCACTTGCGAGTGAGCCCACTGCGCGTTGAAATTTTTGAGACGGGCCCCCACCGTGTCCGAGTCCGCTTGTAAAGCCCCAGCGTCATGCTGAAGACTTGGCAGAAGCAGAGGAGGGCTTCTGCTCCTGGGAAGAGGCTGCCTGGTGCAGTCTTTTTCCTCTTCCTCTGCCCCGGGGCAGAAATGAGTGGCCTTTTGCCCGCTTGTACTTATGGGAACGAAAGGACTGAGTTTGAAAAGACGGTGTCTTTTTCTGCTGAGAGGTGACCTGGGGTAAAAAGGTGGACTTTCCGGCCGTTGCCGTGGCCACCAGGTCCGATAGACCGGCCCCAAATAACTCCTCCCCTTTATACGGCAATACTTCCATATGTCGTTTGGAATCCGCATCCCCTGACCACTGTCGCGTCCATAACGCTCTTCTGGCAGAAATGGACATAGCACTCACTCTTGATGCCAGGGTGCAAATATCCCTCTGTGCATCACGCATATATAGTAATGCATCCTTCAAATGCTCTATAGTTAGTAATATACTGTCCCTATCCAGGGTATCAATATTTTCAGTCAGGGAATCCGACCACGCCACTCCAGCACTGCACATCCAGGCTGAGGCGATTGCTGGTCGCAGTATAACACCAGTATGTGTGTATATACCCTTCAGGATATTTTCCAGCCTTCTATCCGCTGGTTCTTTGAGGGCGGCCGTATCAGGAGACGGTAACGCTACTTGTTTAGATAAACGTGTGAGCGCTTTATCTACTCTAGGGGGTGTTTCCCAACGCGCCCTAACCTCTGGCGGGAAAGGGTATAGTGCCAATAATTTATTAGAAATTAGCACTTTTTTATCGGGGGAAACCCACGCTTTATCACACACCTCATTTAATTCATCTGACTCAGGAAAAGCTACTGGTAGTTTTTTTACTCCCCACATAATACCCTTCTTTGTGGTACTTGTAGTGTCAGAAATGTTCAATGCCTCCTTCATTGCCGTGATCATGTAACGTGTGGCCCTACTGGACATTACGTTTGTCTCCTCACCGTCGACACTGGACTCAGTGGGGTAAATTTACTAAGCTCCCGATTTTGACCGAGATGCCGTTTTTTCATCAAAGTGTCATCTCGGTAATTTACTAAGCAATAATCACGGCAGTGATGAGGGCATTCGTAATTTTTTGCAAGTCCAAGAAAAAAATTACGAATGAATACACCATCGGTCAAAACGCGGCTGTTTAAGTATGAATCTCGGTAATTTACTAAGAAGTGCAAAGCAAAAAAAAAACAAACACTGCCGTGAAAAATTACAACTCGTAAAAAAGTGCAAAAAAAAAACAGATCTGCTTTTTTTTCCCGTGATTGGATAGGCATGCAGGGATCCATGAGATCCGTGCATGTATATCAGTGGGAAGGGGTGGGAAAGTTGTTATTTTATAAAAAAAAATTGCGTGGGGTCCCCCCTCCTAAGCATAACCAGCCTCGGGCTCTTTGAGCCGATCCTGGTTGCAGAAATATGGGGAAAAAATTGACAGGGGTTCCCCCGTATTTAAGCAACCAGCATCGGGCTCTGCGCCTGGTCCTGGTTCCAAAAATACGGGGGACAAAAAGAGTAGGGGTCCCCCGTATTTTTAAAACCAGCACCGGGCTCCACTAGCTGGACAGATAATGCCACAGCCGGGGGTCACTTTGATATAGTGCCCTGCGGCCGTGGCATCAAAAATCCAACTAGTCACCCCTGGCCGGGGTACCCTGGGGGAGTGGGGACCCCTTCAATCAAGGGGTCCCCCCCCCCCCAGCCACCCAAGGGCCAGGGGTGAAGCCCGAGGCTGTCCCCCCCCATCCAATGGGCTGCGGATGGGGAGGCTGATAGCCTTTTGTGATAATGAAAAGATATTGTTTTTAGTAGCAGTACTACAAGGCCCAGCAAGCCTCCCCCGCATGCTGGTACTTGGAGAACCACAAGTACCAGCATGCCACGGAAAAACGGGCCCGCTGGTACCTGTAGTACTACTTCTAAAAAAATACCCAAAAAAAGACAAGACACACACACCGTGAAAGTAAAGATTTATTACATACATGCACACAAACATACATACATACTTACCTTATGTTCACACGCAGGTCGGTCCTCTTCTCCAGTAGAATCCAAGGGGTACCTGTTGAATAAATTCTACTCACCAGATCGCGGGTCCCAGGGTCCTCGGGGCATCCATTTGTAATCCACGTACTTGCATAAAATAAGAAAACGGAAAGCCGAGCCACGAACTGAAAGGGGCCCCATGTTTTCACATGGGACTCCTTTCCCCGAATGCCAGAAACCCACTCTGACTGATGTCTAAGTGGGTTTCTTCAGCCAATCAGGGAGCGCTACGTTGTAGCACCCTCCTGATCGGCTGTGTGCTCCTGTACTGAGTGACAGGCGGCACACGGCAGTGTTACAATGTAGCGCCTATGCGCTCCATTATAACCAATGGTGGGAACTTTCTGCCCTGCGGTTGACCTAAAGTGACGTCACCGCTGAGCAGAAAGTTCCCACCATTGGTTACAATGGAGCGCATAGGCGCTACATTGTAACACTGCCGTGTGCCGCCTGTCACTCAGTACAGGAGCACACAGCCGATCAGGAGAGTGCTACAACGTGGCGCTCCCTGATTGGCTGAAGAAACCCACTTAGACAGAAGTCAGAGTGGGTTTCTGGCATTCGGGGTAAGGAGTCCCATGTGAACATGGGGCCCCTTTCAGTTCGTGGCTCGGCTTTCCGTTTTCTTATTTTATGCAAGTACGTGGATTACAAATGGATGCCCCGAGGACCCTGGGACCCGCGATCTGGTGAGTAGAATTTATTCAACAGGTACCCCTTGGATTCTACTGGAGAAGAGGACCGACCTGCGTGTGAACATAAGGTAAGTATGTATGTATGTTTGTGTGCATGTATGTAATATATCTTTACTTTCACGGTGTGTGTGTCTTGTCTTTTTTTGGGTATTTTTTTAGTAGTAGTACTACAGGTACCAGCGGGCCCGTTTTTCCGTCGCATGCTGGTACTTGTGGTTCTCCAAGTACCAGCATGCGGGGGAGGCTTGCTGGGCCTTGTAGTACTGCTACTAAAAACAATATCTTTTCATTATCACAAAAGGCTATCAGCCTCCCCATCCGCAGCCCATTGGATGGGGGGGGACAGCCTCGGGCTTCACCCCTGGCCCTTGGGTGGCTGGGGGGGGGGGGACCCCTTGATTGAAGGGGTCCCCACTCCCCCAGGGTACCCCGGCCAGGGGTGACTAGTTGGATTTTTGATGCCACGGCCGCAGGGCACTATATAAAAGTGACCCCCGGCTGTGGCATTATCTGTCCAGCTAGTGGAGCCCGGTGCTGGTTTTAAAAATACGGGGGACCCCTACTCTTTTTGTCCCCCGTATTTTTGGAACCAGGACCAGGCGCAGAGCCCGATGCTGGTTGCTTAAATATGGGGGAACCCCTGTCATTTTTTTCAACATATTTCTGCAACCAGGATCAAAGAGCCCGAGGCTGGTTATGCTTAGGAGGGGGGACCCCACGCAATTTTTTTTAAGGATTTTACAGTGTTTAATTAAAAAAAAAAAAAAAAATGAACCCCAGCACGGATCACACAGATCCGGCCGAGATTCATTGTAAAAAAGTCGGCAGTATTTTGCTAATCACTGCCGTAAAAAACTGAAAAAAAAAAACGAATGACATCGACATCGGAAAACCCGAAAAGGCAAAATACGGCAGCTTAGTAAATCCATCGTAACAAATTCAAAAAGTTGCAGTTTTACACTTTCGATGTCATTCGTGATTATTCTCCCACCAAATCGGGAGACTTACGAATCTTAGTAAATTTACCCCAGTATCTGTGTCTGGGTCTGTGTCGACCCACTGAGGTAACGGGCGTTTTATCGCCCCTGACGGTGTCTGAGACGCCTGGACAGGCACTAATTGATTTGTCGGCTGTCTCATGTCGTCAACAGTTTTTTGTAAAGTGCTGACATTGTCACGTAGTTCTTTAAATACAACCATCCAGTCAGGTGTCGACTCCCTAGGGGGTGACATCACTAACACAGGCAATTGCTCTGCTTCCACATCATTTTCCTCCTCATACATGTCGACACAATCGTACCGACACCAAGCACACACACAGGGAATGCTCTGATAGAAGACAGGACCCCACTAGCCCTTTGGGGAGACAGAGGGAGAGTTTGCCAGCACACACCAGAGCGCTATATATACATATATAGGGATAACCTTATATAAGTGTTACTCCCTTTTATAGCTGCTGTTTATAATTTAGCTGCCAATAGTGCCCCCCCTCTCTCGTTTTTACCCTGATTCTGTAGGGACTGCAGGGGAGAGTCAGGGAGCCGTCCTTCCAGCGGAACTGTGAGGGAAAATGGCGCTTGTGTGCTGAGGAGATAGGCTCCGCCCCTTCACGACGGCCTTATCTCCCGCTTTTTTCTGGAAAACTGGCAGGGGTTAAATACATCCATATAGCCCAGGAGCTATATGTGATGTATTTCTTTTGCCATCCTAAGGTATCAGTTTTTATTGCGTCTCAGGGCGCTCCCCCCCCAGCGCACTGCACCCTCAGTGACCGGAGTGTGAAGTGTGCTGAGAGCAATGGCGCACAGCTGCAGTGCTGTGCGCTACCTTAGTTGAAGACAGGAACGTCTTCTCCCGCGATTTCACCGGACCTCTTCGTTCTTCTGGCTCTGTAAGGGGGCCGGCGGCGCGGCTCCGGGACCCATCCAGGCTGAACCTGTGATCGTCCCTCTGGAGCTAATGTCCAGTAGCCTAAGAAGCCCAATCCACTCTGCACGCAGGTGAGTTCGCTTCTTCTCCCCTTAGTCCCACGATGCAGTGAGCCTGTTGCCAGCAGGACTCACTGAAAATAAACTTTTACTCTAAGCAGCTCAGGAGAGCCACCTAGCATGCACCCTTCTCGTTCGGGCACAAGAATCTAACTGAGGTTTGGAGGAGGGTCATAGGGGGAGGAGCCAGTGCACACCAGCTAGTTCAAGCTTTTACTTTTGTGCCCAGTCTCCTGCGGAGCCGCTATTCCCCATGGTCCTTACGGAGTCCCAGCATCCACTTAGGACGTTAGAGAAAAGCAAAAAGCATTAACACATAGCTCTTTAAGGCCGGGTACACACTAGATCGTTGTCGAGACGATTTTCCATATCAGAATTACAAATCGTCTACATCACCTACGGCGTAATTCCGACCTGATAGTAGATGTGTGGAAAAACGCACATCTACAATCATATTCTTTGGCATGCGGAGGGACGCCCAGCACAGGGCAAGTCCGCCCCACATGCCAGGTCCTGAACCCCCCTGCAGACGTGCAAAAGCATCGCACAGCAGCGATGCTGTAGCACCTGCCGACTAGCTCTCTGCCTACGTAGCCTGACGGCTACCTGCCATATTTTTGTGCGCAGCAGCTGCGCGTGACATCGCGCAGTCACCGCGGCCTTCCCCACAAACGGTCCGAACTCGCCTGTGTTGTCCGGACTGCGCCCCGAAAATGCAGCTACAACTCCGCCAACATGCCTTGCGACCACCTCTGCCTGTCAATCAGGCAGAGGTGATCGCACAAGTGAGATGTTGTCGCATCTCACTGTGTGCGAACGCGAAGTGCGACTGCTGCGCGTGCCTATACAGCACAGGGCTTCAGCCTGCATACGCTGCCACTGCAGTGACCAGGTCTGAATTAGGCCCCTAGTGTGTATTCACTATTGTGCAATCATGTGGGTCGCAGATGACATCTTCTGGTCAGCATTGCAGCACGGCCAAATAGAAGATATTGCGTGTGAACTGGTGCGGTGAAACGAAGGACAGAACGAGATGACGTTCCATCCTTCATTACATCGTCTAGTGTGTACCAGCAATCTGGTATGGTCCAGGCCAAAGGGAATTCTGGCATGGTCCAGGCTGTGTACCAGGCCTAAGACAGAGCAAATAAACTAGGCCAAAAATATAAAAATATATAAACTAAACATAAAACATATAAAATAAAACAAATCTGCATTCATAAAAATATAAATCTATAAAAAAATCTACATACTGGGCAAATAACTATATAGCAAAATATCTCAATACATGACTTATATACAAAAAATAAAAAGCATTAACATATAGCTCTTTAAAGCCGGGTACACACTAGATCGTTGTCAGAGGATTT
Organism: Pseudophryne corroboree; assembly: GCF_028390025.1. Classification (NCBI taxonomy): domain Eukaryota; kingdom Metazoa; phylum Chordata; class Amphibia; order Anura; family Myobatrachidae; genus Pseudophryne; species Pseudophryne corroboree. Next base: position 591,683,309 of record NC_086449.1, on the reverse strand, counting down.
GCCAAATCAGAATGACAAATCGTCTACATCCCCTAGTGTGTACACACTATTGCGCAATCCTGTGGGTCGCAGATGACATCTTCTGGTCAGCATTGCAGCATAGCCAACTAAAAGATATCGCGTATGAACTGGTGTGGTGAAACGAAGGACAGAACGAGATGATGTTCCATCCTTCATTATATTGTCTAGTGTGTACTGGCAATCTGGCATGGTCCAGGACAAAGGGAATTCAGCCCGACCATTGGACCAATTGCCCTTCAGCCTGGTGTGTACCCAGCCTAAGGCAGAACAAATAAACCAAGTCCAAAGATATTTAAATCTATGAAATATAAATAAAACATATATAAAATACAACAAATCCGTAAACATAAATATATAAATCTAAATAATCTACATACTGGGGAAATAACTATCTATCGATCACTCTATATCACAGATGACCCTATCAACAAAAATGTATGCATCGCTGAGTAGAGTATATCATATATTACTCACAAGAGTCCCTGCCCTATTGGAGCTTACAGTCTAAATTTCATAACATGTAACAGCTCATACACACACACATATACACATACACACACTCTGTTGCATAACTATCTCTTTGCACTTGTCCCTGTTGGCAGGGTGATTTCTCTCTAAGGGGCCTATTTATTATCCCTTCATTTTTACAAAGAATAGAGTCTACGGCAAACACACATATCTGATAAATATACATGTATAGCAGGAATATATTACCACGCCTCTACAGGTCTAGAACTAAAGTCTAGCCTGGAAGTTATCAGTAATTAATAATAATATTAATTACCTGTCTTGGGTCTACGTCTCCTGCCATTCTGTCTTCAGTATATGCTCTGTAGTAAAGATGACCTCACAGAAGTCCAGAGATGTAGCTTGCTGTGCTGATGACCTCACAGTTCAATCATGGAGAAGGTCCACCTAAAAAAAAAGTTAGAGGCGTGATAATATATTCCTGATATACATGTATATTTATTATTATTGTTTCTTTATATCATACCACAAATAAATGCAGTGCTGTACAGAGAGCACAAGTCATCCATATCAGTCCCTGCCCCATAGGAGCTTACAGTCTCAATTTACTAACACTCTGTCATACACACACACACACACACACACAAATACAGTGTTGCATAAATATCTCATTGCACCTGTCCTGTTGACGGGGTGATTTCACACTAAAGCAGCTGGATTTTTGGAAGTATAAACTTCAACAATAATAAATGTTATAAACCGCATTACCAGAAAAACCCAATCTGTCACCAATTTATGCAACGCTGTACCGAGAACACATGTCACTCATATTAGTCCCTGCCCCATTGGAGCTTACAGTCTCAAATTCCTAACACACAAGTGTTCACACATGTTTATAGTTTTACAAAGTTAAACCCTACAGTAAGCAAAATATCTCAAGACATGATCAGTGTACAAAAAACAAAAGGCATTAACACATAGCTCTTTAAGGCCGGGTACACACTAGATCATTGTCGAGACGATTTTCCATATCAGAATGACAAATCGTCTACATCACCTACGTCCTAATTCAGACCTGATAGTAGATGTGTGGAAAAACACACATCTGCGATCATAATCTTTGGCATGCGGAGGGACGCCCAGCACAGGGCTAGTCCGCTCCCCATGCCAGGTCCTGAACCCCCCTGCAGCCATGCAAAAGCATCGCACAGCGGCGATGCTGTTGCACCTGCCGACAAGCTCTCTGACTACGCAGCCTAGCTGCTGAGGCAGACGGCTACCTGCCATGTTTTTGTGCGTGGCGGCTGCATGTGACATCACGCAGTCACCGTGGCCTGCCCCACAAACGGTCTGGACCCGCCTGCGTTGTCCGGGCCGCAACTCCAAAACGCAGCTGCAACTCCGCCGACACGCCTTGCGACCACCTCTGCCTGTCAATCAGGCAGAGGTGATCGCACAAGTGAGATGCCGTGCGCACGCACAGTGCGACTGCTGCGCATGCCTATACAGCACAGGGCATAAGTCTGCATACGCTGCCACTGCAGCGACCAGGTCTGAATTAGGCCCCTAGTGTGTATCCACTATTGCGCAATCCTGTGGCTCACAGATAACATCTTCTGGTCAGCATTGCAGCGCGCCAAATAGAAGATATTGCGTGTGAACTGGTGCGGTGAAACGAAGGACAGAACGAGATGACATTCCATCCTTCATTACATTGTCTAGTGTGTACCAGCAATCTGGTATGGTCCAGGCCAAAGGGAATTCAGTATGACCATTGGACCGATTTCCCATTGGCCTGCTGCGTACCAGGCCTAAGACAGAGCAAATAAACTAGGCCAAAGATATAAAACTATATAAACTATACATATAACTTATATAAAATAAAACAAACCTGTAATCATAAAAATATAAATCTGAAAAAATCTACATACTGGGGTAATAACTATCTATCAATCTAGCAAAATATCTCAAGACAAGATTAGTGTACAAAAAATAAAAAGCATTAACACATACTGTAGCTCCTTAAGGCTGGGTACACACTAGATTGTTGTCGGGATGATTTGCCGTATCGGATTGACAAATCATAAAAATCACCTAGTGTGTCCCCACTATTGCACAATCCTGTGGGTCGCAGACAATATCTTCTGGTCAGCCCTGCAGCGCAGCCAACTAGAAGAAATTGCATGCAAACTGATGTAGTAATAAGAAGGACAGAACGAGAATTCGTTCCATCCTTCATTACATCGTCTAGTGTGTGCCAGCAATCTGGCAGGCCCAAAGGGAATTCAGCCAGACCATTGGACCAATTGCCTATCAGCCTGGTGTGTACCCAGCCTAAGGCAGAACAAATAAACCAGAGCCAAAGATATAAAAATCTATAAAATATACATAAAAACATATATAAAATACAACATAGCTGTAAACATAAAAAATAAGATTTTACTTACCGATAAATCTATTTCTCGTAGTCCGTAGTGGATGCTGGGGACTCCGTCAGGACCATGGGGATTAGCGGCTCCGCAGGAGACAGGGCACAAAAATAAAGCTTTAGGATCAGGTGGTGTGCACTGGCTCCTCCCCCTATGACCCTCCTCCAAGCCTCAGTTAGGATACTGTGCCCGGACGAGCGTACACAATAAGGAAGGATTTTGAATCCCGGGTAAGACTCATACCAGCCACACCAATCACACCGTACAACTTGTGATCTGAACCCAGTTAACAGTATGACAAACGTAGGAGCCTCTGAACAGACGGCTCACAACAATAACAACCCGATTTTTTTGTAACAATAACTATGTACAAGTATTGCAGACAATCCGCACTAGGGATGGGCGCCCAGCATCCACTACGGACTACGAGAAATAGATTTATCGGTAAGTAAAATCTTATTTTCTCTGACGTCCTAGTGGATGCTGGGGACTCCGTCAGGACCATGGGGATTATACCAAAGCTCCCAAACGGGCGGGAGAGTGCGGATGACTCTGCAGCACCGAATGAGAGAACTCCAGGTCCTCTTTAGCCAGGGTATCAAATTTGTAGAATTTTACAAACGTGTTCTCCCCCGACCACGTAGCTGCTCGGCAGAGTTGTAATGCCGAGACCCCTCGGGCAGCCGCCCAGGATGAGCCCACCTTCCTTGTGGAATGGGCCTTGACAGATTTAGGCTGTGGCAGGCCTGCCACAGAATGTGCAAGTTGAATTGTGCTACAAATCCAACGAGCAATCGTCTGCTTAGAAGCAGGAGCACCCAACTTGTTGGGTGCATACAGTATAAACAGCGAGTCAGATTTTCTGACTCCAGCCGTCCTTGAAATATATATTTTCAATGCCCTGACAACGTCCAGCAACTTGGAATCCTCCAAATCGCTAGTAGCCGCAGGCACCACAATAGGCTGGTTCAGGTGAAACGCTGACACCACCTTAGTCAGAAACTGAGGACGCGTCCGCAGTTCTGCCCTGTCCGAATGGAAAATCAGATATGGGCTTTTATACGATAAAGCCGCCAATTCTGACACTCTCCTGGCTGAAGCCAGGGCCAGTAGCATGGTTACTTTCCATGTAAGATATTTCAAATCCACCGATTTGAGTGGCTCAAACCAATGGGATTTGAGAAAATCCAAAACTACATTAAGGTCCCACGGAGCCACTGGGGGCACAACCGGGGGCTGTATATGTAGTACTCCTTTTACAAAAGTCTGGACTTCAGGAACTGAAGCCAATTCTTTCTGGAAGAAAATCGACAGGGCCGAAATTTGAACCTTAATGGACCCCAATTTGAGGCCCATAGACAATCCTGTTTGCAGGAAATGTAGGAATCGACCCAATTGAAATTCCTCCGTGGGGGCCTTCCTGGCCTCACACCACGCAACATATTTTCTCCAAATGCGGTGATAATGTTGTGCAGTCACCTCCTTCCTGGCTTTTACCAGTGTAGGAATGACCTCTTCCGGAATGCCTTTTTCCCTTAGAATTCGGCGTTCAACCGCCATGCCGTCAAACGCAGCCGCGGTAAGTCTTGGAATAGACACGGTCCCTGCTGAAGCAGGTCCTGTCTTAGAGGTAGAGGCCACGGATCTTCCGTGAGCATCTCCTCAAGTTCTTCTTGGCCAATCCGGAGCCACGAGTATCGTTCTTACTCCCCTTTGCCGTATAATTCTCAGTACTTTTGGTATGAGAGGCAGAGGAGGAAACACATACACTGACTGGAACACCCACGGTGTTACCAGAGCGTCCACAGCTATTGCCTGAGGGTCTCTTGACCTGGCGCAATACCTGTCCAGTTTTTTGTTGAGGCGAGACGCCATCATATCCACCTTTGGTTTTTCCCAACGGTTCACAATCATGTGGAAGACTTCTGGATGAAGTCCCCACTCTCCCGGGTGTAGATCGTGTCTGCTGAGGAAGTCTGCTTCCCAGTTGTCCACTCCCGGAATGAACACTGCTGACAGTGCTATCACATGATCTTCCGCCCAGCGAAGAATCCTTGCAGCTTCTGCCATTGCTCTCCTGCTTCTTGTGCCGCCCTGTCTGTTTACGTGGGCGACTGCCGTGATGTTGTCCGACTGGATCAACACCGGCTGACCCTGAAGCAGGGGTTTTGCCAGGCTTAGAGCATTGTAAATCGCTCTTAGCTCCAGTATATTTATGTGAAGAGACATCTCCAGGCTTGACCATACTCCCTGGAAGTTTCTTCCCTGTGTGACCGCTCCCCAGCCTCTCAGACTGGCATCCGTGGTCACCAGGACCCAGTCCTGTATGCCGAATCTGCGGCCCTCTAACAGATGAGCACTCTGCAACCACCACAGAAGAGACACCCTTGTCCGTGGCGATAAGGTTATCCGCTGATGCATCTGCAGATGCGATCCGGACCATTTGTCCAGCAGATCCCACTGAAAAGTTCGTGCGTGGAATCTGCCGAATGGAATCGCTTCGTAAGAAGCCACCATCTTTCCCAGGACTCTTGTGCATTTATGCACAGACACTTTCCCTGGTTTTAGGAGGTTCCTGACAAGTTCGGATAACTCCCTGGCTTTCTCCTCCGGAAGAAACACCTTTTTCTGAACCGTGTCCAGAATCATTCCCAGGAACAGCAGACGTGTCGTCGGGGTCAATTGAGATTTTGGAAAATTCAGAATCTACCCGTGCTGTTGCAGCACTACTTGGGTTAGTGCTACTACGTCCCCCAGCTGTTCCCTGGACCTTGCCCTTATCAGGAGATCGTCCAAGTAAGGGATAATTAATACGCCTTTTCTTCGCAGAAGAAACATCATTTCGGCCATTACCTTGGTAAAGACCCGAGGTGCCGTGGACAATCCAAACGGCAGCGTCTGAAACTGATAATGACAGTTTTGCACCACGAACCTGAGGTACCCTTGATGTGAAGGGCAAATTGGGACATGCAGGTAAGCATCCTTGATGTCCAGGGACACCATAAAGTCCCCTTCTTCCAGATTCGCTATCACTGCTCTGAGTGACTCCATCTTGAACTTGAATTTTTGTATGTACAGGTTCAAAGATTTCAGATTTAGAATAGGTCTTACCGAGCCGTCCGGCTTCGGTACCACAAATAGTGTGGAATAATACCCCTTTCCCTGTTGTAGGAGGGGTACCTTGACTATCACCTGCTGAGAATACAGCTTGTGAATGGCTTCCAATACCGTCGCCCTGTCTGAGGGAGACGTTGGCAGAGCAGACTTTAGGAACCGGCGAGGGGGAGACTTCTCGAATTCCAACCTGTAACCCTGAGATACTATCTGCAGGATCCAGGGGTCCACCTGTGAGTGAGCCCACTGTGCGCTGAAATTCTTGAGTCGACCCCCCACCGCCCGAGTCCGCTTGTAAAGCCCCAACGTCATGCTGAGGGCTTTGCAGAAGCCGGGGGGGGGGCTTCTGCTCCTGGGAAGAAGCTGCTTGGTGCACTCTCTTACCCTTTCCTTTGCCTCGGGGCAAATATGACTGTCCTTTCGCCCGCTTGTTCCTATAGGAACGAAAGGACTGCGGCTGAAAAGACGGTGTCTTTTTCTGTTGGGAGGGGACCTGAGGTAAAAAGGTGGATTTCCCGGCTGTTGCCGTGGCCACCAAATCCGATAGACCGACCCCAAATAATTCCTCCCCCTTATACGGCAATACTTCCATATGCCGTTTGGAATCCGCATCACCTGACCATTGTCGCGTCCATAAACTTCTTCTGGCAGATATGGACATCGCACTTACTCTCGATGCCAGAGTGCAAATATCCCTCTGAGCATCTCGCATATAAAGAAAAGCATCCTTTAATTGCTCTAAAGTCAATAAAATACTGTCCCTATCTAGGGTATCAATATTTTCAGTCAGGGAATCCGACCAAACCACCCCAGCACTGCACATCCATGCAGAGGCGATGGCTGGTCGCAGTATAACACCAGTATGAGTGTATATACTTTTCAGGGTAGTTTCCAGCCTCCTATCCGCTGGATCCTTGAGGGCGGCCGTTTCAGGAGACGGTAACGCCACTTGTTTTGATAAGCGTGTGAGCGCCTTATCCACCCTAGGGGGTGTTTCCCAGCGCGCCCTAACCTCTGGCGGGAAAGGATATAATGCCAATAACTTCTTTGAAATTAGCAGTTTTCTATCGGGGTTAACCCACGCTTCATCACACACTTCATTCAATTCGTCTGATTCAGGAAAAACTACAGGTAGTTTTTTCAGACCCCACATAATACCCCTTTTTGTGGTACATGCAGTATCAGAGATATGCAAAGCCTCCTTCATTGCCGTGATCATATAACGTGTGGCCCTACTGGAAAATACGTTTGTTTCTTCACCGTCGACACTAGATTCGGTGTCCGTGTCTGGGTCTGTGTCGACCGACTGAGGTAAAGGGCGTTTTACAGCCCCTGACGGTGTCTGAGACGCCTGGACAGGTACTAACTGGTTTGCCGGCCGTCTCATGTCGTCAACTGATTTTTGTAATGTGCTGACATTATCACGTAATTCCATAAACAAAGCCATCCATTCCGGTGTCGACTCCCTAGGGGGTGACATCACCATTACCGGCAATTGCTCCGCCTCCACACCAACATCGTCCTCATACATGTCGACACACACGTGCAGACACACAGGGAATGCTCTTATCGAAGACAGGACCCCACTAGCCCTTTGGGGAGACAGAGGGAGAGTTTGCCAGCACACACCCAAGCGCTATAAATATATAGGAACAACCCTATAGAAGTGTTGTCTCCCTTATAGCAGCTTAATATATCAAAAAACGCCAAAAAAGTGCCCCCCCCTCTCTGTTTTACCCTGTTTCTGTAGTGCAGTGCAGGGGAGAGTCCTGGGAGCCTTCCTCGCAGCGGAGCTGAGCAGGAAAATGGCGCTGTGTGCTGAGGAGATAGGCCCCGCCCCCTATTTCGGCGGGCTCTTCTCCGGTGTTTGTGAGACCTGGCAGGGGTTAAATACATCCATATAGCCCCAGGGGCTATATGTGATGTATATTTTAGCCAGAACAAGGTATTCTCATTGCTGCCCAGGGCGCCCCCCGCAGCGCCCTGCACCCTCTGTGACCGCTGGTGTGAAGTGTGTGACAACAATGGCGCACAGCTGCAGTGCTGTGCGCTACCTCATGAAGACTGAAAAGTCTTCTGCCGCCGGTTTCTGGACCTCTTCACTTTTCGGCATCTGCAAGGGGGTCGGCGGCGCGGCTCCGGGACCGGACTCCATGGCTGGGCCTGTGTTCGATCCCTCTGGAGCTAATGGTGTCCAGTAGCCTAAGAAGCCAATCCATCCTGCACGCAGGTGAGTTCACTTCTTCTCCCCTAAGTCCCTCGTTGCAGTGAGCCTGTTGCCAGCAGGACTCACTGTAAAATAAAAAACCTAAAAACTTTTTCTAAGCAGCTCTTTAGGAGAGCCACCTAGATTGCACCCTGCTCGGACGGGCACAAAAACCTAACTGAGGCTTGGAGGAGGGTCATAGGGGGAGGAGCCAGTGCACACCACCTGATCCTAAAGCTTTATTTTTGTGCCCTGTCTCCTGCGGAGCCGCTAATCCCCATGGTCCTGACGGAGTCCCCAGCATCCACTAGGACGTCAGAGAAATATAAATCTAAATAATCTACATACTGGGGAAATAACTATCGATCACTCTATATCACAGATGACCATATCAACAAAAATGTATGCATCACTGAGCAGAGTATATCATATAGCACTCACAATAGTCCCTGCCCCATTGGAGCTTACAGTCTCAAATTCCTAACACACAAGTGTTCACACACGTTTACAGATTTACAAAGTTAAACCCCACAGAAAGCAAAATATCTCAAGACATGATCAGTGTACAAAAAGCAAAAAGCATTAACACATAGCTCTTTAAGGCCGGGTACACACTAGATCGTTGTCGAGACGATTTTCCATATCAGAATTACAAATCGTCTACATCATCTACGGCGTAATTCCGACCTGATAGTAGATGTGTGGAAAAACGCACATCTACAATCATATTCTTTGGCATGCGGAGGGACGCCCAGCACAGGGCAAGTCCGCCCCACATGCCAGGTCCTAAACCCCCCTGCAGACGTGCAAAAGCATCGCACAGCAGCGATGCTGTAGCACCTGCCGACTAGCTCTCTGCCTACGTAGCCTGACGGCTACCTGCCATATTTTTGTGCGCAGCAGCTGCGCGTGACATCACGCAGTCACCGCGGCCTTCCCCACAAACGGTCCGAACTCGCCTGCGTTGTCCGGACTGCGCCCCGAAAATGCAGCTACAACTCCGCCAACATGCCTTGCGACCACCTCTGCCTGTCAATCAGGCAGAGGTGATCGCACAAGTGAGATGTTGTCGCATCTCACTGTGTGCGAACGCGAAGTGCGACTGCTGCGTGTGCCTATACAGTACAGGGCTTCAGCCTGCATACGCTGCCACTGCAGTGACCAGGTCTGAATTAGGCCCCTAGTGTGTATTCACTATTGCGCAATCATGTGGGTCGCAGATGACATCTTCTGGTCAGCATTGCAGCACGGCCAAATAGAAGATATTGCGTGTGAACTGGTGCGGTGAAACGAAGGACAGAACGAGATGACGTTCCATCCTTCATTACATCGTCTAGTGTGTACCAGCAATCTGGTATGGTCCAGGCCAAAGGGAATTCTGGCATGGTCCAGGCTGTGTACCAGGCCTAAGACAGAGCAAATAAACTAGGCCAAAAATATAAAAATATATAAACTAAACATAAAACATATAAAATAATACAAATCTGCATTCATAAAAATATAAATCTATAAAAAAATCTACATACTGGGCAAATAACTATATAGCAAAATATCTCAATACATGACTTATATACAAAAAATAAAAAGCATTAACATATAGCTCTTTAAAGCCGGGTACACACTAGATCGTTGTCAGAGGATTTGCCAAATCAGAATGACAAATCGTCTACATCCCCTAGTGTGTACACACTATTGCGCAATCCTGTGGGTCACAGATGACATCTTCTGGTCAGCATTGCAGCATAGCCAACTAAAAGATATCGCGTATGAACTGGTGTGGTGAAACGAAGGACAGAACGAGATGATGTTCCATCCTTCATTATATTGTCTAGTGTGTACTGGCAATCTGGCATGGTCCAGGACAAAGGGAATTCAGCCCGACCATTGGACCAATTGCCCTTCAGCCTGGTGTGTACCCAGCCTAAGGCAGAACAAATAAACCAAGTCCAAAGATATTTAAATCTATGAAATATAAATAAAACATATATAAAATACAACAAATCCGTAAACATAAATATATAAATCTAAATAATCTACATACTGGGGAAATAACTATCTATCGATCACTCTATATCACAGATGACCCTATCAACAAAAATGTATGCATCGCTGAGTAGAGTATATCATATATTACTCACAAGAGTCCCTGCCCTATTGGAGCTTACAGTCTAAATTTCATAACATGTAACAGCTCATACACACACACATATACACATACACACACTCTGTTGCATAACTATCTCTTTGCACTTGTCCCTGTTGGCAGGGTGATTTCTCTCTAAGGGGCCTATTTATTATCCCTTCATTTTTACAAAGAATAGAGTCTACGGCAAACACACATATCTGATAAATATACATGTATAGCAGGAATATATTACCACGCCTCTACAGGTCTAGAACTAAAGTCTAGCCTGGAAGTTATCAGTAATTAATAATAATATTAATTACCTGTCTTGGGTATACGTCTCCTGCCATTCTGTCTTCAGTATATGCTCTGTAGTAAAGATGACCTCACAGAAGTCCAGAGATGTAGCTTGCTGTGCTGATGACCTCACAGTTCAATCATGGAGAAGGTCCACCTAAAAAAAAAGTTAGAGGCGTGATAATATATTCCTGATATACATGTATATTTATTATTATTGTTTCTTTATATCATACCACAAATAAATGCAGTGCTGTACAGAGAGCACAAGTCATCCATATCAGTCCCTGACCCATAGGAGCTTACAGTCTCAATTTACTAACACTCTGTCATACACACACACACACACACAAATACAGTGTTGCATAAATATCTCATTGCACCTGTCCTGTTGACAGGGTGATTTCACACTAAAGCAGCTGGATTTTTGGAAGTATAAACTTCAACAATAATAAATGTTATAAACCGCATAACCAGAAAAACCCAATCTGTCACCAATTTATGCAACGCTGTACCGAGAACACATGTCACTCATATTAGTCCCTGCCCCATTGGAGCTTACAGTCTCAAATTCCTAACACACAAGTGTTCACACATGTTTATAGTTTTACAAAGTTAAACCCTACAGTAAGCAAAATATCTCAAGACATGATCAGTGTACAAAAAACAAAAGGCATTAACACATAGCTCTTTAAGGCCGGGTACACACTAGATCATTGTCGAGACGATTTTCCATATCAGAATGACAAATCGTCTACATCACCTACGTCCTAATTCAGACCTGATAGTAGATGTGTGGAAAAACACACATCTGCGATCATAATCTTTGGCATGCGGAGGGACGCCCAGCACAGGGCAAGTCCGCTCCCCATGCCAGGTCCTGAACCCCCCTGCAGCCATGCAAAAGCATCGCACAGCGGCAATGCTGTTGCACCTGCCGACTAGCTCTCTGACTACGCAGCCTAGCTGCTGAGGCAGACGGCTACCTGCCATGTTTTTGTGCGTGGCGGCTGCATGTGACATCACGCAGTCACCGTGGCCTGCCCCACAAACGGTCTGGACCCGCCTGCGTTGTCCGGGCCGCAACTCCAAAACGCAGCTGCAACTCCGCCGACACGCCTTGCGACCACCTCTGCCTGTCAATCAGGCAGAGGTGATCGCACAAGTGAGATGCCGTGCGCACGCACAGTGCGACTGCTGCGCATGCCTATACAGCACAGGGCTTAAGTCTGCATACGCTGCCACTGCAGCGACCAGGTCTGAATTAGGCCCCTAGTGTGTATCCACTATTGCGCAATCCTGTGGCTCACAGATAACATCTTCTGGTCAGCATTGCAGCACGCCAAATAGAAGATATTGCGTGTGAACTGGTGCGGTGAAACGAAGGACAGAACGAGATGACATTCCATCCTTCATTACATTGTCTAGTGTGTACCAGCAATCTGGTATGGTCCAGGCCAAAGGGAATTCAGTATGACCATTGGACCGATTTCCCATTGGCCTGCTGCGTACCAGGCCTAAGACAGAGCAAATAAACTAGGCCAAAGATATAAAACTATATAAACTATACATATAACTTATATAAAATAAAACAAACCTGTAATCATAAAAATATAAATCTGAAAAAATCTACATACTGGGGTAATAACTATCTATCAATCTAGCAAAATATCTCAAGACAAGATTAGTGTACAAAAAATAAAAAGCATTAACACATACTGTAGCTCCTTAAGGCTGGGTACACACTAGATTGTTGTCGGGATGATTTGCCGTATCGGATTGACAAATCATAAAAATCACCTAGTGTGTCCCCACTATTGCACAATCCTGTGGGTCGCAGACAATATCTTCTGGTCAGCCCTGCAGCGCAGCCAACTAGAAGAAATTGCATGCAAACTGATGTAGTAATAAGAAGGACAGAACGAGAATTCGTTCCATCCTTCATTACATCGTCTAGTGTGTGCCAGCAATCTGGCAGGCCCAAAGGGAATTCAGCCAGACCATTGGACCAATTGCCTATCAGCCTGGTGTGTACCCAGCCTAAGGCAGAACAAATAAACCAGAGCCAAAGATATAAAAATCTATAAAATATACATAAAAACATATATAAAATACAACATAGCTGTAAACATAAAAATATAAATCTAAATAATCTACATACTGGGGAAAATAAGAATTTACTCACCGGTAATTCTATTTCTCGTAGTCCGTAGTGGATGCTGGGCACTCCGTAAGGACCATGGGGAATAGCGGGCTCCGAAGGAGGCTGGGCACTCTAGAAAGATCTTAGACTACCTGGTGTGCACTGGCTCCTCCCACTATGACCCTCCTCCAAGCCTCAGTTAGGTACTGTGCCCGGACGAGCGTACACAATAAGGAAGGATTTTGAATCCCGGGTAAGACTCATACCAGCCACACCAATCACACCGTACAACTCGTGATATGAAACACAGTTAACAGTATGAAACAATAGAGCCTCTCAACAGATGGCTCAACAATAACCCGATTTAGTTAACCATAACTATGTACAAGTATTGCAGATAAACCGCACTTGGGATGGGCGCCCAGCATCCACTACGGACTACGAGAAATAGAATTACCGGTGAGTAAATTCTTATTTTCTCTAACGTCCTAGTGGATGCTGGGAACTCCGTAAGGACCATGGGGATTATACCAGAGCTCCCAAACGGGCGGGAGAGTGCGGATGACTCTGCAGCACTGAATGAGAGAACTCCAGGTCCTCCTCAGCCAGGGTATCAAATTTGTAGAATTTTTGCAAACGTGTTTGCCCCTGACCAAGTAGCTGCTCGGCAAAGTTGTAAAGCCGAGACCTCTCGGGCAGCCGCCCAAGATGAGCCCACCTTCCTTGTGGAATGGGCATTGACAGATTTTGGCTGTGGCAGGCCTGCCACAGTATGTGCAAGCTGAATTGTGCTACAAATCCAACGAGCAATAGTCTGCTTAGAAGCAGGAGCACCCAGCTTGTTAGGTGCATATAGGATAAACAGCGAGTCAGATTTTCTGACTCTAGCCGTTCTGGAAACATATATTTTCAGTGCCCTGACAACGTCTAGCAACTTGGAGTCCTCCAAGTCCCTAGTAGCCTAGGCACCACAATAGGCTGGTTCAGGTGAAACGCTGACACCACCTTTGGGAGAAACTGGGGACGAGTCCTCAATTCTGCCCTATCCATATGGAAAATCAAATAAGGGCTTTTACAAGACAAAGCCGCCAACTTTGATACTCGCCTGGCAGAAGCCAAGGCCAATAACATAACCACCTTCCACGTGAGATATTTCAGATCCACGGTTTTTAGTGGTTCAAACCAATGTGATTTTAAGAAACTCAACACCACGTTGAGATCCCAAGGTGCCACAGGAGGCACAAACGGGGGCTGACTCTGCAGCACTCCTTTTATAAATGTCTGAACTTCAGGTACTGAAGCTAGTTCTTTTTGAAAGAAAATCGACAGAGCCGAGATCTGTACCTTAATGGAACCCAATTTAAGGCCCATAGTCACTCCTGCTTGCAGGAAATGCAGAAATCGACCTAGTTGAAATTCCTCTGTTGGGGCCCTTTCGGCCTCACACCATGCAACATATTTTCGCCATATGCGGTGATAATGAGTTGCTGTAACCTCTTTCCTGGCTTTAGTAAGCGTAGGAATGACTTCCTCCGGAATGCCCTTTTCCTTCAGGATCCGGCGTTCAACCGCCATGCCGACAAACGCAGCTGCGGTAAGTCTTGGAACAGACAGGGCCCCTGCTGCCGCAGGTCCTGTCTGAGTGGCAGAGGCCATGGGTCCTCTGATATAAATTCTTGAAGTTCTGGGTACCAAGCTCTTCTTGGCCATCCACGAGTATCGTTCTTACTCCTCGCCTTCTTATTATTCTCAGTACCTTTGGTATGAGAGGCAGAGGGGAGAACACATAAACCGACTGGTACACCCACGGTGTTACCAGAGCGTCCATAGCTATCGCCTGAGGGTCCCTTGACCCGGTGCAATATCTTTTATAGCTTTTTGTTGAGGCGGGACGCCGTCATGTCCACCTGTGGCCTTTCCCAATGGTGTACAATCCTATTGGAAGACTTCTGGAGGAAGTCCCCATTCTCCCGGGTGGAGGTCGTGTCTGTTGAGAAGATCTGCTTCCCAGTTGTCCACTCCGGGAATGAACACTGCTGACAGTGCTAACACATGATTTTCCGCCTATCGGAGAATCCTTGTGGCTTCTGCCATCGCCATCCTGCTTCTTGTGCCGCCCTGTTGGTTTACATGGGCGACTGCCGTGATGTTGTCTGATTGGATCAGTACCGGCTGGTTTTGAAGCAGAGGCCTTGCCGGCCTCAGGGCATTGTAAATGGCCCTCAGGTCCAGAATATTTATGTGTAGGGAAATAACCTGACTTGACCAAAGTCCCTGGAAATTTCTTCCCTGTGTGACTGCCTCCCAGCCTCAAAGGCTGGAATCCATGGTCACTAGGACCTAGTCCTGTATGCCGAACCTGCGGCCCTCTTGAAGATGGGCACTCTGCAGCCACCACAGTAGAGATACCCTGGTCCTTGGAGACAGGGTTATCAGCCTATGCATCGGAAGATGCGATCCGGACCACTTGTCCAACAGGTCCCTCTGAAAAGTTCTTGTATGGAACCTGCCTAATGGGATTGCTTCGTAGGAAGCTACCATTTTTCCCAGGACTCGCGTGCAATGATGCACCGCTACCTATTTTGGCTTCAGGAGGTCTCTGACTAGAGATGACAACTCCTTGGCTTTCTCCTCCGGGAGAAACACTATTTCTGGTTTATGTCCAGAACCATCCCCAGGAACAGTAGACGTGTCATAGGAACCAGCTGTGACTTTGGACTGTTTAGAATCCAACCATGCTGTTGTAGCACTTTCCAAAATAGTGCTACCCCGACTACCAACTGCTCCTTGGACTTCGCCCTTATAACGAGATTGTCCAAGTACGGGATAATTACAACTCCCTTTTTTTGAAGGAGTATCAACATTTCGGCCATTACCTTGATAAAACACCCTCGGTGCCATGTACAGTCCAAACGGCAGTGTCTGGACTTGGTAATGGTAATCCTGTACCACAAATCTGAGGTACTCCTGGCGAGGATGGTAAATGGGGACATGCAGGTAAGCATCCTTGATGTCCCAGGATACCATGTAATCCCCCTCGTCCAGGCTTGGAATAACCGCCCTGAGCGATTCCATCTTGAACTTGAATTTTTGTGTTCAAGGATTTTAAATATAAAATGGGTCACACCGAACCATGCGGTTTCGGTACCCCAACCCGTGTGGAATAGTAACCCCGTCCTTGTTGAAGTAGGGGCACCTTGAGTATTACCTGCTGGGAATACCGCTTATTAATTGCCTCTAGCACAGCCTCCCTGCCTGAGGGAGTTGTCAGCAAGGCATATTTTAGGAAACGGCTGGGGGGAGACATCTCGAATTCCAGCTTGTACCCCTGAAATACTACTTGAAAGAAACAGGGATCCACCTGTGAGCGAGCCCACTAATTGCTGAAATTTTTGAGACGGCCCCCCACCGTACCTGGCTACACCTGTGGAGCACCCGCGTCATGGTGTGGCCTCACAGGAGGCGGGGGAAGAATCTTGATTCTGGGAACAGGCTGACTGGTGCAGCTTTTTTCCCCCTACCCTTGTCTCTGTACAGAAAGGAAGCGCCATTTGACCCGATTGCTTTTCTGAAGCCGAAAGGACTGTACCTTTGTCTGTGAGGAAACCTGAGGTAAAATTATTTCTTCCCAGCAGTTGCTGTGGATACGAGGTCCCAGAGACCATCCCCAAATAATTCCTCACCCTTATAAGGCTCTCTATGCGCTTTTTAAGTCAGCATCACCTGTCCAGTGACAGGTCTCTAATACCCTCCTGACAGAATGGACATTACATTTATTTTGGATGCCAGCCGGCAAAATATCCCTCTGTGCATCCCCCATATATAAGACGACGTCTTTAATATGTTTTTATGTTTGCCAACTAGTATCCCTGTTTGACAGGGTCACCGACCACGCTGCAGCAGCACTATCTGCAGGTCTCAGTCTAGTACCTGAGTGTGTAAATACAGACTTCAGGATAGCCTCCTGTTTTTTATCAACAGGTACCTATTAAAGTGGCCGTATCCTAAGACGGCAGTGCCACCTTTTTTGACAAACGTGTGAGCGCCTTATCCACCCTAGGGGATATCTCCCAGCGTAACTTATCCACCTGGCGGGAAAGGGTACGCCATCAGTAACTTTTTATAAATTACCAGTTTCTTAACGGGGGAACCCACGCTTTCACACACTTCATTTATTCATCTGATGGGGGAACAAAACACTGCCTGTTTTTTCTCCCCAAACCTAAAACCCATTTTTAGAGGTGCTTGGGTTAAAGTCAGAAATGTATAACACATTTTTTATTGCCGGGATCACGTCACGGATGTTCCTAGTGGATTGTGTATATGTCTCCACCTTGTCGACACTGGAGTCAGACTCCGTGTCGACATCTGTGTCTGCCATCTGAGAGAGCGGGCGTTTTTGAGCCCCTGATGGCCTTTGAGACGCCTGGGCAGGCGCGGGCTGCGAAGCCGGCTGTCCCACAGCTGTTACGTCATCCACCCTTTTATGTAAGGAGTTGACACTGTCGGTTAATACCTTTCACCTATCCATCCACTCTGGTGTCGGCCCCACAGGGGGCGACATCACATATATCGGCCTCTGTTCTGTCACCATATAAGCCTCCTCATTCAACATGTCGACACAGCCGTACCGACACACCGCAGACACACAGGGAATGCTCTAAACGAGGACAGGACCCACAAAAGCCCTTTGGGGGGACAGAGTAAGAGTATGCCAGCACACACCAGAGCGCTATATATATACAGGGACTAACTGAGTTATGTCCCTAATAGCTTTTATATAATATACTGTATACAGTGCCAATTTTAATGCCCCCCCTCTCTTTTCCCTCTTACTGTGCAGGGAAGAGCCAGGGAGCTTCCCTCCAGCCAAGCTGTGAGGGAAAAAATGGCGCCAGTGTGCTGAGGAGATAGGCTCCGCCCCTTTTTCGCGGCCTATTCTCCCGTTTTTTATGGAATTCTGGCAGGGGTATTTACCTCATATATAGCCCCTGGGGCCATATATTGAGGTATTTTAGCCAGCCAAGGTGTTTTTATTGCTGCCTCAGGGCGCCCCCCCCAGCGCCCTGCACCCTCAGTGACCGGAGTGTGAAGTGTGTGAGAGGAGCAATGGCGCACAGCTGCAGTGCTGTGCGCTACCTTGGTGAAGACAGAGTCTTCATGCCGCCGATTTTCCGGACCATCTTCTTGCTTCTGGCTCTGTAAGGGGGACGGCGGCGCGGCTCCGGGACCGAACATCAAGGCTGGGCCTGCGGTCGATCCCTCTGGAGCTAATGGTGTCCAGTAGCCTAAGAAGCCCAATCCGGCTGCAAGCAGGCGAGTTCGCTTCTTCTCCCCTTAGTCCCTCGCTGCAGTGAGCCTGTTGCCAGCAGGTCTCACTGAAAATAACAAATTCTAAGACTATAACTTTCTAAGAGCTCAGGAGAGCCCCTAGTGTGCATCCAACCTCGGCCGGGCACGAAATCTAACTGAGGCTTGGAGGAGGGTCATAGTGGGAGGAGCCAGTGCACACCAGGTAGTCTAAGATCTTTCTAGAGTGCCCAGCCTCCTTCGGAGCACGCTATTCCCCATGGTCCTTACGGAGTTCCCAGCATCCACTAGGACGTTAGAGAAATAACTATCGATCACTCTATATCACAGATGACCATATCAACAAAAATGTATGCATCACTGAGCAGAGTATATCATATATCACTCACAATAGTCCCTGCCCCATTGGAGCTTACAGTCTCAAATTCCTAACACACAAGTGTTCACACACGTTTATAGATTTACAAAGTTAAACCCCACAGAAAGCAAAATATCTCAAGACATGATCAGTGTACAAAAAGCAAAAAGCATTAACACATAGCTCTTTAAGGCCGGGTACACACTAGATCGTTGTCGAGACGATTTTCCATATCAGAATTACAAATCGTCTACATCATCTACGGCGTAATTCCGACCTGATAGTAGATGTGTGGAAAAACGCACATCTACAATCATATTCTTTGGCATGCGGAGGGACGCCCAGCACAGGGCAAGTCCGCCCCACATGCCAGGTCCTGAACCCCCCTGCAGACGTGCAAAAGCATCGCACAGCAGCGATGCTGTAGCACCTGCCGACTAGCTCTCTGCCTACGTAGCCTGACGGCTACCTGCCATATTTTTGTGCGCAGCAGCTGCGCGTGACATCACGCAGTCACCGCGGCCTTCCCCACAAACGGTCCGAACTCGCCTGCGTTGTCCGGACTGCGCCCCGAAAATGCAGCTACAACTCCGCCAACATGCCTTGCGACCACCTCTGCCTGTCAATCAGGCAGAGGTGATCGCACAAGTGAGATGTTGTCGCATCTCACTGTGTGCGAACGCGAAGTGCGACTGCTGCGCGTGCCTATACAGCACAGGGCTTCAGCCTGCATACGCTGCCACTGCAGTGACCAGGTCTGAATTAGGCCCCTAGTGTGTATTCACTATTGTGCAATCATGTGGGTCGCAGATGACATCTTCTGGTCAGCATTGCAGCACGGCCAAATAGAAGATATTGCGTGTGAACTGGTGCGGTGAAACGAAGGACAGAACGAGATGACGTTCCATCCTTCATTACATCGTCTAGTGTGTACCAGCAATCTGGTATGGTCCAGGCCAAAGGGAATTCTGGCATGGTCCAGGCTGTGTACCAGGCCTAAGACAGAGCAAATAAACTAGGCCAAAAATATAAAAATATATAAACTAAACATAAAACATATAAAATAAAACAAATCTGCATTCATAAAAATATAAATCTATAAAAAAATCTACATACTGGGCAAATAACTATATAGCAAAATATCTCAATACATGACTTATATAGAAAAAATAAAAAGCATTAACATATAGCTCTTTAAAGCCGGGTACACACTAGATCGTTGTCAGAGGATTTGCCAAATCAGAATGACAAATCGTCTACATCCCCTAGTGTGTACACACTATTGCGCAATCCTGTGGGTCGCAGATGACATCTTCTGGTCAGCATTGCAGCATAGCCAACTAAAAGATATCGCGTATGAACTGGTGTGGTGAAACGAAGGACAGAACGAGATGATGTTCCATCCTTCATTATATTGTCTAGTGTGTACTGGCAATCTGGCATGGTCCAGGACAAAGGGAATTCAGCCCGACCATTGGACCAATTGCCCTTCAGCCTGGTGTGTACCCAGCCTAAGGCAGAACAAATAAACCAGAGCCAAAGATATAAAAATCTATGAAATATAAATAAAACATATATAAAATACAACAAATCCGTAAACATAAATATATAAATCTAAATAATCTACATACTGGGGAAATAACTATCTATCGATCACTCTATATCACAGATGACCCTATCAACAAAAATGTATGCATCGCTGAGTAGAGTATATCATATATTACTCACAAGAGTCCCTGCCCTATTGGAGCTTACAGTCTAAATTTCATAACATGTAACAGCTCATACACACACACATATACACATACACACACTCTGTTGCATAACTATCTCTTTGCACTTGTCCCTGTTGGCAGGGTGATTTCTCTCTAAGGGGCCTATTTATTATCCCTTCATTTTTACAAAGAATAGAGTCTACGGCAAACACACATATCTGATAAATATACATGTATAGCAGGAATATATTTCCACGCCTCTACAGGTCTAGAACTAAAGTCTAGCCTGGAAGTTATCAGTAATTAATAATAATATTAATTACCTGTCTTGGGTCTACGTCTCCTGCCATTCTGTCTTCAGTATATGCTCTGTAGTAAAGATGACCTCACAGAAGTCCAGAGATGTAGCTTGCTGTGCTGATGACCTCACAATTCAATCATGGAGAAGGTCCACCTAAAAAAAAAGTTAGAGGCGTGATAATATATTCCTGATATACATGTATATTTATTATTATTGTTTCTTTATATCATACCACAAATAAATGCAGTGCTGTACAGAGAGCACAAGTCATCCATATCAGTCCCTGACCCATAGGAGCTTACAGTCTCAATTTACTAACACTCTGTCATACACACACACACACACAAATACAGTGTTGCATAAATATCTCATTGCACCTGTCCTGTTGACAGGGTGATTTCACACTAAAGCAGCTGGATTTTTGGAAGTATAAACTTCAACAATAATAAATGTTATAAACCGCATAACCAGAAAAACCCAATCTGTCACCAATTTATGCAACGCTGTACCGAGAACACATGTCACTCATATTAGTCCCTGCCCCATTGGAGCTTACAGTCTCAAATTCCTAACACACAAGTGTTCACACATGTTTATAGTTTTACAAAGTTAAACCCTACAGTAAGCAAAATATCTCAAGACATGATCAGTGTACAAAAAACAAAAGGCATTAACACATAGCTCTTTAAGGCCGGGTACACACTAGATCATTGTCGAGACGATTTTCCATATCAGAATGACAAATCGTCTACATCACCTACGTCCTAATTCAGACCTGATAGCAGATGTGTGGAAAAACACACATCTGCGATCATAATCTTTGGCATGCGGAGGGACGCCCAGCACAGGGCAAGTCCGCTCCCCATGCCAGGTCCTGAACCCCCCTGCAGCCATGCAAAAGCATCGCACAGCGGCAATGCTGTTGCACCTGCCGACTAGCTCTCTGACTACGCAGCCTAGCTGCTGAGGCAGACGGCTACCTGCCATGTTTTTGTGCGTGGCGGCTGCATGTGACATCACGCAGTCACCGTGGCCTGCCCCACAAACGGTCTGGACCCGCCTGCGTTGTCCGGGCCGCAACTCCAAAACGCAGCTGCAACTCCGCCGACACGCCTTGCGACCACCTCTGCCTGTCAATCAGGCAGAGGTGATCGCACAAGTGAGATGCCGTGCGCACGCGCAGTGCGACTGCTGCGCATGCCTATACAGCACAGGGCATAAGTCTGCATACGCTGCCACTGCAGCGACCAGGTCTGAATTAGGCCCCTAGTGTGTATCCACTATTGCGCAATCCTGTGGCTCACAGATAACATCTTCTGGTCAGCATTGCAGCGCGCCAAATAGAAGATATTGCGTGTGAACTGGTGCGGTGAAACGAAGGACAGAATGAGATGACATTCCATCCTTCATTACATTGTCTAGTGTGTACCAGCAATCTGGTATGGTCCAGGCCAAAGGGAATTCAGCATGACCATTGGACCGATTTCCCATTGGCCTGCTGCGTACCAGGCCTAAGACAGAGCAAATAAACTAGGCCAAAGATATAAAACTATATAAACTATACATATAACTTATATAAAATAAAACAAACCTGTAATCATAAAAATATAAATCTGAAAAAATCTACATACTGGGGTAATAACTATCTATCAATCTAGCAAAATATCTCAAGACAAGATTAGTGTACAAAAAATAAAAAGCATTAACACATACTGTAGCTCCTTAAGGCTGGGTACACACTAGATTGTTGTCGGGATGATTTGCTGTATCGGATTGACAAATCATAAAAATCATCTAGTGTGTCCCCATTATTGCACAATCCTGTGGGTCGCAGACAATATCTTCTGGTCAGCCCTGCAGCGCAGCCAACTAGAAGAAATCGCATGCAAACTGATGTAGTAATAAGAAGGACAGAACGAGAATTCGTTCCATCCTTCATTACATCGTCTAGTGTGTGCCAGCAATCTGGCAGGCCCAAAGGGAATTCAGCCAGACCATTGGACCAATTGCCTATCAGCCTGGTGTGTACCCAGCCTAAGGCAGAACAAATAAACCAGAGCCAAAGATATAAAATTCTATAAAATATACATAAAAACATATATAAAATACAACATAGCTGTAAACATAAAAATATAAATCTAAATAATCTACATACTGGGGAAATAACTATCGATCACTCTATATCACAGATGACCATATCAACAAAAATGTATGCATCACTGAGCAGAGTATATCATATATCACTCACAATAGTCCCTGCCCCATTGGAGCTTACAGTCTCAAATTCCTAACACACAAGTGTTCACACACGTTTATAGATTTACAAAGTTAAACCCCACAGAAAGCAAAATATCTCAAGACATGATCAGTGTACAAAAAGCAAAAAGCATTAACACATAGCTCTTTAAGGCCGGGTACACACTAGATCATTGTCGAGACGATTTTCCATATCAGAATTACAAATCGTCTACATCATCTACGGCGTAATTCCGACCTGATAGTAGATGTGTGGAAAAACGCACATCTACAATCATATTCTTTGGCATGCGGAGGGACGCCCAGCACAGGGCAAGTCCGCCCCACATGCCAGGTCCTGAACCCCCCTGCAGACGTGCAAAAGCATCGCACAGCAGCGATGCTGTAGCACCTGCCGACTAGCTCTCTGCCTACGTAGCCTGACGGCTACCTGCCATATTTTTGTGCGCAGCAGCTGCGCGTGACATCACGCAGTCACCGCGGCCTTCCCCACAAACGGTCCGAACTCGCCTGCGTTGTCCGGACTGCGCCCCGAAAATGCAGCTACAACTCCGCCAACATGCCTTGCGACCACCTCTGCCTGTCAATCAGGCAGAGGTGATCGCACAAGTGAGATGTTGTCGCATCTCACTGTGTGCGAACGCGAAGTGCGACTGCTGCGTGTGCCTATACAGCACAGGGCTTCAGCCTGCATACGCTGCCACTGCAGTGACCAGGTCTGAATTAGGCCCCTAGTGTGTATTCACTATTGCGCAATCATGTGGGTCGCAGATGACATCTTCTGGTCAGCATTGCAGCACGGCCAAATAGAAGATATTGCGTGTGAACTGGTGCGGTGAAACGAAGGACAGAACGAGATGACGTTCCATCCTTCATTACATCGTCTAGTGTGTACCAGCAATCTGGTATGGTCCAGGCCAAAGGGAATTCTGGCATGGTCCAGGCTGTGTACCAGGCCTAAGACAGAGCAAATAAACTAGGCCAAAAATATAAAAATATATAAACTAAACATAAAACATATAAAATAAAACAAATCTGCATTCATAAAAATATAAATCTATAAAAAAATCTACATACTGGGCAGATAACTATATAGCAAAATATCTCAATACATGACTTATATACAAAAAATAAAAAGCATTAACATATAGCTCTTTAAAGCCGGGTACACACTAGATCGTTGTCAGAGGATTTGCCAAATCAGAATGACAAATCGTCTACATCCCCTAGTGTGTACACACTATTGCGCAATCCTGTGGGTCGCAGATGACATCTTCTGGTCAGCATTGCAGCATAGCCAACTAAAAGATATCGCGTATGAACTGGTGTGGTGAAACGAAGGACAGAACGAGATGATGTTCCATCCTTCATTATATTGTCTAGTGTGTACTGGCAATCTGGCATGGTCCAGGACAAAGGGAATTCAGCCCGACCATTGGACCAATTGCCCTTCAGCCTGGTGTGTACCCAGCCTAAGGCAGAACAAATAAACCAAGTCCAAAGATATTTAAATCTATGAAATATAAATAAAACATATATAAAATACAACAAATCCGTAAACATAAATATATAAATCTAAATAATCTACATACTGGGGAAATAACTATCTATCGATCACTCTATATCACAGATGACCCTATCAACAAAAATGTATGCATCGCTGAGTAGAGTATATCATATATTACTCACAAGAGTCCCTGCCCTATTGGAGCTTACAGTCTAAATTTCATAACATGTAACAGCTCATACACACACACATATACACATACACACACTCTGTTGCATAACTATCTCTTTGCACTTGTCCCTGTTGGCAGGGTGATTTCTCTCTAAGGGGCCTATTTATTATCCCTTCATTTTTACAAAGAATAGAGTCTACGGCAAACACACATATCTGATAAATATACATGTATAGCAGGAATATATTACCACGCCTCTACAGGTCTAGAACTAAAGTCTAGCCTGGAAGTTATCAGTAATTAATAATAATATTAATTACCTGTCTTGGGTCTACGTCTCCTGCCATTCTGTCTTCAGTATATGCTCTGTAGTAAAGATGACCTCACAGAAGTCCAGAGATGTAGCTTGCTGTGCTGATGACCTCACAGTTCAATCATGGAGAAGGTCCACCTAAAAAAAAAGTTAGAGGCGTGATAATATATTCCTGATATACATGTATATTTATTATTATTGTTTCTTTATATCATACCACAAATAAATGCAGTGCTGTACAGAGAGCACAAGTCATCCATATCAGTCCCTGACCCATAGGAGCTTACAGTCTCAATTTACTAACACTCTGTCATATACACACACACACACACACAAATACAGTGTTGCATAAATATCTCATTGCACCTGTCCTGTTGACAGGGTGATTTCACACTAAAGCAGCTGGATTTTTGGAAGTATAAACTTCAACAATAATAAATGTTATAAACCGCATAACCAGAAAAACCCAATCTGTCACCAATTTATGCAACGCTGTACCGAGAACACATGTCACTCATATTAGTCCCTGCCCCATTGGAGCTTACAGTCTCAAATTCCTAACACACAAGTGTTCACACATGTTTATAGTTTTACAAAGTTAAACCCTACAGTAAGCAAAATATCTCAAGACATGATCAGTGTACAAAAAACAAAAGGCATTAACACATAGCTCTTTAAGGCCGGGTACACACTAGATCATTGTCGAGACGATTTTCCATATCAGAATGACAAATCGTCTACATCACCTACGTCCTAATTCAGACCTGATAGTAGATGTGTGGAAAAACACACATCTGCGATCATAATCTTTGGCATGCGGAGGGACGCCCAGCACAGGGCAAGTCCGCTCCCCATGCCAGGTCCTGAACCCCCCTGCAGCCATGCAAAAGCATCGCACAGCGGCAATGCTGTTGCACCTGCCGACTAGCTCTCTGACTACGCAGCCTAGCTGCTGAGGCAGACGGCTACCTGCCATGTTTTTGTGCGTGGCGGCTGCATGTGACATCACGCAGTCACCGTGGCCTGCCCCACAAACGGTCTGGACCCGCCTGCGTTGTCCGGGCCGCAACTCCAAAACGCAGCTGCAACTCCGCCGACACGCCTTGCGACCACCTCTGCCTGTCAATCAGATGCCGTGCGCACGCGCAGTGCGACTGCTGCGCATGCCTATACAGCACAGGGCTTAAGTCTGCATACGCTGCCACTGCAGCGACCAGGTCTGAATTAGGCCCCTAGTGTGTATCCACTATTGCGCAATCCTGTGGCTCACAGATAACATCTTCTGGTCAGCATTGCAGCACGCCAAATAGAAGATATTGCGTGTGAACTGGTGCGGTGAAACGAAGGACAGAACGAGATGACATTCCATCCTTCATTACATTGTCTAGTGTGTACCAGCAATCTGGTATGGTCCAGGCCAAAGGGAATTCAGTATGACCATTGGACCGATTTCCCATTGGCCTGCTGCGTACCAGGCCTAAGACAGAGCAAATAAACTAGGCCAAAGATATAAAACTATATAAACTATACATATAACTTATATAAAATAAAACAAACCTGTAATCATAAAAATATAAATCTGAAAAAATCTACATACTGGGGTAATAACTATCTATCAATCTAGCAAAATATCTCAAGACAAGATTAGTGTACAAAAAATAAAAAGCATTAACACATACTGTAGCTCCTTAAGGCTGGGTACACACTAGATTGTGGTCGGGATGATTTGCCGTATCGGATTGACAAATCATAAAAATCACCTAGTGTGTCCCCACTATTGCACAATCCTGTGGGTCGCAGACAATATCTTCTGGTCAGCCCTGCAGCGCAGCCAACTAGAAGAAATTGCATGCAAACCGATGTAGTAATAAGAAGGACAGAACGAGAATTCGTTCCATCCTCAGTGATCGCGCCGAGCCCCCAAAAAAGTGGGTCCCACGGACCCCTCCCTTTTAAAAATTGGGGTCCTACCTGTCCTTTTCTGGGTCCCATCGGAATGAAGGTTCATATTAATCTTATTAATTATTCAAATATAAAAACAGACTTGATTTCGACACTACAAAAGTGTTGCGAGGGGGAGGAGGGGGTGACAATGCTGCTGGGATGTGTAGCATACAGGACACTCTGCACCAGAGCTGTAACTAGACATTTCAGTGCTGTTTGAGAGAAAGTAAATTGGTGCTCCCCCACGCCATACTTTAAATCAAGGATAGTGCGCGCCAAAGGCGCGCACCAAAAATTTAGGGATGTGGCTTCATGGGGAAAGAGCATGGCTACATAACAGTACCAATTCACATTACACCACACAGGTAGAGCACGTTACACACTTTGCACCGGGTACAGCACGTTACACACTTTGCACCGGGTACAGCACGTTACACACTTTGCACCGGGTACAGCACGTTACACACTTTGCACCGGGTACAGCACGTTACACACATTGCGCCGGGTACAGCACGTTACACACATTGCGCCGGGTACAGCACGTTATACACATTGCGCCGGGTACAGCACGTTATACACATTGCACCAGGCAGAGCACGTTATACACATTGCACCAGGTAGAACACGTTTTACACATTGCGCCGGGTGCAGCACGTTATACACATTGTACCAGGTAGAACACGTTATACACTTTGCGCCGGGTACAGCACGTTATACACATTGTACCAGGTAGAACACGTTATACACTTTGCGCCGGGTACAGCACGTTATACACATTGCGCCGGGTGCAGCACGTTATATACATTGCGCCAGGTACACGTTATATACATTGCACCGGGTACAGCACATTATATACATTGCGCCGGGTACATGTTATATACATTGCGCTGGGTACAGCATGTTATATACATTGCGCCGGGTACACATTATATACATTGCACCAGGTACAGCACGTTATATACATTGCGCCGGGTACAGCACGTTATATACATTGCGCCGGGTACAGCACGTTATATACATTGCGCCGGGTACACGTTATATACATTGCGCTGGGTACACGTTATATACATTGCGCTGGGTACAGCACGTTATACACATTGCGCCAGGTAGAACACTTACAAGTTGCAGCCACCACCACAGACCCCCAGTCATCCCTACAGCAAGACCAACCACCACCAGCTTCACTCACTGGCCCCGCACTCTCACCCTGTGTCCGGAGCTGAGGAGAGGAGTACAGTCAGTCAGCTGCTGCGCTGTAAAAAGCTACAGTTTGATCTGCAGCAGCTTTCCTAAAACTCCATGGCTAACCCCCTGCCGCGATCTCTGATTCTAAAGCCCCGAGTGCCTCACTGCGGCTGCATCTGAAGAAATAAACTATTGGTGCAGCAGCAGCATGGATCGGACTTGCGGGGGGTAGGTACTCAGAGCACACAACAACATTTCCCCTACGTGCGCCAGTGCCCCCAGCCACCTGCCGCTGCATCTTTCCCCCTGCGAACCGCTTCCTCCGCTGACCGATGTGGCAGAGCTTCATGCCCGGCCGGAGATGACAGCCCCCAGCCACACACAGCGGGCTGGATGTTCCGGCCGGGTCCCGTACAGAGCAGAGAGGGGAAGGCGGGAGATCACGCTCTCCATGGTTTCCTCCCCTTCCTCTGCCATTGGAAAGTTAAAGTGACGGACAGCTTGGACAGCGCTGCTGATTGGTCAGAGCGCGTCCTGTGGGACCCTGCGTTTTTGTTTTTTTGAGTCACCGCTGTCAATTATCGGGTAAAATACGCACTATAGCGCGTATTTGCGAACACTGATCCTTCATTACATCGTCTAGTGTGTGCCAGCAATCTGGCAGGCCCAAAGGGAATTCAGCCAGACCATTGGACCAATTGCCTATCAGCCTGGTGTGTACCCAGCCTAAGGCAGAACAAATAAACCAGAGCCAAAGATATAAAATTCTATAAAATATACATAAAAACATATATAAAATACAACATAGCTGTAAACATAAAAATATAAATCTAAATAATCTACATACTGGGGAAATAACTATCGATCACTCTATATCACAGATGACCATATCAACAAAAAATAAGATTTTACTTACCGATAAATCTATTTCTCGTAGTCCGTAGTGGATGCTGGGGACTCCGTCAGGACCATGGGGAATAGCGGCTCTGCAGGAGACAGGGCACAAAAGTAAAAGCTTTAGGATCAGGTGGTGTGCACTGGCTCCTCCCCCTATGACCCTCCTCCAAGCCTCAGTTAGGATACTGTGCCCGGACGAGTGTACACAATAAGGAAGGATTTTGAATCCCGGGTAAGACTCATACCAGCCACACCAATCACACTGTACAACCTATCATACCACAAATAAATGCAGTGCTGTACAGAGAGCACAAGTCATCCATATCAGTCCCTGACCCATAGGAGCTTACAGTCTCAATTTACTAACACTCTGTCATACACACACACACACACACACACAAATACAGTGTTGCATAAATATCTCATTGCACCTGTCCTGTTGACAGGGTGATTTCACACTAAAGCAGCTGGATTTTTGGAAGTATAAACTTCAACAATAATAAATGTTATAAACCGCATAACCAGAAAAACCCAATCTGTCACCAATTTATGCAACGCTGTACCGAGAACACATGTCACTCATATTAGTCCCTGCCCCATTGGAGCTTACAGTCTCAAATTCCTAACACACAAGTGTTCACACATGTTTATAGTTTTACAAAGTTAAACCCTACAGTAAGCAAAATATCTCAAGACATGATCAGTGTACAAAAAACAAAAGGCATTAACACATAGCTCTTTAAGGCCGGGTACACACTAGATCATTGTCGAGACGATTTTCCATATCAGAATGACAACTCGTCTACATCACCTACGTCCTAATTCAGACCTGATAGTAGATGTGTGGAAAAACACACATCTGCGATCATAATCTTTGGCATGCGGAGGGACGCCCAGCACAGGGCAAGTCCGCTCCCCATGCCAGGTCCTGAACCCCCCTGCAGCCATGCAAAAGCATCGCACAGCGGCAATGCTGTTGCACCTGCCGACTAGCTCTCTGACTACGCAGCCTAGCTGCTGAGGCAGACGGCTACCTGCCATGTTTTTGTGCGTGGCGGCTGCATGTTACATCACGCAGTCACCGTGGCCTGCCCCACAAACGGTCTGGACCCGCCTGCGTTGTCCGGGCCGCAACTCCAAAACGCAGCTGCAACTCCGCCGACACGCCTTGCGACCACCTCTGCCTGTCAATCAGGCAGAGGTGATCGCACAAGTGAGATGCCGTGCGCACGCACAGTGCGACTGCTGCGCATGCCTATACAGCACAGGGCTTAAGTCTGCATACGCTGCCACTGCAGCGACCAGGTCTGAATTAGGCCCCTAGTGTGTATCCACTATTGCGCAATCCTGTGGCTCACAGATAACATCTTCTGGTCAGCATTGCAGCGCGCCAAATAGAAGATATTGCGTGTGAACTGGTGCGGTGAAACGAAGGACAGAACGAGATGACATTCCATCCTTCATTACATTGTCTAGTGTGTACCAGCAATCTGGTATGGTCCAGGCCAAAGGGAATTCAGTATGACCATTGGACCGATTTCCCATTGGCCTGCTGCGTACCAGGCCTAAGACAGAGCAAATAAACTAGGCCAAAGATATAAAACTATATAAACTATACATATAACTTATATAAAATAAAACAAACCTGTAATCATAAAAATATAAATCTGAAAAAATCTACATACTGGGGTAATAACCATCTATCAATCTAGCAAAATATCTCAAGACAAGATTAGTGTACAAAAAATAAAAAGCATTAACACATACTGTAGCTCCTTAAGGCTGGGTACACACTAGATTGTTGTCGGGATGATTTGCCGTATCGGATTGACAAATCATAAAAATCACCTAGTGTGTCCCCACTATTGCACAATCCTGTGGGTCGCAGACAATATCTTCTGGTCAGCCCTGCAGCGCAGCCAACTAGAAGAAATTGCATGCAAACTGATGTAGTAATAAGAAGGACAGAACGAGAATTCGTTCCATCCTTCATTACATCGTCTAGTGTGTGCCAGCAATCTGGCAGGCCCAAAGGGAATTCAGCCAGATCATTGGACCAATTGCCTATCAGCCTGGTGTGTACCCAGCCTAAGGCAGAACAAATAAACCAGAGCCAAAGATATAAAAATCTATAAAATATACATAAAAACATATATAAAATACAACATAGCTGTAAACATAAAAATATAAATCTAAATAATCTACATACTGGGGAAATAACTATCGATCACTCTATATCACAGATGACCATATCAACAAAAAATAAGATTTTACTTACCGATAAATCTATTTCTCGTAGTCCGTAGTGGATGCTGGGGACTCCGTCAGGACCATGGGGAATAGCGGCTCTGCAGGAGACAGGGCACAAAAGTAAAAGCTTTAGGATCAGGTGGTGTGCACTGGCTCCTCCCCCTATGACCCTCCTCCAAGCCTCAGTTAGGATACTGTGCCCGGACGAGCGTACACAATAAGGAAGGATTTTGAATCCCGGGTAAGACTCATACCAGCCACACCAATCACACTGTACAACCTGTGATCTGAACCCAGTTAACAGCATGATAACAGCGGAGCCTCTGAAAAGATGGCTCACAACAATAATAACCCGATTTTTGTAACAATAACTATGTACAAGTATTGCAGACAATCCGCACTTGGGATGGGCGCCCAGCATCCACTACGGACTACGAGAAATAGATTTATCGGTAAGTAAAATCTTATTTTCTCTGACGTCCTAGTGGATGCTGGGGACTCCGTCAGGACCATGGGGATTATACCAAAGCTCCCAAACGGGCGGGAGAGTGCGGATGACTCTGCAGCACCGAATGAGAGAACTCCAGGTCCTCTTTAGCCAGGGTATCAAATTTGTAGAATTTTACAAACGTGTTCTCCCCCGACCACATAGCTGCTCGGCAGAGTTGTAATGCCGAGACCCCTCGGGCAGCCGCCCAGGATGAGCCCACCTTCCTCGTGGAATGGGCCTTGACAGATTTAGGCTGTGGCAGGCCTGCCACAGAATGTGCAAGTTGAAATGTGCTACAAATCCAACGAGCAATCGTCTGCTTAGAAGCAAGAGCACCCAGTTTGTTGGGTGCATACAGGATAACAGCAAGTCAGTTTTCCTGACTCCAGCCGTCCTGGAAACCTATATTTTCAGGGCCCTGACAACATCTAGCAACTTGGAGTCCTCCAAGTCCCTAGTAGCCGCAGGTACCACAATAAGCTGGTTCAGGTGAAACGCTGACACCACCTTAGGAAGAAACTGGGGACGAGTCCGCAGCTCTGCCCTGTCCGAATGGACAATCAGATATGGCTTTTGTGAGACAAAGCCGCCAATTCTGACACTCGCCTGGCCGAGGCCAGGGCCAACAGCATGGTCACTTTTCATGTGAGATATTTCAAATCCACAGATTTGAGCGGTTTAAAATGTGATTTGAGGAATCCCAGAACTACGTTGAGATCCCACAGTGCCACTGGAGGCACAAAAAGGGAGTTGTATATGCAATACTCCCTTGACAAACTTCTGGACTTCAGGAACTGAAGCCAATTCTTTCTGGAAGAAAATTGACAGGGCCGAAATTTGAACCTTAATGGACCCCAATTTGAGGCCCATAGACACTCCTGTTTTCAGGAAATGCAGGAATCGACCCAGTTGAAATTTCTTCGTGGGGCCTTCCTGGCCTCACACCACGCAACATATTTTCGCCACATGTGGTGATAATGTTTTGCGGTCACCTCCTTCCTGGCTTTGACCAGGGTAGGAATGACCTCTTCCGGAATGCCTTTTTCCCTTAGGATCTGGCGTTCCACCGCCATGCCGTCAAACGCAGCCGCGGTAAGTCTTGGAACAGACCTGGTACTTGCTGAAGCAAGTCCCTTCTTAGCGGCAGAGGCCATGAGTCCTCTGTGAGCATTTCTTGAAGTTCCGGGTGCCACGTCCTTCTTGGCCAATCCGGAGCCACGAGTATAGTTCTTACTCCTCTACGTCTTATAATTCTCAGTACCTTGGTTATGAGAAGCAGAGGAGGGAACACATACACCGACTGGTACACCCACGGTGTTACCAGAACGTCCACAGATATTGCTTGAGGGTCTCTTGACCTGGCGCAATACCTGTCCAGTTTTTTGTTCAGGCGGGACGCCATCATGTCCACCTTTGGTCTTTCCCAACGGTTCACAATCATGTGGAATACTTCCCGATGAAGTCCCCACTCTCCCGGGTGGAGGTCGTGCCTGCTGAGGAAGTCTGCTTCCCAGTTGTCCACTCCCAGAATGAACACTGCTGACAGTGCTATCACATGATTTTTCGCCCAGCGAAGAATCCTTGCAGTTTCTGCCATTGCCCTCCTGCTTCTTGTGCCGCCCTGTCTGTTTACGTGGGCGACTGCCGTGATGTTGTCCCACTGGATCAATACCGGCTGACCTTGAAGCAGAGGTCTTGCTAAGCTTAGAACATTGTAAATTGCCCTTAGCTCCAGTATATTTATGTGGAGAGAAGTCTCCAGACTTGATCACACTCCCTGGAAATTTTTTCCCTGTGTGACTGCTCCCCAGCCTCTCAGGCTGGCATCCGTGGTCACCAGGACCCAGTCCTGAATGCCGAATCTGCGGCCCTTTAGTAGATGAGCACTCTGCAGCCACCGCAGAAGAAACACCCTTGTCCTTGGAGACAGGGTTATCCGCTGATGCATCTGAAGATGCGATCCGGACCATTTTTCCAGCAGATCCCACTGAAAAGTTCTTGCGTGAAATCTACCGAATGGAATCGCTTCGTAAGAAGCCACCATTTTTTCCCAGGACCCTTGTGCAATGATGCACTGACACTTTTCCTGGTTTTAGGAGGTTCCTGACTAGCTCGGATAACTCCCTGGCTTTCTTCTCCGGGAGAAACACCTTTTTCTGGTCTGTGTCCAGAATCATCCCTAGGAACAGCAGACGTGTCGTCGGAAACAGCTGCGGTTTTGGAATATTTAGAATCCACCCGTGCTGTCGTAGAACTACTTGAGATAGTGCTACTCCGACCTCCAACTGTTCTTTGGACCTTGCCCCTATCAGGAGATCGTCCATTTTCTTTGAAGAAGAATCATCATTTCGGCCATTACCTTGGTAAGGACCCGGGGTGCCATGGACAATCCAACCGGCAGCGTCTGAAACTGATAGTGACAGTTCTGTACCACGAACCTGAGGTACCCTTGGTGAGAAGGGCAAATTGGGACATGGAGGTAAGCATCCCTGATGTCCCGGGACACCATATAGTCCCCTTCTTCCTGGTTCGCTATCACTGCTCTGAGTGACTCCATCTTGATTTGAACCTTTGTATGTAAGTGTTCAACTATTTCAGATTTAGAATAGGTCTCACCGAGCCATCTGGCTTCAGTACCACAATATAGTGTGGAATAATACCCCTTTCCTTGTTGTAGGAGGGGTACTTTGATTATCACCTGCTGGGAATACAGCTTGTGAATTGTTTCCACTACTGCCTCCCTGTCGGAGGGAGACGTTGGTAAAGCAGACTTCAGGAACCTGCGAGGGGGAGACGTCTCGAATTTCCAATCTGTACCCCTGGGATCCTACTTGTAGGATCCAGGGGTCCACTTGCGAGTGAGCCCACTGCGTGCTGAAACTCTTGAGACGACCCCCCCCACCGCACCTGAGTCCGCTTGTACGGCCCCAGCGTCATGCTGAGGACTTTGCAGAAGCGGTGGAGGGCTTCTGTTTCTGGGAATGGGCTGCCTGCTGCAGTCTTCTTCCCTTTCCTCTATCCCATGGCAGATATGACTGGCCTTTTGCCCGCTTGCCCTTATGGGGACGAAAGGACTGAGGCTGAAAAGACGTTGTCTTTTTCTCCTTTATACGGCAATACTTCCATGTGCCGTTTGGAATCTGCATCACCTGACCACTGTCGTGTCCATAAACAACTTCTGGCAGATAAGGACATCGCACTTACTCTTGATGCCAGAGTGCAAATATCCCTCTGTGCATCTCGCATATATAGAAATGCATCCTTTAAATGCTCTATAGTCAATAAAATACTGTCCCTGTCAAGGGTATCAATATTTTCAGTCAGGGAATCCGACCAAGCCACCCCAGCGCTGCACATCCAGGCTGAGGCGATCGCTGGTCGCAGTATAACACCAGTATGTGTGTATATACTTTTTAGGATATTTTCCAGCCTCCTATCAGCTGGCTCCTTGAGGGCGGCCCTATCTGGAGACGGTACCGCCACTTGTTTTGATAAGCGTGTGAGCGCCTTATCCACCCTAAGGGGTGTTTCCCAACGCGCCCTAACTTCTGGCGGGAAAGGGTATACCGCCAATAATTTTCTATCGGGGGAAACCCACGCATCATCACACACTTCATTTAATTTATCTGATTCAGGAAAAACTACAGGTAGTTTTTTCACACTCCACATAATACCCTTTTTTGTGGTACTTGTAGTATCAGAAATATGTAACACCTCCTTCATTGCCCTTAACAAGTAACGTGTGGCCCTAAAGGAAAATACGTTTGTTTCTTCACCGTCGACACTGGAGTCAGTGTCCGTGTCTGTGTCTGTGTCGACCGACTGAGGTAAAAGGACGTTTTAACGCCCCTGACGGTGTTTGAGACGCCTGGACAGGTACTAATTGGTTTGCCGGCCGTCTCATGTCGTCAACCGACCTTGCAGCGTGTTGACATTATCACGTAATTCCTTAAATAAGCCATCCATTCCGGTGTCGACTCCCTAGAGAGTGACATCACCATTTCAGGCAATTGCTCCGCCTCCTCACCAACATCGTCCTCATACATGTCGACACACACGTACCGACACACAGCACACACACAGGGAATGCTCTGATAGAGGACAGGACCCCACTAGCCCTTTGGGGAGACAGAGGGAGAGTTTGCCAGCACACACCAAAAACGCTATAATTATACAGGGACAACCTTTATATAAGTGTTTTTCCCTTATAGCATTTTAATATATATAGTCATATCGCCAAATAAGTGCCCCCCCTCTCTGTTTTAACCCTGTTTCTGTAGTGCAGTGCAGGGGAGAGCCTGGGAGCCTTCCCACCAGCATTTCTGTGAGGGAAAATGGCGCTGTGTGCTGAGGAGAATAGGCCCCGCCCCCTTTTCGGCGGGCTTCTTCTCCCGTTTTTCTGAGACCTGGGAGGGGTTAAATACATCCATATAGCCCCCAGGGGCTATATGTGATGTATTTTTAGCCAGAATAAGGTACTATCATTGCTGCCCAGGGCGCCCCCCCCAGCGCCCTGCACCCTCAGTGACCGCTGCTATGAAGTGTGCTGACAACAATGGCGCACAGCTGCAGTGCTGTGCGCTACCTTATGAAGACTGAAAAGTCTTCTGCCGCCGGTTTCTGGACCTCTTCACTTTTCGGCATCTGCAAGGGGGTCGGCGGCGCGGCTCCGGGACGAACCCCAAGGTGAGACCTGTGTTCCGACTCCCTCTGGAGCTAATGGTGTCCAGTAGCCTAAGAAGCCAATCCATCCTGCACGCAGGTGAGTTCACTTCTCTCCCCTAAGTCCCTCGATGCAGTGAGCCTGTTGCCAGCAGGACTCACTGAAAATAAAAAACCTAACAAAACTTTTACTCTAAGCAGCTCTTTAGGAGAGCCACCTAGATTGCACCCTTCTCGGCCGGGCACAAAAATCTAACTGAGGCTTGGAGGAGGGTCATAGGGGGAGGAGCCAGTGCACACCACCTGATCCTAAAGCTTTTACTTTTGTGCCCTGTCTCCTGCGGAGCCGCTATTCCCCATGGTCCTGACGGAGTCCCCAGCATCCACTAGGACGTCAGAGAAATGTATGCATCACTGAGCAGAGTATATCATATATCACTCACAATAGTCCCTGCCCCATTGGAGCTTACAGTCTCAAATTCCTAACACACAAGTGTTCACACACGTTTATAGATTTACAAAGTTAAACCCCACAGAAAGCAAAATATCTCAAGACATGATCAGTGTACAAAAAGCAAAAAGCATTAACACATAGCTCTTTAAGGCCGGGTACACACTAGATCGTTGTCGAGACGATTTTCCATATCAGAATTACAAATCGTCTACATCATCTACGGCGTAATTCCGACCTGATAGTAGATGTGTGGAAAAACGCACATCTACAATCATATTCTTTGGCATGCGGAGGGACGCCCAGCACAGGGCAAGTCAGCCCCACATGCCAGGTCCTGAACCCCCCTGCAGACGTGCAAAAGCATCGCACAGCAGCGATGCTGTAGCACCTGCCGACTAGCTCTCTGCCTACGTAGCCTGACGGCTACCTGCCATATTTTTGTGCGCAGCAGCTGCGCGTGACATCACGCAGTCACCGCGGCCTTCCCCACAAACGGTCCGAACTCGCCTGCGTTGTCCGGACTGCGCCCCGAAAATGCAGCTACAACTCCGCCAACATGCCTTGCGACCACCTCTGCCTGTCAATCAGGCAGAGGTGATCGCACAAGTGAGATGTTGCCGCATCTCACTGTGTGCGAACGCGAAGTGCGACTGCTGCACGTGCCTATACAGCACAGGGCTTCAGCCTGCATACGCTGCCACTGCAGTGACCAGGTCTGAATTAGGCCCCTAGTGTGTATTCACTATTGCGCAATCATGTGGGTCGCAGATGACATCTTCTGGTCAGCATTGCAGCACGGCCAAATAGAAGATATTGCGTGTGAACTGGTGCGGTTAAACGAAGGACAGAACGAGATGACATTCCATCCTTCATTACATCGTCTAGTGTGTACCAGCAATCTGGTATGGTCCAGGCCAAAGGGAATTCTGGCATGGTCCAGGCTGTGTACCAGGCCTAAGACAGAGCAAATAAACTAGGCCAAAAATATAAAAATATATAAACTAAACATAAAACATATAAAATAAAACAAATCTGCATTCATAAAAATATAAATCTATAAAAAAATCTACATACTGGGCAAATAACTATATAGCAAAATATCTCAATACATGACTTATATACAAAAAATAAAAAGCATTAACATATAGCTCTTTAAAGCCGGGTACACACTAGATCGTTGTCAGAGGATTTGCCAAATCAGAATGACAAATCGTCTACATCCCCTAGTGTGTACACACTATTGCGCAATCCTGTGGGTCGCAGATGACATCTTCTGGTCAGCATTGCAGCATAGCCAACTAAAAGATATCGCGTATGAACTGGTGTGGTGAAACGAAGGACAGAACGAGATGATGTTCCATCCTTCATTATATTGTCTAGTGTGTACTGGCAATCTGGCATGGTCCAGGACAAAGGGAATTCAGCCCGACCATTGGACCAATTGCCCTTCAGCCTGGTGTGTACCCAGCCTAAGGCAGAACAAATAAACCAAGTCCAAAGATATTTAAATCTATGAAATATAAATAAAACATATATAAAATACAACAAATCCGTAAACATAAATATATAAATCTAAATAATCTACATACTGGGGAAATAACTATCTATCGATCACTCTATATCACAGATGACCCTATCAACAAAAATGTATGCATCGCTGAGTAGAGTATATCATATATTACTCACAAGAGTCCCTGCCCTATTAGAGCTTACAGTCTAAATTTCATAACATGTAACAGCTCATACACACACACATATACACATACACACACTCTGTTGCATAACTATCTCTTTGCACTTGTCCCTGTTGGCAGGGTGATTTCTCTCTAAGGGGCCTATTTATTATCCCTTCATTTTTACAAAGAATAGAGTCTACGGCAAACACACATATCTGATAAATATACATGTATAGCAGGAATATATTACCACGCCTCTACAGGTCTAGAACTAAAGTCTAGCCTGGAAGTTATCAGTAATTAATAATAATATTAATTACCTGTCTTGGGTCTACGTCTCCTGCCATTCTGTCTTCAGTATATGCTCTGTAGTAAAGATGACCTCACAGAAGTCCAAAGATGTAGCTTGCTGTGCTGATGACCTCACAGTTCAATCATGGAGAAGGTCCACCTAAAAAAAAAGTTAGAGGCGTGATAATATATTTCTGATATACATGTATATTTATTATTATTATTGTTTCTTTATATCATACCACAAATAAACGCAGTGCTGTACAGAGAGCACAAGTCATCCATATCAGTCCCTGCCCCATAGGAGCTTACAGTCTCAATTTACTAACACTCTGTCATACACACACACACACACAAATACAGTGTTGCATAAATATCTCATTGCACCTGTCCTGTTGACAGGGTGATTTCACACTAAAGCAGCTGGATTTTTGGAAGTATAAACTTCAACAATAATAAATGTTATAAACCGCATAACCAGAAAAACCCAATCTGTCACCAATTTATGCAACGCTGTACCGAGAACACATGTCACTCATATTAGTCCCTGCCCCATTGGAGCTTACAGTCTCAAATTCCTAACACACAAGTGTTCACACATGTTTATAGTTTTACAAAGTTAAACCCTACAGTAAGCAAAATATCTCAAGACATGATCAGTGTACAAAAAACAAAAGGCATTAACACATAGCTCTTTAAGGCCGGGTACACACTAGATCATTGTCGAGACGATTTTCCATATCAGAATGACAAATCGTCTACATCACCTACGTCCTAATTCAGACCTGATAGTAGATGTGTGGAAAAACACACATCTGCGATCATAATCTTTGGCATGCGGAGGGACGCCCAGCACGGGGCAAGTCCGCTCCCCATGCCAGGTCCTGAACCCCCCTGCAGCCATGCAAAAGCATCGCACAGCGGCAATGCTGTTGCACCTGCCGACTAGCTCTCTGACTACGCAGCCTAGCTGCTGAGGCAGACGGCTACCTGCCATGTTTTTGTGCGTGGCGGCTGCATGTGACATTACGCAGTCACCGTGGCCTGCCCCACAAACGGTCTGGACCCGCCTGCGTTGTCCAGGCCGCAACTCCAAAACGCAGCTGCAACTCCGCCGACACGCCTTGCGACCACCTCTGCCTGTCAATCAGGCAGAGGTGATCGCACAAGTGAGATGCCGTGCGCACGCGCAGTGCGACTGCTGCGCATGCCTATACAGCACAGGGCTTAAGTCTGCATACGCTGCCACTGCAGCGACCAGGTCTGAATTAGGCCCCTAGTGTGTATCCACTATTGCGCAATCCTGTGGCTCACAGATAACATCTTCTGGTCAGCATTGCAGCACGCCAAATAGAAGATATTGCGTGTGAACTGGTGCGGTGAAACGAAGGACAGAACGAGATGACATTCCATCCTTCATTACATTGTCTAGTGTGTACCAGCAATCTGGTATGGTCCAGGCCAAAGGGAATTCAGCATGACCATTGGACCGATTTCCCATTGGCCTGCTGCGTACCAGGCCTAAGACAGAGCAAATAAACTAGGCCAAAGATATAAAACTATATAAACTATACATATAACTTATATAAAATAAAACAAACCTGTAATCATAAAAATATAAATCTGAAAAAATCTACATACTGGGGTAATAACTATCTATCAATCTAGCAAAATATCTCAAGACAAGATTAGTGTGCAAAAAATAAAAAGCATTAACACATACTGTAGCTCCTTAAGGCTGGGTACACACTAGATTGTTGTCGGGATGATTTGCCGTATCGGATTGACAAATCATAAAAATCACCTAGTGTGTCCCCACTATTGCACAATCCTGTGGGTCGCAGACAATATCTTCTGGTCAGCCCTGCAGCGCAGCCAACAAGAAGAAATTGCATGCAAACCGATGTAGTAATAAGAAGGACAGAACGAGAATTCGTTCCATCCTTCATTACATCGTCTAGTGTGTGCCAGCAATCTGGCAGGCCCAAAGGGAATTCAGCCAGACCATTGGACCAATTGCCTATCAGCCTGGTGTGTACCCAGCCTAAGGCAGAACAAATAAACCAGAGCCAAAGATATAAAAATCTATAAAAATAAGAATTTACTTACCGATAATTCTATTTCTCGTAGTCCGTAGTGGATGCTGGGGACTCCGTCAGGACCATGGGGATTAGCGGCTCCGCAGGAGACAGGGCACAAAAGTAAAAGCTTTAGGATCACGTGGTGTGCACTGGCTCCTCCCCCTATGACCCTCCTCCAAGCCTCAGTTAGGATACTGTGCCCGGACGAGCGTACACAATAAGGAAGGATTTTGAATCCCGGGTAAGACTCATACCAGCCACACCAATCACACTGTACAACCTGTGATCTGAACCCAGTTAACAGCATGATAACATCGGAGCCTCTGAAAAGATGGCTCACAATAATAATAACCCGATTTTTGTAACAATAACTATGTACAAGTATTGCAGACAATCCGCACTTGGGATGGGCGCCCAGCATCCACTACGGACTACGAGAAATAGAATTATCGGTAAGTAAATTCTTATTTTCTCTGACGTCCTAAGTGGATGCTGGGGACTCCGTCAGGACCATGGGGATTATACCAAAGCTCCCAAACGGGCGGGAGAGTGCGGATGACTCTGCAGCACCGAAAGAGAGAACTCCAGGTCCTCCTCAGCCAGGGTGTGCCCCTGACCAAGTAGCAGCTCGGCAAAGTTGTAAAGCCGAGACCCCTCGGGCAGCCGCCCAAGATGAGCCCACCTTCCTTGTGGAATGGGCATTTACATATTTTGGCTGTGGCAGGCCTGCCACAGAATGTGCAAGCTGAATTGTACTACACATCCAACTAGCAATCGTCTGCTTAGAAGCAAGAGCACCCAGTTTGTTGGGTGCATACAGGATAACAGCAAGTCAGTTTTCCTGACTCCAGCCGTCCTGGACACCTATATTTTCAGGGCCCTGACAACATCTAGCCACTTGGAGTCCTCCAAGTCCCTAGTAGCCGCAGGTACCACAATAAGCAGGTTCAAGTGAAACGCTGACACCACCTTAGGGAGAAACTGGGGACGAGTCCGCAGCTCTGCCCTGTCCGAATGGACAATCAGATATGGGCTTTTGTGAGACAAAGCCGCCAATTCTGACACTCGCCTGGCCGAGGCCAGGGCCAACATCATGGTCACTTTCCATGTGAAATATTTCAAATCCACAGATTTGAGCGGTTTAAACCAATGTGATTTGAGGAATCCCAGAACTACGTTGAGATCCCACAGTGCCACTGGAGGCACAAAAGGGGGTTGTATATGCAGTACTCCCTTGACAAACTTCTGGACTTCAGGAACTGAAGCCAATTCTTTCTGGAAGAAAATCGACAGGGCCGAAATTTGAACCTTAATGGACCCCAATTTGAGGCCCATAGACACTCCTGTTTGCAGGAAATGCAGGAATCGACCGAGTTGAAATTTCTTCGTGGGGCCTTCCTGGCCTCACACCACGCAACATATTTTTGCCACATGTGGTGATAATGTTGTGCGGTTACATCCTTCCTGGCTTTGATCAGGATAGGGATGACTTCATCCGGAATGCCTTTTCAGGATCCGGTGTTCAACCGGCATGCCGTCAAACGCAGCCGCGGTAAGTCTTGGAACAGACATGGTACTTGCTGAAGCAAGTCCCTTCTTAGCGGCAGAGGCCATGAGTCCTCTGTGAGCATCTCTTGAAGTTCCGGGTACCAAGTCCTTCTTGGCCAATCCGGAGCCACGAGTATAGTTCTTACTCCTCTACGTCTTATAATTCTCAGTACCTTAGGTATGAGAAGCAGAGGAGGGAACACATACACCGACTGGTACACCCACGGTGTTACCAGAACGTCCACAGCTATTGCCTGATGGTCTCTTGACCTGGTGCAATACCTGTCCAGTTTTTTGTTCAGGCGGGACGCCATCATGTCCACCTTTGGTCTTTCCCAACGGTTCACAATCATGTGGAAGACTTCCCGATGAAGTCCCCACTCTACCGGGTGGAGGTCGTGCTGAGGAAGTCTGCTTCCCAGTTGTCCACTCCCGGAATGAACACTGCTGACAGTGCTAACACATGATTTTCCGCCCAGCGAAGAATCCTTGCAGTTTCTGCCATTGCCCTCCTGCTTCTTGTGCCGCCCAGCCTGTTTACGTGGGCGACTGCCGTGATGTTGTCCCACTGGATCAATACCGGCTGACCTTGAAGCAGAGGTCTTGCTAAGCTTAGAGCATTGTAAATTGCTCTTAGCTCCAGTATATTTATGTGGAGAGAAGTCTCCAGACTTGATCACACTCCCTGGAAATTTTTTCCTTGTGTGACTGCTCCCCAGCCGTTCAGGCTGGCATCCGTGGTCACCAGGACCCAGTCCTGAATGCCGAATCTGTGGCCCTTTAGTAGATGAGCACTCTGCAGCCACCACAGAAGAGACACCCTTGTCCTTGGAGACAGGGTTATCCGCTGATGCATCTGAAGATGCGATCCGGACCATTTTTCCAGCAGATCCCACTGAAAAGTTCTTGCGTGAAATCTGCCGAATGGAATCGCTTCGTAAGAAGCCACCATTTTTCCCAGGACCCTTGTGCAATGATGCACTGACACTTTTCCTGGTTTTAGGAGGTTCCTGACTAGCTCGGATAACTCCCTGGCTTTCTCCTCCGGGAGAAACACCTTTTTCTGGACTGTGTCCAGAATCATCCCTAGGAACAGCAGACGTGTCATCGGAGACAGCTGCGATTTTGGAATATTTAGAATCCACCCGTGCTGTCGTAGAACTACTTGAGATAGTGCTACTCCGACCTCCAACTGTTCTCTGGACCTTGCCCTTATCAGGAGATCGTCCAAGTAAGGGATAATTAAGACGCCTTTTCTTTGAAGAAGAATCATCATTTCGGCCATTACCTTGGTAAAGACCCGGGGTGCCGTGGACAATCCAAACGGCAGCGTCTGAAACTGATAGTGACAGTTTTGTACCACGAACCTGAGGTACCCTTGGTGAGAAGGGCAAATTGGGACATGGAGGTAAGCATCCTTGATGTCCCGGGACACCATA
Organism: Pseudophryne corroboree; assembly: GCF_028390025.1. NCBI lineage: Eukaryota > Metazoa > Chordata > Amphibia > Anura > Myobatrachidae > Pseudophryne > Pseudophryne corroboree. The sequence goes on along the minus strand of NC_086449.1, from coordinate 591,639,657 downwards.
TAGTCCCCTTCTTCCTGGTTCGCTATCACTGCTCTGAGTGACTCCATCTTGATTTGAACCTTTGTATGTAAGTGTTCAAATATTTCAGATTTAGAATAGGTCTCACCGAGCCGTCTGGCTTCAGTACCACAATATAGTGTGGAATAATACCCCTTTCCTTGTTGTAGGAGGGGTACTTTGATTATCACCTGCTGGGAATACAGCTTGTGAATTGTTTCCAATACTGCCTCCCTGTCGGAGGGAGACGTTGGTAAAGCAGACTTCAGGAACCTGCGAGGGGGAGACGTCTCGAACTTCCAATCTGTACCCCTGGGATACTACTTGTAGGATCCAGGGGTCCACTTGCGAGTGAGCCCACTGCGCGCTGAAACTCTTGAGACGACCCCCCACCGCAGCTGAGTCCGCTTGTACGGCCCCAGCGTCATGCTGAGGACTTGGCAAAAGCGGTGGAGGGCTTCTGTTCCTGGGAATGGGCTGCCTGCTGCAGTCTTCTTCCCTTTCCTCTATCCCTGGGCAGATATGACTGGCCTTTTGCCTGCTTGCCCTTATGGGGACGAAAGGACTGAGGCTGAAAAGACGGTGTCTTTTTCTGCTGAGATGTGACTTGGGGTAAAAAAGGTGGATTTTCCAGCTGTTGCCGCGGCCACCAGGTCCGATGGACCGACCCCAAATAACTCCTCCCCTTTATACGGCAATACTTCCATGTGCCGTTTGGAATCTGCATCACCTGACCACTGTCGTGTCCATAAACATCTTCTGGCAGATATGGACATCGCACTTACTCTTGATGCCAGAGTGCAAATATCCCTCTGTGCATCTCGCATATATAGAAATGCATCCTTTAAATGCTCTATAGTCAATAAAATACTGTCCCTGTCAAGGGTATCAATATTTTCAGTCAGGGAATCCGACCAAGCCACCCCAGCGCTGCACATCCAGGCTGAGGCGATCGCTGGTCGCAGTATAACACCAGTATGTGTGTATATACTTTTTAGGATATTTTCCAGCCTCCTATCAGCTGGCTCCTTGAGGGCGGCCGTATCTGGAGACGGTAACGCCACTTGTTTTGATAAGCGTGTGAGCGCCTTATCCACCCTAAGGGGTGTTTCCCAACGCGCCCTAACTTCTGGCGGGAAAGGGTATAACGCCAATAATTTTCTATCGGGGAAAACCCACGCATCATCACACACTTCATTTAATTTATCTGATTCAGGAAAAACTACAGGTAGTTTTTCACACCCCACATAATACCCTCTTTTGTGGTACTTGTAGTATCAGAAATATGTAACACCTCCTTCATTGCCCTTAACATGTAACGTGTGGCCCAAATGGAAAATACGTTTGTTTCTTCACCGTCGACACTGGAGTCAGTGTCCGTGTCTGTGTCTGTGTCGACCGACTGAGGTAAATGGGCGTTTTAAAACCCCTGACGGTGTTTGAGACACCTGGACAGGTACTAATTGGTTTGCCGGCCGTCTCATGTCGTCAACCGACCTTGCAGCGTGTTGACATTATCACGTATTTCCCTAAATAAGCCATCCATTCCGGTGTCGACTCCCTAGAGAGTGACATCACCATTTCAGGCAATTGCTCCGCCTCCTCACCAACATCGTCCTCATACATGTCGACACACACGTACCGACACACAGCACACACACAGGGAATGCTCTGATAGAGGACAGGACCCCACTAGCCCTTTGGGGAGACAGAGGGAGAGTTTGCCAGCACACACCAAAACGCTATAATTATACAGGGACAACCTTTATATAAGTGTTTTTCCCTTATAGCATCTTAATATATATAATCATATCGCCAAATAAGTGCCCCCCCTCTCTGTTTTAACCCTGTTTCTGTAGTGCAGTGCAGGGGAGAGCCTGGGAGCCTTCCCACCAGCATTTCTGTGAGGGAAAATGGCGCTGTGTGCTGAGGAGAATAGGCTCCGCCCCCTTTTCGGCGGGCTTCTTCTCCCGTTTTTCTGAGACCTGGCAGGGGTTAAATACATCCATATAGCCCCAGGGGCTATATGTGATGTATCTTTTAGCCAGTATAGGTATTTCATTGCTGCCCAGGGCGCCCCCCCCAGCGCCCTGCACCCTCAGTGACCGCTGGTGTGAAGTGTGCTGACAACAATGGCGCACAGCTGCAGTGCTGTGCGCTACCTCATGAAGACTGAAAAGTCTTCTGCCGCCGGTTTCTGGACCTCTTCACTTTTCGGCATCTGCAAGGGGGTCGGCGGCGCGGCTCTGGGACCGGACTCCATGGCTGGGCCTGTGTTCGATCCCACTGGAGCTAATGGTGTCCAGTAGCCTAAGAAGCCAATCCATCCTGCACGCAGGTGAGTTCACATCTTCTCCCCTAAGTCCCTCGTAGCAGTGAGCCTGTTGCCAGCAGGACTCACTGAAAATAAAAAACCTAACAAAACTTTTACTCTAAGCAGCTCTTTAGGAGAGCCACCTAGATTGCACCCTTCTCGGCCGGGCACAAAAATCTAACTGAGGCTTGGAGGAGGGTCATAGGGGGAGGAGCCAGTGCACACCACCTGATCCTAAAGCTTTTACTTTTGTGCCCTGTCTCCTGCGGAGCCGCTAATCCCCATGGTCCTGACGGAGTCCCCAGCATCCACTTAGGACGTCAGAGAAATATACATAAAAACATATATAAAATACAACATAGCTGTAAACATAAAAATATAAATCTAAATAATCTACATACTGGGGAAATAACTATCGATCACTCTATATCACAGATGACCATATCAACAAAAATGTATGCATCACTGAGCAGAGTATATCATATATCACTCACAATAGTCCCTGCCCCATTGGAGCTTACAGTCTCAAATTCCTAACACACAAGTGTTCACACACGTTTATAGATTTACAAAGTTAAACCCCACAGAAAGCAAAATATCTCAAGACATGATCAGTGTACAAAAAGCAAAAAGCATTAACACATAGCTCTTTAAGGCCGGGTACACACTAGATCATTGTCGAGACGATTTTCCATATCAGAATTACAAATCGTCTACATCATCTACGGCGTAATTCCGACCTGATAGTAGATGTGGGGAAAAACGCACATCTACAATCATATTCTTTGGCATGCGGAGGGACGCCCAGCACAGGGCAAGTCCGCCCCACATGCCAGGTCCTGAACCCCCCTGCAGACGTGCAAAAGCATCGCACAGCAGCGATGCTGTAGCACCTGCCGACTAGCTCTCTGCCTACGTAGCCTGACGGCTACCTGCCATATTTTTGTGCGCAGCAGCTGCGCGTGACATCACGCAGTCACCGCGGCCTTCCCCACAAACGGTCCGAACTCGCCTGCGTTGTCCGGACTGCGCCCCGAAAATGCAGCTACAACTCCGCCAACATGCCTTGCGACCACCTCTGCCTGTCAATCAGGCAGAGGTGATCGCACAAGTGAGATGTTGTCGCATCTCACTGTGTGCGAACGCGAAGTGCGACTGCTGCGCGTGCCTATACAGCACAGGGCTTCAGCCTGCATACGCTGCCACTGCAGTGACCAGGTCTGAATTAGGCCCCTAGTGTGTATTCACTATTGTGCAATCATGTGGGTCGCAGATGACATCTTCTGGCCAGCATTGCAGCACGGCCAAATAGAAGATATTGCGTGTGAACTGGTGCGGTGAAACGAAGGACAGAACGAGATGACGTTCCATCCTTCATTACATCGTCTAGTGTGTACCAGCAATCTGGTATGGTCCAGGCCAAAGGGAATTCTGGCATGGTCCAGGCTGTGTACCAGGCCTAAGACAGAGCAAATAAACTAGGCCAAAAATATAAAAATATATAAACTAAACATAAAACATATAAAATAAAACAAATCTGCATTCATAAAAATATAAATCTATAAAAAAATCTACATACTGGGCAGATAACTATATAGCAAAATATCTCAATACATGACTTATATACAAAAAATAAAAAGCATTAACATATAGCTCTTTAAAGCCGGGTACACACTAGATCGTTGTCAGAGGATTTGCCAAATCAGAATGACAAATCGTCTACATCCCCTAGTGTGTACACACTATTGCGCAATCCTGTGGGTCGCAGATGACATCTTCTGGTCAGCATTGCAGCATAGCCAACTAAAAGATATCGCGTATGAACTGGTGTGGTGAAACGAAGGACAGAACGAGATGATGTTCCATCCTTCATTATATTGTCTAGTGTGTACTGGCAATCTGGCATGGTCCAGGACAAAGGGAATTCAGCCCGACCATTGGACCAATTGCCCTTCAGCCTGGTGTGTACCCAGCCTAAGGCAGAACAAATAAACCAAGTCCAAAGATATTTAAATCTATGAAATATAAATAAAACATATATAAAATACAACAAATCCGTAAACATAAATATATAAATCTAAATAATCTACATACTGGGGAAATAACTATCTATCGATCACTCTATATCACAGATGACCCTATCAACAAAAATGTATGCATCGCTGAGTAGAGTATATCATATATTACTCACAAGAGTCCCTGCCCTATTAGAGCTTACAGTCTAAATTTCATAACATGTAACAGCTCATACACACACACATATACACATACACACACTCTGTTGCATAACTATCTCTTTGCACTTGTCCCTGTTGGCAGGGTGATTTCTCTCTAAGGGGCCTATTTATTATCCCTTCATTTTTACAAAGAATAGAGTCTACGGCAAACACACATATCTGATAAATATACATGTATAGCAGGAATATATTACCACGCCTCTACAGGTCTAGAACTAAAGTCTAGCCTGGAAGTTATCAGTAATTAATAATAATATTAATTACCTGTCTTGGGTCTACGTCTCCTGCCATTCTGTCTTCAGTATATGCTCTGTAGTAAAGATGACCTCACAGAAGTCCAGAGATGTAGCTTGCTGTGCTGATGACCTCACAGTTCAATCATGGAGAAGGTCCACCTAAAAAAAAAGTTAGAGGCGTGATAATATATTCCTGATATACATGTATATTTATTATTATTATTGTTTCTTTATATCATACCACAAATAAACGCAGTGCTGTACAGAGAGCACAAGTCATCCATATCAGTCCCTGCCCCATAGGAGCTTACAGTCTCAATTTACTAACACTCTGTCATACACACACACACACAAATACAAATACAGTGTTGCATAAATATCTCATTGCACCTGTCCTGTTGACAGGGTGATTTCACACTAAAGCAGCTGGATTTTTGGAAGTATAAACTTCAACAATAATAAATGTTATAAACCGCATAACCAGAAAAACCCAATCTGTCACCAATTTATGCAACGCTGTACCGAGAACACATGTCACTCATATTAGTCCCTGCCCCATTGGAGCTTACAGTCTCAAATTCCTAACACACAAGTGTTCACACATGTTTATAGTTTTACAAAGTTAAACCCTACAGTAAGCAAAATATCTCAAGACATGATCAGTGTACAAAAAACAAAAGGCATTAACACATAGCTCTTTAAGGCCGGGTACACACTAGATCATTGTCGAGACGATTTTCCATATCAGAATGACAAATCGTCTACATCACCTACGTCCTAATTCAGACCTGATAGTAGATGTGTGGAAAAACACACATCTGCGATCATAATCTTTGGCATGCGGAGGGACGCCCAGCACAGGGCAAGTCCGCTCCCCATGCCAGGTCCTGAACCCCCCTGCAGCCATGCAAAAGCATCGCACAGCGGCAATGCTGTTGCACCTGCCGACTAGCTCTCTGACTACGCAGCCTAGCTGCTGAGGCAGACGGCTACCTGCCATGTTTTTGTGCGTTGCGGCTGCATGTGACATCGAGCAGTCACCGTGGCCTGCCCCACAAACGGTCTGGACCCGCCTGCGTTGTCCGGGCCGCAACTCCAAAACGCAGCTGCAACTCCGCCGACACGCCTTGCGACCACCTCTGCCTGTCAATCAGGCAGAGGTGATCGCACAAGTGAGATGCCGTGCGCACGCGCAGTGCGACTGCTGCGCATGCCTATACAGCACAGGGCATAAGTCTGCATACGCTGCCACTGCAGCGACCAGGTCTGAATTAGGCCCCTAGTGTGTATCCACTATTGTGCAATCCTGTGGCTCACAGATAACATCTTCTGGTCAGCATTGCAGCGCGCCAAATAGAAGATATTGCGTGTGAACTGGTGCGGTGAAACGAAGGACAGAACGAGATGACATTCCATCCTTCATTACATTGTCTAGTGTGTACCAGCAATCTGGTATGGTCCAGGCCAAAGGGAATTCAGTATGACCATTGGACCGATTTCCCATTGGCCTGCTGCGTACCAGGCCTAAGACAGAGCAAATAAACTAGGCCAAAGATATAAAACTATATAAACTATACATATAACTTATATAAAATAAAACAAACCTGTAATCATAAAAATATAAATCTGAAAAAATCTACATACTGGGGTAATAACTATCTATCAATCTAGCAAAATATCTCAAGACAAGATTAGTGTACAAAAAATAAAAAGCATTAACACATACTGTAGCTCCTTAAGGCTGGGTACACACTAGATTGTTGTCGGGATGATTTGCCGTATCGGATTGACAAATCATAAAAATCACCTAGTGTGTCCCCACTATTGCACAATCCTGTGGGTCGCAGACAATATCTTCTGGTCAGCCCTGCAGCGCAGCCAACTAGAAGAAATTGCATGCAAACTGATGTAGTAATAAGAAGGACAGAACGAGAATTCGTTCCATCCTTCATTACATCGTCTAGTGTGTGCCAGCAATCTGGCAGGCCCAAAGGGAATTCAGCCAGACCATTGGACCAATTGCCTATCAGCCTGGTGTGTACCCAGCCTAAGGCAGAACAAATAAACCAGAGCCAAAGATATAAAAATCTATAAAATATACATAAAAACATATATAAAATACAACATAGCTGTAAACATAAAAATATAAATCTAAATAATCTACATACTGGGGAAATAACTATCGATCACTCTATATCACAGATGACCATATCAACAAAAATGTATGCATCACTGAGCAGAGTATATCATATATCACTCACAATAGTCCCTGCCCCATTGGAGCTTACAGTCTCAAATTCCTAACACACAAGTGTTCACACACGTTTATAGATTTACAAAGTTAAACCCCACAGAAAGCAAAATATCTCAAGACATGATCAGTGTACAAAAAGCAAAAAGCATTAACACATAGCTCTTTAAGGCCGGGTACACACTAGATCGTTGTCGAGACGATTTTCCATATCAGAATTACAAATCGTCTACATCATCTACGGCGTAATTCCGACCTGATAGTAGATGTGTGGAAAAACGCACATCTACAATCATATTCTTTGGCATGCGGAGGGACGCCCAGCACAGGGCAAGTCAGCCCCACATGCCAGGTCCTGAACCCCCCTGCAGACGTGCAAAAGCATCGCACAGCAGCGATGCTGTAGCACCTGCCGACTAGCTCTCTGCCTACGTAGCCTGACGGCTACCTGCCATATTTTTGTGCGCAGCAGCTGCGCGTGACATCACGCAGTCACCGCGGCCTTCCCCACAAACGGTCCGAACTCGCCTGCGTTGTCCGGACTGCGCCCCGAAAATGCAGCTACAACTCCGCCAACATGCCTTGCGACCACCTCTGCCTGTCAATCAGGCAGAGGTGATCGCACAAGTGAGATGTTGTCGCATCTCACTGTGTGCGAACGCGAAGTGCGACTGCTGCGTGTGCCTATACAGCACAGGGCTTCAGCCTGCATACGCTGCCACTGCAGTGACCAGGTCTGAATTAGGCCCCTAGTGTGTATTCACTATTGTGCAATCATGTGGGTCGCAGATGACATCTTCTGGTCAGCATTGCAGCACGGCCAAATAGAAGATATTGCGTGTGAACTGGTGCGGTGAAACGAAGGACAGAACGAGATGACGTTCCATCCTTCATTACATCGTCTAGTGTGTACCAGCAATCTGGTATGGTCCAGGCCAAAGGGAATTCTGGCATGGTCCAGGCTGTGTACCAGGCCTAAGACAGAGCAAATAAACTAGGCCAAAAATATAAAAATATATAAACTAAACATAAAACATATAAAATAAAACAAATCTGCATTCATAAAAATAAAAATCTATAAAAAAATCTACATACTGGGCAAATAACTATATAGCAAAATATCTCAATAAATGACTTATATACAAAAAATAAAAAGCATTAACATACAGCTCTTTAAAGCCGGGTACACACTAGATCGTTGTCAGAGGATTTGCCAAATCAGAATGACAAATCGTCTACATCCCCTAGTGTGTACACACTATTGCGCAATCCTGTGGGTCGCAGATGACATCTTCTGGTCAGCATTGCAGCATAGCCAACTAAAAGATATCGCGTATGAACTGGTGTGGTGAAACGAAGGACAGAACGAGATGATGTTCCATCCTTCATTATATTGTCTAGTGTGTACTGGCAATCTGGCATGGTCCAGGACAAAGGGAATTCAGCCCGACCATTGGACCAATTGCCCTTCAGCCTGGTGTGTACCCAGCCTAAGGCAGAACAAATAAACCAAGTCCAAAGATATTTAAATCTATGAAATATAAATAAAACATATATAAAATACAACAAATCCGTAAACATAAATATATAAATCTAAATAATCTACATACTGGGGAAATAACTATCTATCGATCACTCTATATCACAGATGACCCTATCAACAAAAATGTATGCATCGCTGAGTAGAGTATATCATATATTACTCACAAGAGTCCCTGCCCTATTGGAGCTTACAGTCTAAATTTCATAACATGTAACAGCTCATACACACACACATATACACATACACACACTCTATTGCATAACTATCTCTTTGCACTTGTCCCTGTTGGCAGGGTGATTTCTCTCTAAGGGGCCTATTTATTATCCCTTCATTTTTACAAAGAATAGAGTCTACGGCAAACACACATATCTGATAAATATACATGTATAGCAGGAATATATTACCACGCCTCTACAGGTCTAGAACTAAAGTCTAGCCTGGAAGTTATCAGTAATTAATAATAATATTAATTACCTGTCTTGGGTCTACGTCTCCTGCCATTCTGTCTTCAGTATATGCTCTGTAGTAAAGATGACCTCACAGAAGTCCAGAGATGTAGCTTGCTGTGCTGATGACCTCACAGTTCAATCATGGAGAAGGTCCACCTAAAAAAAAAGTTAGAGGCGTGATAATATATTCCTGATATACATGTATATTTATTATTATTATTGTTTCTTTATATCATACCACAAATAAACGCAGTGCTGTACAGAGAGCACAAGTCATCCATATCAGTCCCTGCCCCATAGGAGCTTACAGTCTCAATTTACTAACACTCTGTCATACACACACACACACACACACACACAAACAAATACAGTGTTGCATAAATATCTCATTGCACCTGTCCTGTTGATAGGGTGATTTCACACTAAAGCAGCTGGATTTTTGGAAGTATAAACTTCAACAATAATAAATGTTATAAACCGCATAACCAGAAAAACCCAATCTGTCACCAATTTATGCAACGCTGTACCGAGAACACATGTCACTCATATTAGTCCCTGCCCCATTGGAGCTTACAGTCTCAAATTCCTAACACACAAGTGTTCACACATGTTTATAGTTTTACAAAGTTAAACCCTACAGTAAGCAAAATATCTCAAGACATGATCAGTGTACAAAAAACAAAAGGCATTAACACATAGCTCTTTAAGGCCGGGTACACACTAGATCATTGTCGAGACGATTTTCCATATCAGAATGACAAATCGTCTACATCACCTACGTCCTAATTCAGACCTGATAGCAGATGTGTGGAAAAACACACTTCTGCGATCATAATCTTTGGCATGCGGAGGGACGCCCAGCACAGGGCAAGTCCGCTCCCCATGCCAGGTCCTGAACCCCCCTGCAGCCATGCAAAAGCATTGCACAGCGGCAATGCTGTTGCACCTGACGACTAGCTCTCTGACTACGCAGCCTAGCTGCTGAGGCAGACGGCTACCTGCCATGTTTTTGTGCGTGGCGGCTGCATGTGACATCACGCAGTCACCGTGGCCTGCCCCACAAACGGTCTGGACCCGCCTGCGTTGTCCGGGCCGCAACTCCAAAACGCAGCTGCAACTCCGCCGACACGCCTTGCGACCACCTCTGCCTGTCAATCAGGCAGAGGTGATCGCACAAGTGAGATGCCGTGCGCACGCGCAGTGCGACTGCTGCGCATGCCTATACAGCACAGGGCTTAAGTCTGCATACGCTGCCACTGCAGCGACCAGGTCTGAATTAGGCCCCTAGTGTGTATCCACTATTGCGCAATCCTGTGGCTCACAGATAACATCTTCTGGTCAGCATTGCAGCACGCCAAATAGAAGATATTGCGTGTGAACTGGTGCGGTGAAACGAAGGACAGAACGAGATGACATTCCATCCTTCATTACATTGTCTAGTGTGTACCAGCAATCTGGTATGGTCCAGGCCAAAGGGAATTCAGCATGACCATTGGACCGATTTCCCATTGGCCTGCTGCGTACCAGGCCTAAGACAGAGCATATAAACTAGGCCAAAGATATAAAACTATATAAACTATACATATAACTTATATAAAATAAAACAAACCTGTAATCATAAAAATATAAATCTGAAAAAATCTACATACTGGGGTAATAACTATCTATCAATCTAGTGTAACACCCCTTTACCTGGGCTCTCTGGGTAATGGTGTGTATTTAACTCTTCCCGCTTTGCAATACTTCTCACCTTGTACTTCTCTTGGTATTAGTGCCTCCACCCGAATCTTGACATGACGTGCTCTTCTGGGAAGTGTTCAATTTTGGAAACACCAGAGGGAGACTCGGGAAACCCCCTGCCCACCACGTGCTTAGACCGACCCCACTACAGGAATATATCACACGGATATGTTGCAAAAACCACCCTGGCACATTTATTAAAGGGTCTGGAATAGCAATTGCTTTTATGCATTTATATACAAGGGACTATAGTAGATCAATAAAAGAGGACATATACCAAAGGCATAGGAACATGTTGGTCAGTAATGCACACACATATCTAAAGGGTGTATAATGCAGTAATAAGAATAATGAACATAACACATGAATCTGCTTTCTCCTGTCTGCCTGTCCCTTCCTGCACTTTCCTTTTGTATGCAGCTAACACCCTGGCCTTTGCAATCACTGACTGGGTAATGACAACTTAAACAGCAGTATCACAAGGAATTTCACACATACCACACACAGCATTAGACAATACATCCCCCACTATAGTGCACTGTTATTTCAGAGTTCCTTATCTTCTGCATGCTATAACTTGACGGAAAAGGTACTTTAACAGGTTCCAATTGGCACTTTCAGCAACGCTGGTACTTGTAGTTCCACAAACTGATTCTTGGCGAAATCACACACTTTGTTAGCTACTATTTATCAGTCTTTACCGAGAAACATAATACTGTAAACCGTTACTTATCTCACATTCCTCCAAAGTGTGTCCCTCTGCAAACTGTCCTCTCCAGGGGTCAAAAAGGAAGGTTTGAAATGCATTATCCTCTGTAGGCCACTTAACTTCATCAGACTGGGGTTCTCCCTCTCCGTAGGGCTCTTTCTGTACAGTCACGTGGACTTCTTCCCCAGTATTCTCCAGTCATTGTCAGCTGCATCTTAGCTATATGCCAGACATGGATCCTTCTCCCATCTCCTCCTTCACTCCTCTGGACAAAAGCATTCCATTCTGCACTCCCCCCTCCCCATGCCTTGTTTCCCCACCCCCCGACAGCCTCTGCGTGTCTCTCTGTATATCCTCTGAAACCCAAGGCTGTCTGGGAGATGTAGTTTCTATACACGAAATGGCCGGTGTCCAATTTCACATTTGCTGCCTGTCATAAGCGCTGGGCGCTACATACTCCCCCTGTGGGACTGGCGATCCGCTGACAAAGTGATGAGCCTGTTCCACACCCTGAAAAGGAATATGTGTTAAACCATTCTGTCTGTTTACACATCCACACATACCCTGACAAGCTCCTACGATGACAGGGGTGGGCCCCAAATAAGGCCAAGGGTAGACCCAGTGAGGGTGAACCACCCTGGGCACTTCAGTGGCCCTTCCTAACTCATCATAAGTAAATATCATAGGGGCCCTAGTGGTGCGTCTGGGTCGGCTAATAGCTGGAAGGGCTCCCTCATCTCCCTCTGACACCCTTTCTGGTTGCTTAGCCTCTCCCCCAACATCTCTCTCTTCTGGTTGGTCCTGAGCCTGTCCCTCAGGTTCTCTAACTTCCACCGTTACTTCAGGTACGACCTCTTCCAACCTGCACACCTGTTCTCCTCTTGGCTCTCCTGTAGCTCTCTCAGTAGACCTGTGGGGTCTAGTGACTTCATGACTTTGAATGACAGTCTCATTTTCCGTAGTGGGAGGATCATACCCCCATTCATCCTCACTGCATTCTGTCTCTTTATAATCTCTAGTTTCCTCTCTCCTTGTAGACCTCAGTCTTCCTGGCTTCCTCCAGGGCACCCTCTCGGTGGTCTCAACAGCTTGCTTGGTCTTGAACCTCACATCTCTGCCAATCGGTAATAGGTGTTGACGGTGATAAGTCTTTATGGGCCCTGTTTGTCCTTCAGGCCTTACACGGTAAACAGGTGCCCCAGACATTTTGTCCACCACTTCATAGGGTTCTTCTCTCCATCGATTTGCCAATTTATGCTTTCCAGGTATTCCCAGGTAACGGAGCAGTACTCTGTCTCCTATCCCCAGTACATTCTCTTTCACTCGACTGTCATATCGAGTCTTGTTTCTCAAACCCGACTTAGTAGAAGCTTCTTGAGCCAACTTGTGAGCATGTCTCAGTTCTTCTCGCAGTCTCTGCACATACTCTAAATGTGTCTCCCCCGAGTGGGAAACCTCCATTATTCCAAAACAAATGTCTACAGGCAGTCGGGTTTCTCTTCCAAACATTAGGAGGTATGGTGAGTATCCAGTTGACTCATTTTTTGTGCAGTTATATGCATGTACTAACTGACTGATGTGCCTACTCCAGTGTGCCTTCCTGGCAGTGCCCAAAGTGCCCATCATGTTGAGAAGGGTTCGATTGAATCTCTCTGGCTGTGGGTCCCCTTGTGGATGGAATGGTGTCGTCCTCGACTTCTGTATCCCGCACAATTCACAGATCTCTTTTATCAGCCGACTCTCAAAATCTCTTCCTTGATCAGAATGGATCCGGGCAGGAAGTCCATAGTGCACAAAGAATTTCTCCCATAGAATCTTGGCAACAGTTGTGGCTCTTTGATCTTTGGCTGGGTAGGCCTGGGCATACCGAGTGAAATGATCTGTCACGACCAGAATATGTGCTGTGTTGCTTTCATCTGGCTCTACAGAAAGGAAATCAATACACACCAGCTCTAGTGGCCCATCACTCGAAATGTTTTTCAATGGTGCAGCTCTTTCGGGCAGTGTTTAACGCAGAATGCAAGTCCCACAATTTCTGCAATATTTTTCAATATCAGCCTCCATCCTTGGCCAATAGAACCGATCAGCAATCAACCCGCTTGTTTTCTCAACACCTAAGTGCCCATGTTGGTCATGTAGGGCATTCAGTACAGAATCACGATGTTTGTTTGGCAGAACCAACTGTCTTCTTACTCTACCATCTCTGCGGGTAGATTCCCTATAAAGGAGGCCTCCTCTGACCATCAGAAATTCTCTTTGCCTGTGCAGTAAGATGGCTTCTTCTGTTTTAAGGGCCTTTGGCCCCAACCTCTCATTGTTCTTTATCATCCAATAGACCGCTCCTAGGGACAGATCTTCTAGCTGATCACTTTTCAGCTGTTTCCTACTGATCCTCTGCAGATCACCCAGTTCAAACTGACTCAGCCAGCAATAATGTTTGGGCAGTGCCGCTTCTGAAACTCCCAATGCAGTGACACATTCTCTCACAGGCGGCACCACCACTCTTCCTTCATGGCACATACCTCTTACTTCTGGAGCAGGCACTTCAACCCACTCTTCTTCAGGTGATTCAGCATGTCTTCCAGCCAACCTGGACAAAGCATCAGCATCAATGTTTCCTTTGCCAGGTCGGTACTTAAGCGTGAAGTCATACACAGCCAAAGCTGCCAGCCATCGATGTCCTGTGGCATCCAACTTTGCTGTAGTCTGGATGTATGTCAACGGATTGTTGTCAGTATGGACTTCAAATGTAGCACCATACAAATAATCATGCAGACGGTCGACAATGGCCCATTTTAATGCCAAGAATTCCAGCTTGTGCACAGGGTAATTCTTTTCGCTGGGTGATAGGCCTCGGCTAACATAGTGCACAGGCCTTATCTGGCCTTCTTGTTCTTGGTAAAGTACTCCTCCGAGTCCATCAAAAGATGCATCTACATGAAGAATGTATGGAAGGTCAGGGTTTGCATAGGCGAGCACTGGAGACTGGGTAAGGCCCTCCTTCAACTTCTTGAATGCAGTTTCACACTCTTCTGTCCATCTTTCCCCAAATAGGTCATTAACACGGAGAAAGTGTTTATTTTCTTGCTGGGTCATCCGCCCCTTCACTGGTGGGTACCCTTTGGTTAATTCTGTCAAAGGCTTGGCTAATTTAGAATATCCTGGAACAAATCTTCTGTAGTACCCACAGAACCCCAGAAAAGACCTCAGTTCCTTTAGTTTTGTGGGCCGTGGCCACTCTGCCACAGCTCCTACTTTGGCTGGGTCGGTGGAGATCCCTTCCCTGCTGACAATGTGCCCAACATACTTGACTTGCTTCTGGCATAGTCGACACTTTTCTAAAGATAGCTTTAGCCCTTTACTCTTCAGTCGGTCAAGTACTTTGAGCAATCTCTCGTTATGTTCTTGTAGACTCCTCCCAAAAACGATCAAGTCATCCAGATACACGATTACTTCACGAAAATTCATGTCTCCCACTGTCTCATCCATGCACCTCTGAAAGGTGGCTGGGGCACCTTTTACCCCCTGAAAGAACCCTTCAGGGCAGATGAAGGCTGTCTTCTCAGCATCTTCCGGACTCATCAGAATCTGGTAGTACCCACTCCTGAGGTCTAACACAGAGAACCATTTGCTTCCTTGCAGACAGTCAAGTGCCTCATCAACTTTAGGCACTGTGTACTGGTCAGGCACTGTTCGCTTATTAAGAGTTCTATAGTCCACACACATCCGGATATCACCATTCTTCTTACGAGCCACCACTATTGGAGAGGCATAGGGACTTTCTGATTTTTCAATGACCTCATTCTCCAGTAGACCTTTCAGATGACTTCTTACATCATACAAATCCGCAGGGGCCAATCTTCGTGACCTTTCTCGAAAGGGTTTTTCATCAGTAAGACGAATCTTATGTTGGACCCCTTTAGCCAGACCTAGGTCCCAATCTCCTAGGGAGAAAACATCTCTCCTCTCTAACATTTCTTTGATTAGTCTGTCTAGATCGGCTTTCATGGCATCTGTACCTTCAAAGCATGGTTGGAAACTGTCTGCAACCAACACACTCTTTTTCTGAGCTTCTTCTGCCTCCTTTTTTCGATAGGCAGCCAGGCATACAGGATGAATGGTGAGCGTCTGGTAGTATTCCTTTCCACCCTCCTCTCTGCACCATTGGGCTAGTGTATTGAACAAAAGGGCATTGGTTCCTATGATAACTTGCACATCTCTATCCTCTTCTTCTGGATCGGGACACACAAGGGCGACTACTTGCACTTCTTTTTCAATCCCAGCCACTTCTCTTGGGAACTTGAGGTCCACTGTGATGTATCCGAGATATGGATAGCTCTGTTCACTGAGGCCCCAGATGGTCAGCCCAGACAATGGATGTACCTTGACATCCGACAGATTCTCACGAAACCACTTCTCAAACACAATGGACACCTGGGAACCACTATCCAGTAGAGCCGTACACTTCTGTCCATTCAATAAGGCAGTCACATGAGGCGCTGGACCGACTAGGCCAGGTGGCAATATATTCCAGGTAGCAGGTGAGTTCCCCACAGCATTGGTACTAACTTTCTTTAGGGGGCCAGGGTGGGGTCTTCTGGTCCCCCTTTCTCGTTTCCCAAAGGCTTTTCAGGTTGTGGGGATTGCTTATATGATGACCTCTGATTCCATCTGGCTGGACACTGTCTAGCTATATGTCCAGGCCGACCGCAGTCAAAACATCTTCTGGGGTCACCTCGACTCTCTATTTGCATTGGCGATGATGGATGCGAAGGCCTTGGGGCCTCTCTAGCTGTCTGAAGGGCTAACAGACGGTCTATCTGTTCCTTCTGCATTTGTACTGGTTTCCTGCTTCAGGCTAACAGTCTTTATCTTCTTGGCCACACCATCTCTAGCTTCGATTATAGCTTCCTCTTGTTTGACTTCATCGATTAGCTGGTTGAAAGAAGGAGCTGGGTTTCTAGTACAGTCTCCCCGAAGCTTCAATGCAACTGGGTCTAAAGACAGTGCTCCTCTTAGTAACTGTCGCATGCGACTCTCATCCACTTCACTGAGGGTCATTCCCCCTTTTTCCACAATGCGGTAAATTAGCTTGTCCAGGCGGTATAGATATTTGGACAATCTCTCCCCCGGCTCTTGGCAGGTGTTTCTTAACTTGTAAAGGAGGTCAGTGGCATCTTCTGATGTTCCAAACTCTCTTTCCAGAGCCGCTAGATAGTTCCGTGCAGTAGCATTAGGGTCACACCGACGAGTGGCCTGCACAATCTCCATTGCTGGACCACGTAAACTCTCCACTATCCGTTGTCTCTTTGCAGTCTCAGGACAGTGCCACTCTTCAATATACTGGATTGCAGTGTCTTTCCACACCTCAAAGGCATCTTCTCCAGTTGGAACAGGTTGGACACCTGAGAAAGGTCTCAATCTCCTATATCCACCATCATACTGGTTTCTTCCCAGTTGCTCCACGAGTTTATTCATAGCGACCAAAAATAATTGACTCTGCGTGTCAGAGGCTCCATCTAGGCCCAGAGGTGAATCATCTTGTCTTTGAATGTCAGGGGACTGTACAATGGGGCTCCTTGTCCTCTCTTCAGTAGGACTTGATTCTTGGGCAACTCTCATCCCCTCCCTCGGTTTAAGAGGCAACACTACGCTCCAACGTTTGCTTCCCTCATAGGAAAAGACAGCAGGGATCAATCCTCTCTCCAACACAGCATTGCTCTCTAGCAGCACAGCATCATCCCGCCTGCCCAGTACATTTAGCCTCTGCATCCCTGTCCGCCCTGCAATTATCTTGGTAATCTGCTCATCTGTAACTTCATGCAGTTCACCGCACAAAACAAAACAGCATTCTGAATCTTTGGATAGTTGTTCACACCAACCATATACTTCTTCTGGCTTCAAACTAGCCATGGCGCCCACCTGGTAAGCAAATTCTGAGTTAGCTGTACGAATCTCAGCAGTGCACTCCACTGTAACACCCCTTTACCTGGGCTCTCTGGGTAATGGTGTGTATTTAACTCTTCCCGCTTTGCAATACTTCTCACCTTGTACTTCTCTTGGTATTAGTGCCTCCACCCGAATCTTGACATGACGTGCTCTTCTGGGAAGTGTTCAATTTTGGAAACACCAGAGGGAGACTCGGGAAACCCCCTGCCCACCACGTGCTTAGACCGACCCCACTACAGGAATATATCACACGGATATGTTGCAAAAACCACCCTGGCACATTTATTAAAGGGTCTGGAATAGCAATTGCTTTTATGCATTTATATACAAGGGACTATAGTAGATCAATAAAAGAGGACATATACCAAAGGCATAGGAACATGTTGGTCAGTAATGCACACACATATCTAAAGGGTGTATAATGCAGTAATAAGAAAAATGAACATAACACATGAATCTGCTTTCTCCTGTCTGCCTGTCCCTTCCTGCACTTTCCTTTTGTATGCAGCTAACACCCTGGCCTTTGCAATCACTGACTGGGTAATGACAACTTAAACAGCAGTATCACAAGGAATTTCACACATACCACACACAGCATTAGACAATACATCCCCCACTATAGTGCACTGTTATTTCAGAGTTCCTTATCTTCTGCATGCTATAACTTGACGGAAAAGGTACTTTAACAGGTTCCAATTGGCACTTTCAGCAACGCTGGTACTTGTAGTTCCACAAACTGATTCTTGGCGAAATCACACACTTTGTTAGCTACTATTTATCAGTCTTTACCGAGAAACATAATACTGTAAACCGTTACTTATCTCACATTCCTCCAAAGTGTGTCCCTCTGCAAACTGTCCTCTCCAGGGGTCAAAAAGGAAGGTTTGAAATGCATTATCCTCTGTAGGCCACTTAACTTCATCAGACTGGGGTTCTCCCTCTCCGTAGGGCTCTTTCTGTACAGTCACGTGGACTTCTTCCCCAGTATTCTCCAGTCATTGTCAGCTGCATCTTAGCTATATGCCAGACATGGATCCTTCTCCCATCTCCTCCTTCACTCCTCTGGACAAAAGCATTCCATTCTGCACTCCCCCCTCCCCATGCCTTGTTTCCCCACCCCCCGACAGCCTCTGCGTGTCTCTCTGTATATCCTCTGAAACCCAAGGCTGTCTGGGAGATGTAGTCTCTATACACGAAATGGCCGGTGTCCAATTTCACATTTGCTGCCTGTCATAAGCGCTGGGCGCTACACTAGCAAAATATCTCAAGACAAGATTAGTGTACAAAAAATAAAAAGCATTAACACATACTGTAGCTCCTTAAGGCTGGGTACACACTAGATTGTTGTCGGGATGATTTGCCGTATCGGATTGACAAATCATAAAAATCACCTAGTGTGTCCCCACTATTGCACAATCCTGTGGGTCGCAGACAATATCTTCTGGTCAGCCCTGCAGCGCAGCCAACTAGAAGAAATTGCATGCAAACCGATGTAGTAATAAGAAGGACAGAACGAGAATTCGTTCCATCCTTCATTACATCGTCTAGTGTGTGCCAGCAATCTGGCAGGCCCAAAGGGAATTCAGCCAGACCATTGGACCAATTGCCTATCAGCCTGGTGTGTACCCAGCCTAAGGCAGAACAAATAAACCAGAGCCAAAGATATAAAAATCTATAAAATATACATAAAAACATATATAAAATACAACATAGCTGTAAACATAAAAATATAAATCTAAATAATCTACATACTGGGGAAATAACTATCGATCACTCTATATCACAGATGACCATATCAACAAAAATGTATGCATCACTGAGCAGAGTATATCATATATCACTCACAATAGTCCCTGCCCCATTGGAGCTTACAGTCTCAAATTCCTAACACACAAGTGTTCACACACGTTTATAGATTTACAAAGTTAAACCCCACAGAAAGCAAAATATCTCAAGACATGATCAGTGTACAAAAAGCAAAAAGCATTAACACATAGCTCTTTAAGGCCGGGTACACACTAGATCGTTGTTGAGACGATTTTCCATATCAGAATTACAAATCGTCTACATCATCTACGGCGTAATTCCGACCTGATAGTAGATGTGTGGAAAAACGCACATCTACAATCATATTCTTTGGCATGCGGAGGGACGCCCAGCACAGGGCAAGTCCGCCCCACATGGCAGGTCCTGAACCCCCCTGCAGACGTGCAAAAGCATCGCACAGCAGCGATGCTGTAGCACCTGCCGACTAGCTCTCTGCCTACGTAGCCTGACGGCTACCTGCCATATTTTTGTGCGCAGCAGCTGCGCGTGACATCACGCAGTCACCGCGGCCTTCCCCACAAACGGTCCGAACTCGCCTGCGTTGTCCGGACTGCGCCCCAAAAATGCAGCTACAACTCCGCCAACATGCCTTGCGACCACCTCTGCCTGTCAATCAGGCAGAGGTGATCGCACAAGTGAGATGTTGTCGCATCTCACTGTGTGCGAACGCGAAGTGCGACTGCTGCGTGTGCCTATACAGCACAGGGCTTCAGCCTGCATACGCTGCCACTGCAGTGACCAGGTCTGAATTAGGCCCCTAGTGTGTATTCACTATTGCGCAATCATGTGGGTCGCAGATGACATCTTCTGGCCAGCATTGCAGCACGGCCAAATAGAAGATATTGCGTGTGAACTGGTGCGGTGAAACGAAGGACAGAACGAGATGACGTTCCATCCTTCATTACATCGTCTAGTGTGTACCAGCAATCTGGTATGGTCCAGGCCAAAGGGAATTCTGGCATGGTCCAGGCTGTGTACCAGGCCTAAGACAGAGCAAATAAACTAGGCCAAAAATATAAAAATATATAAACTAAACATAAAACATAAAATAAAACAAATCTGCATTCATAAAAATATAAATCTATAAAAAAATCTACATACTGGGCAAATAACTATATAGCAAAATATCTCAATACATGACTTATATACAAAAAATAAAAAGCATTAACATATAGCTCTTTAAAGCCGGGTACACACTAGATCGTTGTCAGAGGATTTGCCAAATCAGAATGACAAATCGTCTACATCCCCTAGTGTGTACACACTATTGCGCAATCCTGTGGGTCGCAGATGACATCTTCTGGTCAGCATTGCAGCATAGCCAACTAAAAGATATCGCGTATGAACTGGTGTGGTGAAACGAAGGACAGAACGAGATGATGTTCCATCCTTCATTATATTGTCTAGTGTGTACTGGCAATCTGGCATGGTCCAGGACAAAGGGAATTCAGCCCGACCATTGGACCAATTGCCCTTCAGCCTGGTGTGTACCCAGCCTAAGGCAGAACAAATAAACCAAGTCCAAAGATATTTAAATCTATAAAATATAAATAAAACATATATAAAATACAACAAATCCGTAAACATAAATATATAAATCTAAATAATCTACATACTGGGGAAATAACTATCTATCGATCACTCTATATCACAGATGACCCTATCAACAAAAATGTATGCATCGCTGAGTAGAGTATATCATATATTACTCACAAGAGTCCCTGCCCTATTGGAGCTTACAGTCTAAATTTCATAACATGTAACAGCTCATACACACACACATATACACATACACACACTCTGTTGCATAACTATCTCTTTGCACTTGTCCCTGTTGGCAGGGTGATTTCTCTCTAAGGGGCCTATTTATTATCCCTTCATTTTTACAAAGAATAGAGTCTACGGCAAACACACATATCTGATAAATATACATGTATAGCAGGAATATATTACCACGCCTCTACAGGTCTAGAACTAAAGTCTAGCCTGGAAGTTATCAGTAATTAATAATAATATTAATTACCTGTCTTGGGTCTACGTCTCCTGCCATTCTGTCTTCAGTATATGCTCTGTAGTAAAGATGACCTCACAGAAGTCCAGAGATGTAGCTTGCTGTGCTGATGACCTCACAGTTCAATCATGGAGAAGGTCCACCTAAAAAAAAAGTTAGAGGCGTGATAATATATTCCTGATATACATGTATATGTATTATTATTATTGTTTCTTTATATCATACCACAAATAAATGCAGTGCTGTACAGAGAGCACAAGTCATCCATATCAGTCCCTGACCCATAGGAGCTTACAGTCTCAATTTACTAACACTCTGTCATACACACACACACACACACACACAAATACAGTGTTGCATAAATATCTCATTGCACCTGTCCTGTTGACAGGGTGATTTCACACTAAAGCAGCTGGATTTTTGGAAGTATAAACTTCAACAATAATAAATGTTATAAACCGCATAACCAGAAAAACCCAATCTGTCACCAATTTATGCAATGCTGTACCGAGAACACATGTCACTCATATTAGTCCCTGCCCCATTGGAGCTTACAGTCTCAAATTCCTAACACACAAGTGTTCACACGTGTTTATAGTTTTACAAAGTTAAACCCTACAGTAAGCAAAATATCTCAAGACATGATCAGTGTACAAAAAACAAAAGGCATTAACACATAGCTCTTTAAGGCCGGGTACACACTAGATCATTGTCGAGACGATTTTCCATATCAGAATGACAAATCGTCTACATCACCTACGTCCTAATTCAGACCTGATAGTAGATGTGTGGAAAAACACACATCTGCGATCATAATCTTTGGCATGCGGAGGGACGCCCAGCACAGGGCAAGTCCGCTCCCCATGCCAGGTCCTGAACCCCCCTGCAGCCATGCAAAAGCATCGCACAGCGGCAATGCTGTTGCACCTGCCGACTAGCTCTCTGACTACGCAGCCTAGCTGCTGAGGCAGACGGCTACCTGCCATATTTTTGTGCGTGGCGGCTGCATGTGACATCACGCAGTCACCGTGGCCTGCCCCACAAACGGTCTGGACCCGCCTGCGTTGTCCGGGCCGCAACTCCAAAACGCAGCTGCAACTCCGCCGACACGCCTTGCGACCACCTCTGCCTGTCAATCAGGCAGAGGTGATCGCACAAGTGAGATGCCGTGCGCACGCGCAGTGCGACTGCTGCGCATGCCTATACAGCACAGGGCTTAAGTCTGCATACGCTGCCACTGCAGCGACCAGGTCTGAATTAGGCCCCTAGTGTGTATCCACTATTGCGCAATCCTGTGGCTCACAGATAACATCTTCTGGTCAGCATTGCAGCGCGCCAAATAGAAGATATTGCGTGTGAACTGGTGCGGTGAAACGAAGGACAGAATGAGATGACATTCCATCCTTCATTACATTGTCTAGTGTACCAGCAATCTGGTATGGTCCAGGCCAAAGGGAATTCAGCATGACCATTGGACCGATTTCCCATTGGCCTGCTGCGTACCAGGCCTAAGACAGAGCAAATAAACTAGGCCAAAGATATAAAACTATATAAACTATACATATAACTTATATAAAATAAAACAAACCTGTAATCATAAAAATATAAATCTGAAAAAATCTACATACTGGGGTAATAACTATCTATCAATCTAGCAAAATATCTCAAGACAAGATTAGTGTACAAAAAATA
Source organism: Pseudophryne corroboree (assembly GCF_028390025.1). Lineage (NCBI taxonomy): Eukaryota > Metazoa > Chordata > Amphibia > Anura > Myobatrachidae > Pseudophryne > Pseudophryne corroboree. Next base: position 591,616,702 of record NC_086449.1, on the reverse strand, counting down.
AAAAGCATTAACACATACTGTAGCTCCTTAAGGCTGGGTACACACTAGATTGTTGTCGGGATGATTTGCCGTATCGGATTGACAAATCATAAAAATCATCTAGTGTGTCCCCACTATTGCACAATCCTGTGGGTCGCAGACAATATCTTCTGGTCAGCCCTGCAGCGCAGCCAACTAGAAGAAATTGCATGCAAACTGATGTAGTAATAAGAAGGACAGAACGAGAATTCGTTCCATCCTTCATTACATCGTCTAGTGTGTGCCAGCAATCTGGCAGGCCCAAAGGGAATTCAGCCAGACCATTGGACCAATTGCCTATCAGCCTGGTGTGTACCCAGCCTAAGGCAGAACAAATAAACCAGAGCCAAAGATATAAAAATCTATAAAATATACATAAAAACATATATAAAATACAACATAGCTGTAAACATAAAAATATAAATCTAAATAATCTACATACTGGGGAAATAACTATCGATCACTCTATATCACAGATGACCATATCAACAAAAATGTATGCATCACTGAGCAGAGTATATCATATATCACTCACAATAGTCCCTGCCCCATTGGAGCTTACAGTCTCAAATTCCTAACACACAAGTGTTCACACACGTTTATAGATTTACAAAGTTAAACCCCACAGAAAGCAAAATATCTCAAGACATGATCAGTGTACAAAAAGCAAAAAGCATTAACACATAGCTCTTTAAGGCCGGGTACACACTAGATCGTTGTCGAGACGATTTTCCATATCAGAATTACAAATCGTCTACATCATCTACGGCGTAATTCCGACCTGATAGTAGATGTGTGGAAAAACGCACATCTACAATCATAATCTTTGGCATGCGGAGGGACGCCCAGCACAGGGCAAGTCCGCCCCACATGCCAGGTCCTGAACCCCCCTGCAGACGTGCAAAAGCATCGCACAGCAGCGATGCTGTAGCACCTGCCGACTAGCTCTCTGCCTACGTAGCCTGACGGCTACCTGCCATATTTTTGTGCGCAGCAGCTGCGCGTGACATCACGCAGTCACCGCGGCCTTCCCCACAAACGGTCCGAACTCGCCTGCGTTGTCCGGACTGCGCCCCGAAAATGCAGCTACAACTCCGCCAACATGCCTTGCGACCACCTCTGCCTGTCAATCAGGCAGAGGTGATCGCACAAGTGAGATGTTGTCGCATCTCACTGTGTGCGAACGCGAAGTGCGACTGCTGCGCGTGCCTATACAGCACAGGGCTTCAGCCTGCATACGCTGCCACTGCAGTGACCAGGTCTGAATTAGGCCCCTAGTGTGTATTCACTATTGTGCAATCATGTGGGTCGCAGATGACATCTTCTGGTCAGCATTGCAGCACGGCCAAATAGAAGATATTGCGTGTGAACTGGTGCGGTGAAACGAAGGACAGAACGAGATGACGTTCCATCCTTCATTACATCGTCTAGTGTGTACCAGCAATCTGGTATGGTCCAGGCCAAAGGGAATTCTGGCATGGTCCAGGCTGTGTACCAGGCCTAAGACAGAGCAAATAAACTAGGCCAAAAATATAAAAATATATAAACTAAACATAAAACATATAAAATAAAACAAATCTGCATTCATAAAAATATAAATCTATAAAAAAATCTACATACTGGGCAAATAACTATATAGCAAAATATCTCAATACATGACTTATATACAAAAAATAAAAAGCATTAACATATAGCTCTTTAAAGCCGGGTACACACTAGATCGTTGTCAGAGGATTTGCCAAATCAGAATGACAAATCGTCTACATCCCCTAGTGTGTACACACTATTGCGCAATCCTGTGGGTCGCAGATGACATCTTCTGGTCAGCATTGCAGCATAGCCAACTAAAAGATATCGCGTATGAACTGGTGTGGTGAAACGAAGGACAGAACGAGATGATGTTCCATCCTTCATTATATTGTCTAGTGTGTACTGGCAATCTGGCATGGTCCAGGACAAAGGGAATTCAGCCCGACCATTGGACCAATTGCCCTTCAGCCTGGTGTGTACCCAGCCTAAGGCAGAACAAATAAACCAAGTCCAAAGATATTTAAATCTATGAAATATAAATAAAACATATATAAAATACAACAAATCCGTAAACATAAATATATAAATCTAAATAATCTACATACTGGGGAAATAACTATCTATCGATCACTCTATATCACAGATGACCCTATCAACAAAAATGTATGCATCGCTGAGTAGAGTATATCATATATTACTCACAAGAGTCCCTGCCCTATTGGAGCTTACAGTCTAAATTTCATAACATGTAACAGCTCATACACACACACATATACACATACACACACTCTGTTGCATAACTATCTCTTTGCACTTGTCCCTGTTGGCAGGGTGATTTCTCTCTAAGGGGCCTATTTATTATCCCTTCATTTTTACAAAGAATAGAGTCTACGGCAAACACACATATCTGATAAATATACATGTATAGCAGGAATATATTACCACGCCTCTACAGGTCTAGAACTAAAGTCTAGCCTGGAAGTTATCAGTAATTAATAATAATATTAATTACCTGTCTTGGGTCTACGTCTCCTGCCATTCTGTCTTCAGTATATGCTCTGTAGTAAAGATGACCTCACAGAAGTCCAGAGATGTAGCTTGCTGTGCTGATGACCTCACAGTTCAATCATGGAGAAGGTCCACCTAAAAAAAAAGTTAGAGGCGTGATAATATATTCCTGATATACATGTATATTTATTATTATTATTGTTTCTTTATATCATACCACAAATAAACGCAGTGCTGTACAGAGAGCACAAGTCATCCATATCAGTCCCTGCCCCATAGGAGCTTACAGTCTCAATTTACTAACACTCTGTCATACACACACACACACAAATACAGTGTTGCATAAATATCTCATTGCACCTGTCCTGTTGACAGGGTGATTTCACACTAAAGCAGCTGGATTTTTGGAAGTATAAACTTCAACAATAATAAATGTTATAAACCGCATAACCAGAAAAACCCAATCTGTCACCAATTTATGCAACGCTGTACCGAGAACACATGTCACTCATATTAGTCCCTGCCCCATTGGAGCTTACAGTCTCAAATTCCTAACACACAAGTGTTCACACATGTTTATAGTTTTACAAAGTTAAACCCTACAGTAAGCAAAATATCTCAAGACATGATCAGTGTACAAAAAACAAAAGGCATTAACACATAGCTCTTTAAGGCCGGGTACACACTAGATCATTGTCGAGACGATTTTCCATATCAGAATGACAAATCGTCTACATCACCTACGTCCTAATTCAGACCTGATAGTAGATGTGTGGAAAAAATAGGATTTTGGTACTTACCAGGTAAATCCTTTTCTTTGAATCCATAGGGGGCACTGGAGTACTCTTGGGATATGGACGGGCTTCCGCAGGAAACAGCACTGAATATTCAAATTAGTAACACTCCACCCCTCCATATCCCTGAGCACTTACTCAGTGTTTTTTACTGAGCCGAACAGGAATTAAGAGAGGTTAATAATGGAGTATTACATATAACATAACTGACAATAACGAAGTTAACACATAACGTTACTGACAACTAACAGTTGACACCCTAACCAGCACTTGTAACTTGAACCAGCCGGTGAAAGTGTGTTACCATAAGATCCTCAGAACTAACCACAAGTAGGTAAAACTGCTCTGGGTGGGCGTCCAGTGCCCCCTATGGATTCAAAGAAAAGGATTTACCTGGTAAGTACCAAAATCCTATTTTCTTTATCATCCACTAGGGGTCACTGGAGTACTCTTGGGACGTACCAAAGCTTCCCCCGTGGGCGGGAGAGCTGTTTGGCACTTGTAAAACTAGGCGGCCAAAGCTAGATGCTGATGCAGCAAAAGTATCAAACTTGTAAAAGCGCACAAACGTGTGCACGGAAGACCATGTAGCCGCCCGGCAAAGCTGCGTCGCAGAAGCCCCACGACCAGCTGCCCATGAAGTTCCCACAGAACGTGTGGAATGAGCGGTTACTGACGTAGGCGGTTGTAACCTAGCATGAAGGTAAGCCTGGCGTATGGTCAGTTTTATCCATCTGGATAAAGTTTGTTTAGATGCTGGCCAACCCATCTTGGCAGCATCATAGAGAACAAATAACGTATCCGTCTTACGAACTGAAGACGTTCGGGATACATAAACGCGTAATGCGCGAACCACATCCAGAGTTCCAGAATGTGCTGTCAACACAGGAACTACTATTGGTTGATTGATGTGAAAAGATGACACTACCTTTGGTAAGAAGGCGGGATTCGTCCGAAGTTCCGCTCTGTCATCATGAAACACCAAATACGGTGGCTTGCATGACAAGGCACCCAAATCCGAAACACGCCTTGCGGGAGCTAAGGCTAAGAGAAAAATTGTTTTCCAAGTGAGAAACTTTATATCCACTTGTTGTAAGGGTTCAAAATATGAAGACTGTAAGAACTCCAAAACCAGATTCAAGTCCCATGGCGCTGTAGGTGGTATGAATGGAGGCTGTACCCTGAGTACACCTTGGAGAAAAGTGCGTATAGACGGCAATAGAGCCAATCGTCTTTGAAAGTAAATTGACAAAGCAGATACCTGCACCTTTAGTGTAGATAAACGCAATCCTCCATCTAAGCCTGTTTGTAGAAACAACAAACGGCGGCATAACTTGAAAGCTGATGTCGGAAATTTCCGAGCTTCACACCAACCTATATAGGCACGCCATATTCTGTAATAATGAGCTGCCGTAACCGGCTTTCTAGCTCGTAACATGGTTGGTATAACTGAATCTGGAATGCCCTCTCTTCTTAAGAGGGCGGTCTCAACAGCCACCCCGTCAAACGCAGCCGCGCTAAATCGGGGTAAAGAAACGGACCCTGTTGTAACAGGTCTGGACGTATCGGGAGCGGCCACGGATCGTCTGCGAGTAATCCTCGAAGATCCGAGAACCAAGCTCTCCGAGGCCAATGAGGCGCCACTAGTATGACTGTGAGCGACTCTCTTTTGATCCGTTTTAGCACCAGAGGGAGCAGCGGAAACGGTGGAAACAGATACACAAGACTGTACGGCCACGCGACAGTGAGAGCATCCACCGCGACTGCCTTTGGATCTCTTGTTCTGGACACATACTGGGGCGTTTGATGATTGTGTCGAGATGCCATCAGGTCCACCTGAGGATAACCCCATCGCTGAACCAACATGTGAAACACTTCTGGATTTAATGACCATTCGCCTGGGTGAAAATCCCGACGACTGAGATAATCCGCTTCCCAGTTGTCCACTCCCGGAATGAACACGGCCGACAATATCACCTGGTGGCATTCCGCCCAATTGAGGATTCGAGCTACTTCCCGCATTGCCATGCGGCTTCTCGTTCCTCCTTGTTTGTTGATGTATGCGACCGCCGTCGCATTGTCTGACTGCACGTGGACAGGCTGAGAGCGAATCATGTGCACTGCTTGTCGTAGCGCATTGTAAATTGCGCGGAGTTCTAGAACATTTATAGACAGCAATTTCTCGTGATCCGCCCAGAGACCCTGGAGCTGACAATTTTGAATTACCGCTCCCCAACCTCTGAGACTGGCGTCCGTAGTTAGAATTATCCAATTGCAAACTCCGAACCGTCTTCCTGCGGTTAAATTGTGTTCCTTGAGCCACCATAGCAGAGAAACTCTTGCTATTGGTGACAACCTCACTCTGTGGTGAATCTGTAGATGCGAGCCCGACCACTGGGCAAGCACGTTCAGCTGAAATGGACGAGAGTGAAATCTTCCGAACTGAAGCGCCTCGAAAGCTGCCACCATTGTGCCTAACAGGCGAATGCACAAGTGTACCGACACTGTGCGTGGTTTGAGTACTAATTGTACTAGATGGCGTAGCATTTGTACTTTTTGTTGTGGTAGGTAAATCCTTTGATTGACCGTATCGAGAATCATACCTAGGAACTGAAGGCGTTGAGACGGAATCAGATGTGATTTCTTGAAATTTACAATCCAACCGTGGTGAACCAGTACATTGTAAGTTAGCAGCGCATGTTGGGTAAGTATCTGTGGAGACGGAGCTTTGATGAGCAGATCGTCTAAATACGGAACTATTGTCACTCCCAGGGATCTGAGGTGAGCTATCATCACAGACATTACTTTGGTGAATACCCGAGGCGCTGATGACAGGCCAAACGGCAGAGCCTGAAACTGGTAATGGTTCTGGCGTATTGCAAATCGTAAGAATTTCTGATGAGGCTGCCAAATTGGAATGTGTAAGTACGCATCCTTGAGGTCTAGCGCAATCATAAATTCCTTGGTCTCTAACCCCGCAATCACCGACCGTAGAGACTCCATTTTGAATCTGTAGTAAGTTACGTACTGATTGAGGCCCTTTAAGTTCAATATTGGTCTGACTGAGCCATCCGGCTTCGGGACCACAAATAGACTTGAATAATAACCCTGACCCTGTTGGTGTACAGGGACCGGAATCAACACTGCCGAATCCAGTAAGGACTGAATGGCAATTTGCAAAACTGTCCTCTTGTCGTCCGACAGAGGCAAGCCTGTCTTGAAAAACCGCAGAGGCGGCAGACAGTCGAACTCTATTTTGTAACCTTTTAACACTAAATTGCGAATCCAGCCCTCCGCGGATGTGTGGAACCACGCCCCATGGAACGTCTGAAGGCGTGCTCCCACAGTTGGAGAACCGAGATGGGCTGGTAGGCCGTCATGCCACTGGCTTGTCGGTAACCTTAGCGTCTTGGCGAGTTGTGTTGGTTTGATGGAAACCACGTCCTCGACCACGTCTAGCAGGCGTGGCTGATCCTCTGCCACGTCCTCGAAAGGGCTGAGATCTAAAGGATTTGAACGAAGGTCCAGCGTACCTTCTTCTTGGCGCAGGTGGAGGCACTGGTAAGAACACAGACTTACCTCCCGTAGCCTCCTTAATCCATGCGTCCAATTCTGGACCAAACAACTTCTTGCCATCGTAAGGCAACGCCTCTATACTTCGTTTGACCTCTGCCTCCGCTTGATAAGTACGCAGGTAGAGTGCTCTTCGTGCCGTAACTAGCGAAGATGAAATACGAGAAGTGAGCTGACAGACGTCAGTAGACGCTGTACAGAGATACTCTACAGCCTCAATCATTTGATTTACCTGAATTATCAGGTTTTCGTCATGTAAAGCAGATGTGAGTTCTGTAAGCCATATTATGAGCGCCTTAGTGACCCAAATGCCAACCAATCCAGGTCTTAGCATCACACCTGCTGCTACATACATGGATTTTAGCATAGTTTCTATCTTACGATCTGAAGGATCTTTAAGCGTAGTAGCTGATGGCACTGGTATGGTTAATTTCTTGGTAAGCTTTGACACTGAAGAATCAACTATTGGTGGATTCTCCCATGTACACGTTACCGAGTCTGGAAACGGATAACTAGACTTAAATCTGCGAGGTATAGAAAACCGTTTATCTGGATTCTGTCTTGTTTCTACTAACATCTGATTTAGAGAATCCGACACAGGAAAACTTACTGGCGTCTTCCGTCGTTTAGTAAATACGACCTGATCATTGGTGAGAGGCTGCTCAGCTTCAGGAAACCTTAGCGACTGCCGTACCGCTCTGATGAGATCATCAATGCCGGAACTGTTAACATCCTCGCCATCTGACTCCACTTCGCCCTCCTCCCCCTCATCGTGTTCCGTGAGGTCTGGGATGGAATCGTCAGAATGCAACATAGCAGACACTGGAAAATCATAAGACATATGAAAATTATCCCGTTTGCCCAAAATGGATTTGGACCGTACGCAAGGCTGAGACGCCTCCGGTAGTTCTGGCGGTCTCACCCTAGACTCAGATCTTAACGTTTCTCGCTCCAGACGAGCAGTGGTCATTTCTGTCTGAAATTTCTCCAGTACATTTACTAACATACCCCACGGAGGGTCCGGTGAGGAAATTGGTTGCAAAACCGGAGCAGAAATGGTATTCTGAACGGAATCCACAAAACATACGTTACATGTGGTAGATGCATCCGGTAACACACTGCCACATACTTTGCAAATATGCTTTTTAGTTTTTGCTGGTGCCTTACTCATGGCGACAGACAATACAATACACAAAAAACAGACACCTGCACGACTCAGTAAAATAGCAATAAGGTGGCTCTGTATATATATCTGGCCCAGTGCAATACACGTGGCCAGTACTAAGAAATTTGATCCCAAATTCCCACTAACACCCCTGCGCCTTCCGGTGGTGTAGAGATGTAAGGCAGGAACGTTCTGGAATCACAGCAGGAAAACACAGGAAGCATGTTAAAAATGTCTGCCCTGCTAACTTATACATATAATCACCGTGCTGGTACAACTTTCACTGATTATACTGTAACAATCTCCTCTGCTGCTGCAGTATTTCTCTGCGACATTATTATTGTCCCCCCTGTAATGGCTGCCTGCTCTTTTAGCTTATTACAGCGGCAGCGCAGCGTGTGGGCCCCCAGCGGGTATCGTAGAGCGCTATGTGCCTCGTGTGTCCCAGCGGTGGCCTCGTGTATAATAGCGGCGTCAGCTAATCAAGGTAGCGCTGCGGCGGGCGGCGGCCTGTAAGAATCGATCAGCGGTGCCTGCACGGAGGTCTGTGGCCGAACGTGCGGGCGCCTGAGCGGGGAGAGCCGCGGTGCCCGCACGGAGGTCTGTGGCCGACCGTGCGGGCGCCTGAACGGGGAGAGCCGCGGTGCCTGCACGGAGGTCTGTGGCCGACCGTGCGGGCGCCTGAGCGGGGAGAACCGCGGTCGAACGTGCGGGCGCCTGAGCGGGGAGAGCCGCGGTACCTGCCGGAGGCTGAGAGGGGAGAGCCGCGTAACAATCCCTCTGCCGTCACCAAGCACTATGTCCCCACACGTCGGGGCGGCAGCGGGAGCTGACCGCCCCGTTTCACATACCTTACTCCCGCAGACGTGCGGAGGCTCCGACGGGGCTTTTCAGTAAGCGCCGGCTAGCCAGTGCAGGAGGATGTGAGGGCTGTGAGGGAGCTCTTTCAGAGAGGCCCGACACGCCCGTGCTGCTATCAGCAGCTGCACGATCCCTGACCCTGCCTTTTGGAAGGGGGAAAGGGATGTGTACAAATAGTAGAAAAAATAAAAATAAAAATAAAAGTTTCTTCAACAAAACCGTGACTTCAGGTATTAAGCTGCTACCACGTTCAGCACAGAAAAAACACTGAGTAAGTGCTCAGGGATATGGAGGGGTGGAGTGTTACTAATTTGAATATTCAGTGCTGTTTCCTGCGGAAGCCCGTCCATATCCCAAGAGTACTCCAGTGACCCCTAGTGGATGATAAAGAAACACACATCTGCGATCATAATCTTTGGCATGCGGAAGGACGCCCAGCACAGGGCAAGTCCGCTCCCCATGCCAGGTCCTGAACCCCCCTGCAGCCATGCAAAAGCATCGCACAGCGGCAATGCTGTTGCACCTGCCGACTAGCTCTCTGACTACGCAGCCTAGCTGCTGAGGCAGACGGCTACCTGCCATGTTTTTGTGCGTGGCGGCTGCATGTGACATTACGCAGTCACCGTGGCCTGCCCCACAAACGGTCTGGACCCGCCTGCGTTGTCCAGGCCGCAACTCCAAAACGCAGCTGCAACTCCGCCGACACGCCTTGCGACCACCTCTGCCTGTCAATCAGGCAGAGGTGATCGCACAAGTGAGATGCCGGTCGCACGCGCAGTGCGACTGCTGCGCATGCCTATACAGCACAGGGCTTAAGTCTGCATACGCTGCCACTGCAGCGACCAGGTCTGAATTAGGCCCCTAGTGTGTATCCACTATTGCGCAATCCTGTGGCTCACAGATAACATCTTCTGGTCAGCATTGCAGCACGCCAAATAGAAGATATTGCGTGTGAACTGGTGCGGTGAAACGAAGGACAGAACGAGATGACATTCCATCCTTCATTACATTGTCTAGTGTGTACCAGCAATCTGGTATGGTCCAGGCCAAAGGGAATTCAGTATGACCATTGGACCGATTTCCCATTGGCCTGCTGCGTACCAGGCCTAAGACAGAGCAAATAAACTAGGCCAAAGATATAAAACTATATAAACTATACATATAACTTATATAAAATAAAACAAACCTGTAATCATAAAAATATAAATCTGAAAAAATCTACATACTGGGGTAATAACCATCTATCAATCTAGCAAAATATCTCAAGACAAGATTAGTGTACAAAAAATAAAAAGCATTAACACATACTGTAGCTCCTTAAGGCTGGGTACACACTAGATTGTTGTCGGGATGATTTGCCGTATCGGATTGACAAATCATAAAAATCACCTAGTGTGTCCCCACTATTGCACAATCCTGTGGGTCGCAGACAATATCTTCTGGTCAGCCCTGCAGCGCAGCCAACTAGAAGAAATTGCATGCAAACTGATGTAGTAATAAGAAGGACAGAACGAGAATTTGTTCCATCCTTCATTACATTGTCTAGTGTGTGTCAGCAATCTGGCAGGCCCAAAGGGAATTCAGCCAGATCATTGGACCAATTGCCTATCAGCCTGGTATGTACCCAGCCTAAGGCAGAACAAATAAACCAGAGCCAAAGATATAAAAATCTATAAAATATACATAAAAACATATATAAAATACAACATAGCTGTAAACATAAAAATATAAATCTAAATAATCTACATACTGGGGAAATAACTATCGATCACTCTATATCACAGATGACCATATCAACAAAAATGTATGCATCACTGAGCAGAGTATATCATATATCACTCACAATAGTCCCTGCCCCATTGGAGCTTACAGTCTCAAATTCCTAACACACAAGTGTTCACACACGTTTATAGATTTACAAAGTTAAACCCCACAGAAAGCAAAATATCTCAAGACATGATCAGTGTACAAAAAGCAAAAAGCATTAACACATAGCTCTTTAAGGCCGGGTACACACTAGATCGTTGTCGAGACGATTTTCCATATCAGAATTACAAATCGTCTACATCATCTACGGCGTAATTCCGACCTGATAGTAGATGTGTGGAAAAACGCACATCTACAATCATATTCTTTGGCATGCGGAGGGACGCCCAGCACAGGGCAAGTCAGCCCCACATGCCAGGTCCTGAACCCCCCTGCAGACGTGCAAAAGCATCGCACAGCAGCGATGCTGTAGCACCTGCCGACTAGCTCTCTGCCTACGTAGCCTGACGGCTACCTGCCATATTTTTGTGCGCAGCAGCTGCGCGTGACATCACGCAGTCACCGCGGCCTTCCCCACAAACGGTCCGAACTCGCCTGCGTTGTCCGGACTGCGCCCCGAAAATGCAGCTACAACTCCGCCAACATGCCTTGCGACCACCTCTGCCTGTCAATCAGGCAGAGGTGATCGCACAAGTGAGATGTTGTCGCATCTCACTGTGTGCGAACGCGAAGTGCGACTGCTGCGCGTGCCTATACAGCACAGGGCTTCAGCCTGCATACGCTGCCACTGCAGTGACCAGGTCTGAATTAGGCCCCTAGTGTGTATTCACTATTGCGCAATCATGTGGGTCGCAGATGACATCTTCTGGTCAGCATTGCAGCACGGCCAAATAGAAGATATTGCGTGTGAACTGGTGCGGTGAAACGAAGGACAGAACGAGATGACGTTCCATCCTTCATTACATCGTCTAGTGTGTACCAGCAATCTGGTATGGTCCAGGCCAAAGGGAATTCTGGCATGGTCCAGGCTGTGTACCAGGCCTAAGACAGAGCAAATAAACTAGGCCAAAAATATAAAAATATATAAACTAAACATAAAACATATAAAATAAAACAAATCTGCATTCATAAAAATATAAATCTATAAAAAAATCTACATACTGGGCAAATAACTATATAGCAAAATATCTCAATACATGACTTATATACAAAAAATAAAAAGCATTAACATATAGCTCTTTAAAGCCGGGTACACACTAGATCGTTGTCAGAGGATTTGCCAAATCAGAATGACAAATCGTCTACATCCCCTAGTGTGTACACACTATTGCGCAATCCTGTGGGTCGCAGATGACATCTTCTGGTCAGTATTGCAGCATAGCCAACTAAAAGATATCGCGTATGAACTGGTGTGGTGAAACGAAGGACAGAACGAGATGATGTTCCATCCTTCATTATATTGTCTAGTGTGTACTGGCAATCTGGCATGGTCCAGGACAAAGGGAATTCAGCCCGACCATTGGACCAATTGCCCTTCAGCCTGGTGTGTACCCAGCCTAAGGCAGATCAAATAAACCAAGTCCAAAGATATTTAAATCTATGAAATATAAATAAAACATATATAAAATACAACAAATCCGTAAACATAAATATATAAATCTAAATAATCTACATACTGGGGAAATAACTATCTATCGATCACTCTATATCACAGATGACCCTATCAACAAAAATGTATGCATCGCTGAGTAGAGTATATCATATATTACTCACAAGAGTCCCTGCCCTATTGGAGCTTACAGTCTAAATTTCATAACATGTAACAGCTCATACATACACACATATACACATACACACACTCTGTTGCATAACTATCTCTTTGCACTTGTCCCTGTTGGCAGGGTGATTTCTCTCTAAGGGGCCTATTTATTATCCCTTCATTTTTACAAAGAATAGAGTCTACGGCAAACACACATATCTGATAAATATACATGTATAGCAGGAATATATTACCACGCCTCTACAGGTCTAGAACTAAAGTCTAGCCTGGAAGTTATCAGTAATTAATAATAATATTAATTACCTGTCTTGGGTCTACGTCTCCTGCCATTCTGTCTTCAGTATATGCTCTGTAGTAAAGATGACCTCACAGAAGTCCAGAGATGTAGCTTGCTGTGCTGATGACCTCACAGTTCAATCATGGAGAAGGTCCACCTAAAAAAAAAGTTAGAGGCGTGATAATATATTCCTGATATACATGTATATGTATTATTATTATTGTTTCTTTATATCATACCACAAATAAACGCAGTGCTGTACAGAGAGCACAAGTCATCCATATCAGTCCCTGCCCCATAGGAGCTTACAGTCTCAATTTACTAACACTCTGTCATACACACACACACACACAAATACAGTGTTGCATAAATATCTCATTGCACCTGTCCTGTTGACAGGGTGATTTCACACTAAAGCAGCTGGATTTTTGGAAGTATAAACTTCAACAATAATAAATGTTATAAACCGCATAACCAGAAAAACCCAATCTGTCACCAATTTATGCAACGCTGTACCGAGAACACATGTCACTCATATTAGTCCCTGCCCCATTGGAGCTTACAGTCTCAAATTCCTAACACACAAGTGTTCACACATGTTTATAGTTTTACAAAGTTAAACCCTACAGTAAGCAAAATATCTCAAGACATGATCAGTGTACAAAAAACAAAAGGCATTAACACATAGCTCTTTAAGGCCGGGTACACACTAGATCATTGTCGAGACGATTTTCCATATCAGAATGACAAATCGTCTACATCACCTACGTCCTAATTCAGACCTGATAGTAGATGTGTGGAAAAACACACATCTGCGATCATAATCTTTGGCATGCGGAGGGACGCCCAGCACAGTGCAAGTCCGCTCCCCATGCCAGGTCCTGAACCCCCCTGCAGCCATGCAAAAGCATCGCACAGCGGCAATGCTGTTGCACCTGCCGACTAGCTCTCTGACTACGCAGCCTAGCTGCTGAGGCAGACGGCTACCTGCCATGTTTTTGTGCGTGGCGGCTGCATGTGACATCACGCAGTCACCGTGGCCTGCCCCACAAACGGTCTGGACCCGCCTGCGTTATCCGGGCCGCAACTCCAAAACGCAGCAGCAACTCCGCCGACACGCCTTGCGACCACCTCTGCCTGTCAATCAGGCAGAGGTGATCGCACAAGTGAGATGCCGTGCGCACGCACAGTGCGACTGCTGCGCATGCCTATACAGCACAGGGCTTAAGTCTGCATACGCTGCCACTGCAGCGACCAGGTCTGAATTAGGCCCCTAGTGTGTATCCACTATTGCGCAATCCTGTGGCTCACAGATAACATCTTCTGGTCAGCATTGCAGCACGCCAAATAGAAGATATTGCGTGTGAACTGGTGCGGTGAAACGAAGGACAGAACGAGATGACATTCCATCCTTCATTACATTGTCTAGTGTGTACCAGCAATCTGGTATGGTCCAGCCAAAGGGAATTCAGCATGACCATTGGACCGATTTCCCATTGGCCTGCTGCGTACCAGGCCTAAGACAGAGCAAATAAACTAGGCCAAAGATATAAAACTATATAAACTATACATATAACTTATATAAAATAAAACAAACCTGTAATCATAAAAATATAAATCTGAAAAAATCTACATACTGGGGTAATAACTATCTATCAATCTAGCAAAATATCTCAAGACAAGATTAGTGTACAAAAAATAAAAAGCATTAACACATACTGTAGCTCCTTAAGGCTGGGTACACACTAGATTGTTGTCGGGATGATTTGCCGTATCGGATTGACAAATCATAAAAATCACCTAGTGTGTCCCCACTATTGCACAATCCTGTGGGTCGCAGACAATATCTTCTGGTCAGCCCTGCAGCGCAGCCAACTAGAAGAAATTGCATGCAAACTGATGTAGTAATAAGAAGGACAGAACGAGAATTTGTTCCATCCTTCATTACATTGTCTAGTGTGTGTCAGCAATCTGGCAGGCCCAAAGGGAATTCAGCCAGATCATTGGACCAATTGCCTATCAGCCTGGTATGTACCCAGCCTAAGGCAGAACAAATAAACCAGAGCCAAAGATATAAAAATCTATAAAATATACATAAAAACATATATAAAATACAACATAGCTGTAAACATAAAAATATAAATCTAAATAATCTACATACTGGGGAAATAACTATCGATCACTCTATATCACAGATGACCATATCAACAAAAATGTATGCATCACTGAGCAGAGTATATCATATATCACTCACAATAGTCCCTGCCCCATTGGAGCTTACAGTCTCAAATTCCTAACACACAAGTGTTCACACACGTTTATAGATTTACAAAGTTAAACCCCACAGAAAGCAAAATATCTCAAGACATGATCAGTGTACAAAAAGCAAAAAGCATTAACACATAGCTCTTTAAGGCCGGGTACACACTAGATCGTTGTCGAGACGATTTTCCATATCAGAATTACAAATCGTCTACATCATCTACGGCGTAATTCCGACCTGATAGTAGATGTGTGGAAAAACGCACATCTACAATCATATTCTTTGGCATGCGGAGGGACGCCCAGCACAGGGCAAGTCAGCCCCACATGCCAGGTCCTGAACCCCCCTGCAGACGTGCAAAAGCATCGCACAGCAGCGATGCTGTAGCACCTGCCGACTAGCTCTCTGCCTACGTAGCCTGACGGCTACCTGCCATATTTTTGTGCGCAGCAGCTGCGCGTGACATCACGCAGTCACCGCGGCCTTCCCCACAAACGGTCCGAACTCGCCTGCGTTGTCCGGACTGCGCCCCGAAAATGCAGCTACAACTCCGCCAACATGCCTTGCGACCACCTCTGCCTGTCAATCAGGCAGAGGTGATCGCACAAGTGAGATGTTGTCGCATCTCACTGTGTGCGAACGCGAAGTGCGACTGCTGCGCGTGCCTATACAGCACAGGGCTTCAGCCTGCATACGCTGCCACTGCAGTGACCAGGTCTGAATTAGGCCCCTAGTGTGTATTCACTATTGCGCAATCATGTGGGTCGCAGATGACATCTTCTGGTCAGCATTGCAGCACGGCCAAATAGAAGATATTGCGTGTGAACTGGTGCGGTGAAACGAAGGACAGAACGAGATGACGTTCCATCCTTCATTACATCGTCTAGTGTGTACCAGCAATCTGGTATGGTCCAGGCCAAAGGGAATTCTGGCATGGTCCAGGCTGTGTACCAGGCCTAAGACAGAGCAAATAAACTAGGCCAAAAATATAAAAATATATAAACTAAACATAAAACATATAAAATAAAACAAATCTGCATTCATAAAAATATAAATCTATAAAAAAATCTACATACTGGGCAAATAACTATATAGCAAAATATCTCAATACATGACTTATATACAAAAAATAAAAAGCATTAACATATAGCTCTTTAAAGCCGGGTACACACTAGATCGTTGTCAGAGGATTTGCCAAATCAGAATGACAAATCGTCTACATCCCCTAGTGTGTACACACTATTGCGCAATCCTGTGGGTCGCAGATGACATCTTCTGGTCAGTATTGCAGCATAGCCAACTAAAAGATATCGCGTATGAACTGGTGTGGTGAAACGAAGGACAGAACGAGATGATGTTCCATCCTTCATTATATTGTCTAGTGTGTACTGGCAATCTGGCATGGTCCAGGACAAAGGGAATTCAGCCCGACCATTGGACCAATTGCCCTTCAGCCTGGTGT
This sequence comes from Pseudophryne corroboree, assembly GCF_028390025.1. Taxonomy (NCBI): domain Eukaryota; kingdom Metazoa; phylum Chordata; class Amphibia; order Anura; family Myobatrachidae; genus Pseudophryne; species Pseudophryne corroboree. Next base: position 591,600,204 of record NC_086449.1, on the reverse strand, counting down.
GTACCCAGCCTAAGGCAGATCAAATAAACCAAGTCCAAAGATATTTAAATCTATGAAATATAAATAAAACATATATAAAATACAACAAATCCGTAAACATAAATATATAAATCTAAATAATCTACATACTGGGGAAATAACTATCTATCGATCACTCTATATCACAGATGACCCTATCAACAAAAATGTATGCATCGCTGAGTAGAGTATATCATATATTACTCACAAGAGTCCCTGCCCTATTGGAGCTTACAGTCTAAATTTCATAACATGTAACAGCTCATACATACACACATATACACATACACACACTCTGTTGCATAACTATCTCTTTGCACTTGTCCCTGTTGGCAGGGTGATTTCTCTCTAAGGGGCCTATTTATTATCCCTTCATTTTTACAAAGAATAGAGTCTACGGCAAACACACATATCTGATAAATATACATGTATAGCAGGAATATATTACCACGCCTCTACAGGTCTAGAACTAAAGTCTAGCCTGGAAGTTATCAGTAATTAATAATAATATTAATTACCTGTCTTGGGTCTACGTCTCCTGCCATTCTGTCTTCAGTATATGCTCTGTAGTAAAGATGACCTCACAGAAGTCCAGAGATGTAGCTTGCTGTGCTGATGACCTCACAGTTCAATCATGGAGAAGGTCCACCTAAAAAAAAAGTTAGAGGCGTGATAATATATTCCTGATATACATGTATATGTATTATTATTATTGTTTCTTTATATCATACCACAAATAAACGCAGTGCTGTACAGAGAGCACAAGTCATCCATATCAGTCCCTGCCCCATAGGAGCTTACAGTCTCAATTTACTAACACTCTGTCATACACACACACACACACAAATACAGTGTTGCATAAATATCTCATTGCACCTGTCCTGTTGACAGGGTGATTTCACACTAAAGCAGCTGGATTTTTGGAAGTATAAACTTCAACAATAATAAATGTTATAAACCGCATAACCAGAAAAACCCAATCTGTCACCAATTTATGCAACGCTGTACCGAGAACACATGTCACTCATATTAGTCCCTGCCCCATTGGAGCTTACAGTCTCAAATTCCTAACACACAAGTGTTCACACATGTTTATAGTTTTACAAAGTTAAACCCTACAGTAAGCAAAATATCTCAAGACATGATCAGTGTACAAAAAACAAAAGGCATTAACACATAGCTCTTTAAGGCCGGGTACACACTAGATCATTGTCGAGACGATTTTCCATATCAGAATGACAAATCGTCTACATCACCTACGTCCTAATTCAGACCTGATAGTAGATGTGTGGAAAAACACACATCTGCGATCATAATCTTTGGCATGCGGAGGGACGCCCAGCACAGTGCAAGTCCGCTCCCCATGCCAGGTCCTGAACCCCCCTGCAGCCATGCAAAAGCATCGCACAGCGGCAATGCTGTTGCACCTGCCGACTAGCTCTCTGACTACGCAGCCTAGCTGCTGAGGCAGACGGCTACCTGCCATGTTTTTGTGCGTGGCGGCTGCATGTGACATCACGCAGTCACCGTGGCCTGCCCCACAAACGGTCTGGACCCGCCTGCGTTATCCGGGCCGCAACTCCAAAACGCAGCAGCAACTCCGCCGACACGCCTTGCGACCACCTCTGCCTGTCAATCAGGCAGAGGTGATCGCACAAGTGAGATGCCGTGCGCACGCGCAGTGCGACTGCTGCGCATGCCTATACAGCACAGGGCTTAAGTCTGCATACGCTGCCACTGCAGCGACCAGGTCTGAATTAGGCCCCTAGTGTGTATCCACTATTGCGCAATCCTGTGGCTCACAGATAACATCTTCTGGTCAGCATTGCAGCACGCCAAATAGAAGATATTGCGTGTGAACTGGTGCGGTGAAACGAAGGACAGAACGAGATGACATTCCATCCTTCATTACATTGTCTAGTGTGTACCAGCAATCTGGTATGGTCCAGCCAAAGGGAATTCAGCATGACCATTGGACCGATTTCCCATTGGCCTGCTGCGTACCAGGCCTAAGACAGAGCAAATAAACTAGGCCAAAGATATAAAACTATATAAACTATACATATAACTTATATAAAATAAAACAAACCTGTAATCATAAAAATATAAATCTGAAAAAATCTACATACTGGGGTAATAACTATCTATCAATCTAGCAAAATATCTCAAGACAAGATTAGTGTACAAAAAATAAAAAGCATTAACACATACTGTAGCTCCTTAAGGCTGGGTACACACTAGATTGTTGTCGGGATGATTTGCCGTATCGGATTGACAAATCATAAAAATCACCTAGTGTGTCCCCACTTTGCACAATCCTGTGGGTCGCAGACAATATCTTCTGGTCAGCCCTGCAGCGCAGCCAACTAGAAGAAATTGCATGCAAACCGATGTAGTAATAAGAAGGACAGAACGAGAATTCGTTCCATCCTTCATTACATCGTCTAGTGCAGCGGTGGCCAACCCGCGGCTCTCGAGCCGCATGTGGCTCTTTCATCCTGCGCATGTGGCTCGATCTGCTCCCGGCCACCGCTGCCTGACACACAGCAACTTCTAAGGTTTAGAAGTTGCTGTGTGTTCATTTAAGGTCTCTCCGGCGTGCAAGGAGAGTAGAGGAGAGCGCAGCGCGCGCCTCTCCTGCCCCTCTGACTCCTGTCCTGCGGCGGTGTCTATCTTCAATTCGGTGCCTGCCCATGAGCCAATCAGAGCTCGCGGTCCGGCAGCTAAGCTCCTGATGGCTGCCGGACCGTTAGCTCTGATTGGCTCACAGGCCGGCGCTGAATTGAAGATAATTACCGCCGCTGGAGTCAGAGGAAGAGGAGAGGCGCACGCTGCGCTCTTCTCCCCGCACACCAGCAGCACAATGGTGGGCAGCACTTGGGGTGGGGGGGCAGCCACTGTGGGGACATGTGGATTTGCACTGGGGGCATAGCTGGCACTGTGGTGGCATGTGGATCTGCACTGGGGGCATAGCTGGCACTGGGGGCATGTGGATCTGCACTGGGGACATAGCTGGCACTGTGGGGGCATGTGGATTTGCACTGGGGGCATAGCTGGCACTATGGGGGCATGTGTATCTGCACTGGGGGCATAGCTGGCACTGTGGGGGCATGTGTATCTGCACTGGGGGCATAGCTGGCACTGTGGGGGCATGACTATCTGCACTGGGGGCATATCTGGCACTGTAAGGACATGTGTAGCTGGCACTGGGGGCATAGCTGGTACTGTGGGGGCATGTGGATCTGCACTGGGGGCATAGCTGGCACTGGGGGCATGTGGATCTGCACTGGAGGCATAGCTGTCACTGTGGCGGCATGTGTATATGCACTGGGGGCATAGCTGGCACTGTGGGAGCATGTGGATCTGCACTGGGGGCATAGCTGGTACTGTGGGGGCATGTGTATCTGCACTGGGGGCCTATCTGGCACTGTAAGGATATGTGTAGCTGGCACTGGGGGCATATCTGGCACTGTAAGGACATGTGTATCTGCACTGGGGGCATATCTGGCGCTATAGGGGCATGTGTATCTGCACTGGGGGCATATCTGGCACTGTAAGGACATTTGTATCTGGTACTGGGGGCATATCTGGCACTGTTAGGACATGTGTATCTGGCACTGGGGCATAGCTGGCACTGTGTGGACATGTGTATCTGGCACTGGGGCATAGCTGGCACTGTGTGGACATGTGTATCTGGCACTGGGGGCATAGCTGGCATTGTAAGGACATGCATAGCTGGCACTGTGGAGACGTGTATCTGCACTGGGGGCATATCTGGCACTGGGGGCATATCTGGCACTGTGGGGGCATGTGTATCTGGCACTGGGAGCATAGCTGTCACTGTGGGGAGATGTGTATCTGGCACTGGGGCATAGCTGACACTGTGGGGGCATGTGTATCTGGTACTGTGGGGCATGTGTATCTGGCACTGGGGGCATATATTTATCTGGCACTGTGTGGACATATGTGTATCTGGCACTGTGGAGGGGGATATGTGTATCTGGCACTGTGGAGGCACCCATTTTTTGGCATTTTTATATGTATGTGGCACTGTACTGGGACATTATATGTATGTGGCACTGTACAACATGACTAAAAACGGGGTTACGACACAAGGTCATACTCCTACAAATGTCATACTGAAAGGTGCGCGCACAAAAATGGGGTGTGGCATGATAGTGGCTCTTGCCCTTTACTACGGATCTTTTCTGGCTCTTTGCCTCTGACTGGTTGGCCACCCCTGGTCTAGTGTGTGCCAGCAATCTGGCAGGCCCAAAGGGAATTCAGCCAGACCATTGGACCAATTGCCTATCAGCCTGGTGTGTACCCAGCCTAAGGCAGAACAAATAAACCAGAGCCAAAGATATAAAAATCTATAAAATATACATAAAAACATATATAAAATACAACATAGCTGTAAACATAAAAATATAAATCTAAATAATCTACATACTGGGGAAATAACTATCGATCACTCTATATCACAGATGACCATATCAACAAAAATGTATGCATCACTGAGCAGAGTATATCATATATCACTCACAATAGTCCCTGCCCCATTGGAGCTTACAGTCTCAAATTCCTAACACACAAGTGTTCACACACGTTTATAGATTTACAAAGTTAAACCCCACAGAAAGCAAAATATCTCAAGACATGATCAGTGTACAAAAAGCAAAAAGCATTAACACATAGCTCTTTAAGGCCGGGTACACACTAGATCATTGTCGAGACGATTTTCCATATCAGAATTACAAATCGTCTACATCATCTACGGCGTAATTCCGACCTGATAGTAGATGTGTGGAAAAACGCACATCTACAATCATATTCTTTGGCATGCGGAGGGACGCCCAGCACAGGGCAAGTCCGCCCCACATGCCAGGTCCTGAACCCCCCTGCAGACGTGCAAAAGCATCGCACAGCAGCGATGCTGTAGCACCTGCCGACTAGCTCTCTGCCTACGTAGCCTGACGGCTACCTGCCATATTTTTGTGCGCAGCAGCTGCGCGTGACATCACGCAGTCACCGCGGCCTTCCCCACAAACGGTCCGAACTCGCCTGCGTTGTCCGGACTGCGCCCCGAAAATGCAGCTACAACTCCGCCAACATGCCTTGCGACCACCTCTGCCTGTCAATCAGGCAGAGGTGATCGCACAAGTGAGATGTTGTCGCATCTCACTGTGTGCGAACGCGAAGTGCGACTGCTGCGCGTGCCTATACAGCACAGGGACTTCAGCCTGCATACGCTGCCACTGCAGTGACCAGGTCTGAATTAGGCCCCTAGTGTGTATTCACTATTGCGCAATCATGTGGGTCGCAGATGACATCTTCTGGTCAGCATTGCAGCACGGCCAAATAGAAGATATTGCGTGTGAACTGGTGCGGTGAAACGAAGGACAGAACGAGATGACGTTCCATCCTTCATTACATCGTCTAGTGTGTACCAGCAATCTGGTATGGTCCAGGCCAAAGGGAATTCTGGCATGGTCCAGGCTGTGTACCAGGCCTAAGACAGAGCAAATAAACTAGGCCAAAAATATAAAAATATATAAACTAAACATAAAACATATAAAATAAAACAAATCTGCATTCATAAAAATATAAATCTATAAAAAAATCTACATACTGGGCAGATAACTATATAGCAAAATATCTCAATACATGACTTATATACAAAAAATAAAAAGCATTAACATATAGCTCTTTAAAGCCGGGTACACACTAGATCGTTGTCAGAGGATTTGCCAAATCAGAATGACAAATCGTCTACATCCCCTAGTGTGTACACACTATTGCGCAATCCTGTGGGTCGCAGATGACATCTTCTGGTCAGCATTGCAGCATAGCCAACTAAAAGATATCGCGTATGAACTGGTGTGGTGAAACGAAGGACAGAACGAGATGATGTTCCATCCTTCATTATATTGTCTAGTGTGTACTGGCAATCTGGCATGGTCCAGGACAAAGGGAATTCAGCCCGACCATTGGACCAATTGCCCTTCAGCCTGGTGTGTACCCAGCCTAAGGCAGAACAAATAAACCAAGTCCAAAGATATTTAAATCTATGAAATATAAATAAAACATATATAAAATGCAACAAATCCGTAAACATAAATATATAAATCTAAATAATCTACATACTGGGGATATAACTATCTATCGATCACTCTATATCACAGATGACCCTATCAACAAAAATGTATGCATCGCTGAGTAGAGTATATCATATATTACTCACAAGAGTCCCTGCCCTATTGGAGCTTACAGTCTAAATTTCATAACATGTAAAAGCTCATACACACACACATATACACATACACACACTCTGTTGCATAACTATCTCTTTGCACTTGTCCCTGTTGGTGTCCCTGTTGGCAGGGTGATTTCTCTCTAAGGGGCCTATTTATTATCCCTTCATTTTTACAAAGAATAGAGTCTACGGCAAACACACATATCTGATAAATATACATGTATAGCAGGAATATATTACCACGCCTCTACAGGTCTAGAACTAAAGTCTAGCCTGGAAGTTATCAGTAATTAATAATAATATTAATTACCTGTCTTGGGTCTACGTCTCCTGCCATTCTGTCTTCAGTATATGCTCTGTAGTAAAGATGACCTCACAGAAGTCCAGAGATGTAGCTTGCTGTGCTGATGACCTCACAGTTCAATCATGGAGAAGGTCAACCTAAAAAAAAAGTTAGAGGCGTGATAATATATTCCTGATATACATGTATATTTATTATTATTGTTTCTTTATATCATACCACAAATAAACGCAGTGCTGTACAGAGAGCACAAGTCATCCATATCAGTCCCTGCCCCATAGGAGCTTACAGTCTCAATTTACTAACACTCTGTCATACACACACACACACACACAAATACAGTGTTGCATAAATATCTCATTGCACCTGTCCTGTTGACAGGGTGATTTCACACTAAAGCAGCTGGATTTTTGGAAGTATAAACTTCAACAATAATAAATGTTATAAACCGCATAACCAGAAAAACCCAATCTGTCACCAATTTATGCAACGCTGTACCGAGAACACGTCACTCATATTAGTCCCTGCCCCATTGGAGCTTACAGTCTCAAATTCCTAACACACAAGTGTTCACACATGTTTATAGTTTTACAAAGTTAAACCCTACAGTAAGCAAAATATCTCAAGACATGATCAGTGTACAAAAAACAAAAGGCATTAACACATAGCTCTTTAAGGCCGGGTACACACTAGATCATTGTCGAGACGATTTTCCATATCAGAATGACAAATCGTCTACATCACCTACGTCCTAATTCAGACCTGATAGTAGATGTGTGGAAAAACACACATCTGCAATCATAATCTTTGGCATGCGGAGGGACGCCCAGCACAAGGCAAGTCCGCTCCCCATGCCAGGTCCTGAACCCCCCTGCAGCCATACAAAAGCATCGCACAGCGGCAATGCTGTTGCACCTGCCGACTAGCTCCCTGACTACGCAGCCTAGCTGCTGAGGCAGACGGCTACCTGCCATGTTTTTGTGCGTGGCGGCTGCATGTGACATCACGCAGTCACCGTGGCCTGCCCCACAAACGGTCTGGACCCGCCTGCGTTGTCCGGGCCGCAACTCCAAAACGCAGCTGCAACTCCGCCGACACGCCTTGCGACCACCTCTGCCTGTCAATCAGGCAGAGGTGATCGCACAAGTGAGATGCCGGTCGCACGCGCAGTGCGACTGCTGCGCATGCCTATACAGCACAGGGCTTAAGTCTGCATACGCTGCCACTGCAGCGACCAGGTCTGAATTAGGCCCCTAGTGTGTATCCACTATTGCGCAATCCTGTGGCTCACAGATAACATCTTCTGGTCAGCATTGCAGCACGCCAAATAGAAGATATTGCGTGTGAACTGGTGCGGTGAAACGAAGGACAGAACGAGATGACATTCCATCCTTCATTACATTGTCTAGTGTGTACCAGCAATCTGGTATGGTCCAGGCCAAAGGGAATTCAGCATGACCATTGGACCGATTTCCCATTGGCCTGCTGCGTACCAGGCCTAAGACAGAGCAAATAAACTAGGCCAAAGATATAAAACTATATAAACTATACATATAACTTATATAAAATAAAACAAACCTGTAATCATAAAAATATAAATCTGAGAAAATCTACATACTGGGGTAATAACTATCTATCAATCTAGCAAAATATCTCAAGACAAGATTAGTGTACAAAAAATAAAAAGCATTAACACATACTGTAGCTCCTTAAGGCTGGGTACACACTAGATTGTTGTGGGGATGATTTGCCGTATCGGATTGACAAATCATAAAAATCACCTAGTGTGTCCCCACTATTGCACAATCCTGTGGGTCGCAGACAATATCTTCTGGTCAGCCCTGCAGCGCAGCCAACTAGAAGAAATTGCATGCAAACCGATGTAGTAATAAGAAGGACAGAACGAGAATTCGTTCCATCCTTCATTACATCGTCTAGTGTGTGCCAGCAATCTGGCAGGACCAAAGGGAATTCAGCCAGACCATCCATTGGACCAATTGCCTATCAGCCTGGTGTGTACCCAGCCTAAGGCAGAACAAATAAACCAGAGCCAAAGATATAAAAATCTATAAAATATACATAAAAACATATATAAAATACAACATAGCTGTAAACATAAAAATATAAATCTAAATAATCTACATACTGGGGAAATAACTATCGATCACTCTATATCACAGATGACCATATCAACAAAAATGTATGCATCACTGAGCAGAGTATATCATATATCACTCACAATAGTCCCTGCCCCATTGGAGCTTACAGTCTCAAATTCCTAACACACAAGTGTTCACACACGTTTATAGATTTACAAAGTTAAACCCCACAGAAAGCAAAATATCTCAAGACATGATCAGTGTACAAAAAGCAAAAAGCATTAACACATAGCTCTTTAAGGCCGGGTACACACTAGATCGTTGTCGAGACGATTTTCCATATCAGAATTACAAATCGTCTACATCATCTACGGCGTAATTCCGACCTGATAGTAGATGTGTGGAAAAACGCACATCTACAATCATATTCTTTGGCATGCGGAGGGACGCCCAGCACAGGGCAAGTCCGCCCCACATGCCAGGTCCTGAACCCCCCTGCAGACGTGCAAAAGCATCGCACAGCAGCGATGCTGTAGCACCTGCCGACTAGCTCTCTGCCTACGTAGCCTGACGGCTACCTGCCATATTTTTGTGCGCAGCAGCTGGGCGTGACATCACGCAGTCACCGCGGCCTTCCCCACAAACGGTCCGAACTCGCCTGCGTTGTCCGGACTGCGCCCCGAAAATGCAGCTACAACTCCGCCAACATGCCTTGCGACCACCTCTGCCTGTCAATCAGGCAGAGGTGATCGCACAAGTGAGATGTTGTCGCATCTCACTGTGTGCGAACGCGAAGTGCGACTGCTGCGCGTGCCTATACAGCACAGGGCTTCAGCCTGCATACGCTGCCACTGCAGTGACCAGGTCTGAATTAGGCCCCTAGTGTGTATTCACTATTGTGCAATCATGTGGGTCGCAGATGACATCTTCTGGTCAGCATTGCAGCACGGCCAAATAGAAGATATTGCGTGTGAACTGGTGCGGTGAAACGAAGGACAGAACGAGATGACGTTCCATCCTTCATTACATCGTCTAGTGTGTACCAGCAATCTGGTATGGTCCAGGCCAAAGGGAATTCTGGCATGGTCCAGGCTGTGTACCAGGCCTAAGACAGAGCAAATAAACTAGGCCAAAAATATAAAAATATATAAACTAAACATAAAACATAAAATAAAACAAATCTGCATTCATAAAAATATAAATCTATAAAAAAAATCTACATACTGGATAAATAACTATATAGCAAAATATCTCAATACATGACTTATAATAAGATTTTACTTACCGATAAATCTATTTCTCGTAGTCCGTAGTGGATGCTGGGACTCCGTAAGGACCATGGGGAATAGCGGCTCCGCAGGAGACAGGGCACAAAATAAAAGCTTAAGGATCAGGTGGTGTGCACTGGCTCCTCCCCCTATGACCCTCCTCCAAGCCTCAGTTAGGATACTGTGCCCGGACGAGCGTACATAATAAGGAAGGATATTGAATCCCGGGTAAGACTCATACCAGCCACACCAATCACACCGTACAACTCGTGATCTGAACCCAGTTAACAGTATGATAAACGCAAAGGAGCCTCTGAAAAGATGGCTCACAACAATAATAACCCGAATTTTTGTAACAATAACTATATACAAGTATTGCAGACAATCCGCACTAGGGATGGGCGCCCAGCATCCACTACGGACTACGAGAAATAGATTTATCGGTAAGTAAAATCTTATTTTCTCTGACGTCCTAGTGGATGCTGGGACTCCGTAAGGACCATGGGGATTATACCAAAGCTCCCAAACGGGCGGGAGAGTGCGGATGACTCTGCAGCACCGAATGAGAGAACTCCAGGTCCTCCTCAGCCAGGGTATCAAATTTGTAGAATTTAGCAAACGTGTTTGCCCCTGACCAAGTAGCTGCTCGGCAAAGTTGTAAAGCCGAGACCCCTCGGGCAGCCGCCCAAGATGAGCCCACTTTCCTTGTGGAATGGGCTTTTACTGATTTTGGTTGTGGCAATCCTGCCACAGAATGTGCAAGCTGAATTGTACTACAAATCCAACGAGCAATCGTCTGCTTTGAAGCAGGAGCACCCAGCTTGTTGGGTGCATACAGGATAAACAGCGAGTCAGATTTTTCTGACTCCAGCCGTCCTGGAAACATATATTTTCAAGGCCCTGACAACGTCAAGCAACTTAGAGTCCTCTAAGTCCCTGGTAGCCGCAGGTACCACAATAGGTTGGTTCATGTGAAATGCAGAAACCACCTTAGGTAGAAATTGAGGACGAGTCCTCAATTCCGCCCTGTCAGAATGAAAAATTAAGTAAGGGCTTTTATATGATAAAGCCGCCAATTCTGACACACGCCTGGCTGAAGCCAAGGCTAACAGCATCGACACCTTCCATGTGAGATATTTTAAGTCCACAGTGGAAAGTGGTTCAAACCAATGTGATTTTAGAAAACTCAACACAACATTGAGATCCCAAGGTGCCACTGGAGGCACAAAAGGAGGCTGTATGTGCAGCACCCCTTTTACAAAAGTCTGAACTTCAGGTACTGAAGCCAGTTCTTTCTGGAAGAAAATCGACAGGGACGAAATTTGAACCTTAATGGACCCCAATTTTAGGCCCATAGACAGTCCTGTTTGCAGGAAATGAAGAAAACGACCCAGTTGAAATTCCTCTGTAGGGGCCTTCTTGGCCTCACACCACGCAACATATTTATGCCAAATGCGGTGATAATGTTTTGCGGTTACGTCCTTCCTGGCTTTGACCAGAGTAGGGATGACTTCTTCTGGAATGCCTTTTTCCCTCAGGATCCGGCGTTCAACCGCCATGCCGTCAAACGCAGCCGCGGTAAGTCTTGGAACAGACAAGGCCCCTGCAGTAGCAGGTCCTTTCTTAGAGGTAGAGGCCACGGTTCGTCCGTGAGCATCTCTTGAAGTTCCGGGTACCAAGTCCTTCTTGGCCAATCCGGAACCACGAGTATAGTTCTTACTCCTCTCCTTCTTATGATTCTCAGTACTTTTGGTATGAGAGGCAGAGGAGGGAACACATACACTGACTGGTACACCCACGGCGTTACCAGAGCGTCCACTGCTATTGCCTGAGGGTCCCTTGACCTGGCGCAATATCTGTCCAGTTTTTTGTTTAGACGTGACGCCATCATGTCCACCTTTGGTTTTTCCCAACGGTTTACAATCAGGTGGAAGACTTCTGGGTGAAGTCCCCACTCTCCCGGGTGAAGGTCGTGTCTGCTGAGGAAGTCCTTCCCAGTTGTCCACTCCCGGAATGAACACTGCTGACAGTGCTATCACATGATTTTCCGCCCAGCGAAGAATCCTTGCAGCTTCTGCCATTGCCCTCCTGCTTCTCGTGCCGCCCTGTCTGTTTACGTGGGCGACTGACGTGATGTTGTCCGATTGGATCAACACCGCCTGACCCTGAAGCAGAGGTTTTGCTTGACTTAGGGCATTGTAAATGGCCCTTAGTTCCAGAATGTTTATATGAAGAGATGTTTCCATGCTTGACCACAAGCCCTGGAAATTCCTTCCCTGTGTGACTGCTCCCCAGCCTCTCAGGCTGGCATCCGTGGTTACCAGGATCCAATCCTGAATGACAAATCTGCGGCCCTCTAGTAGATGAGCACTCTGCAGCCACCACAGGAGAGACACCCTTGTCCTTGGCGACAGGGTTATCCGCTAATGCATCTGCAGATGCGATCCGGACCATTTGTCCAGTAGATCCCACTGAAACGTTCTTGCATGGAATCTTCCGAATGGAATCGCTTCGTAAGAAGCCACCATTTTTCCCAGGACCCTCGTGCACTGATGCACTGAGACCTGTCCTGGTTTTAGGAGGTTCCTGACTAGCTCGGATAACTCCCTGGCCTTCTCCTCCGGGAGAAACACCTTCTTCTGGACTGTGTCCAGAATCATTCCTAGGAACAGTAGACGTGTCGTTGGAATCAGCTGCGATTTTGGAATATTTAGAATCCACCCGTGCTGACGTAACACTACCTGAGATAGTGCTACTCCGACTTCTAACTGTTCCCTGGATCTTGCCCTTATCAGGAGATCGTCCAAGTAAGGGATAATTAAAATGCCTTTTCTTCGTAGAAGAATCATCATTTCGGCCATTACCTTGGTAAAGACCCGAGGTGCCGTGGACAATCCAAACGGCAGCGTCTGAAACTGATAAAGACAGTTTTGTACTACAAACCTGAGGTACCCTTGGTGAGAAGGGTATATTGGGACGTGGAGATAAGCATCTTTGATGTCCAGAGACACCATATAGTCCCCTTCTTCCAGGTTCGCTATCACTGCTCTGAGTGACTCCATCTTGAATTTGAACCTTTTTATGTAAGTGTTCAAGGATTTCAGATTTAAAATTGGTCTCACCGAGCCGTCCGGCTTCGGTACCACAAACAGCGTGGAATAATACCCCTTTCCCTGTTGCAGGAGGGGTACCTTGATTATCACCTGCTGGGAATACAGCTTGTGAATGGCTTCCAAAACTGCCTCCCTGTCGGAGGGAGACTTTGGTAAAGCAGACTTCAGGAACCGATGAGGGGGAAACGCCTCGAATTCCAGTTTGTACCCCTGCGATACTACCTGTAGAATCCAGGGATCCACTTGCGAGTGAGCCCACTGCGCGTTGAAATTCTTGAGACGGGCCCCCACCATATCTGAGTCTGCTTGTAAAGCCCCAGCGTCATGCTGAAGACTTGGCAGAAGTAGGGGAGGGCTTCTGCTCCTGGTAAGCGGCTGCATGGTGCAGTCTTTTTCCTCTTCCTCTGCCCCGGGGCAGAAAGGAGTGGCCTTTTGCTCGCTTGTACTTATGGGAACGAAAGGACTGAGTTTGAAAAGACGGTGTCTTTTTCTGCTGATGTGGAGTGACCTGGGGTAAAAAGGTGGATTTTCCAGCCGTTGCCGTGGCCACCAGGTCCGATAGACCAGCCCCAAATAACTCCTCCCCTTTATACGGCAATACTTCCATGTGCCGTTTGGAATCCGCATCCCCTGACCACTGTCGCGTCCATAACGCTCTTCTGGCAGAGATGGACATAGCACTTACTCTTGATGCCAGGGTGCAAATATCCCTCTGTGCATCACGCATATATAGTAATGCATCCTTTAAATGTTCTATAGTTAACAAAATATTGTCCCTATCCAGGGTATCAATATTCTCGGTCAGGGAATCCGACCATGCGACTCCAGCACTGCACATCCAGGCTGAGGCGATTGCTGGTCGCAGTATAACACCAGTATGTGTGTATATACTTTTTAGGATATTTTCCAGCCTTCTATCAGCTGGTTCTTTGAGGGTAGCTGTATCAGGAGACGGTAACGCTACTTGTTTTGATAAACGTGTGAGCGCCTTATCTACCCTAGGGGGTGTTTCCCAACGCGCCCTAACCTCTGGCGGGAAAGGATATAATGCTAATAATTTTTTAGAAATTAGCTGTTTTTTATCGGGGGAAACCCACGCTTTTTCACACACCTCATTTATTTCCTCTGACTCAGGAAAAAATATTGGTAGTTTTTTCTCACCCCACATAATACCCTTCTTTGTGGTACTTGTAGTGTCAGAAAGGTTCAATGCCTCTTTCATTGCCGTGATCATGTAACGTGTGGCCCTACTGGACTGTCGACCCACTGAGGTAACGGGCGTTTTAGCGCCCCTGACGGTGTTTGAGACGCCTGGACAGGCACTAATTGATTTGCCGGCTGTCTCATGTCGTCAACAGTTTTTTGCAAATTGCTGACATTATCACTTAATTGTTTAAATACAATCATCCAGTCAGGTGTCGACTCCCTAGGGGGTGACATCACCAACACAGGCAACTGCTCCGCCTCCACATCATTTTCCTCCTCATACATGTCGACACCCGCGTACCGACACACAGCACACACACCGGGAATGCTCTGATAGAGGACAGGACCCCACTTAGCCCTTTGGAGAGACAGAGGGAGAGTCTGCCAGCACACACCCAGCGCTATATATATATACAGGGATAACCTTATATAAGTGTTACTCCCTTATAGCTGCTGTTAATATATTTATTTGCTGCCAAACGTGCCCCCCCTTCTCTTTTTTACCCTGATTCTGAAGCAGGACTGCAGGGGAGAGTCAGGGAGCCGTCCTTCCAGCGGAGCTGTGAGGGAAAATGGCGCTTGTGTGCTGAGGAGATAGGCTCCGCCCCTTCACGACGTCCTTATCTCCCGCTTTTTTGTGTAAAATGGCAGGGGATTAAAATACATCCATATAGCCCAGGAGCTATATGTGATGTATTCTGTTTTGCCACCTAAGGTATTCTGTTATATTGCGTCTCAGGGCGCTCCCCCCCCCAGCGCCCTGCACCCTCAGTGACCGGAGTGTGAAGTGTGCTGAGAGCAATGGCGCACAGCTGCGGTGCTGTGCGCTACCTTAGTCTGAAGACAGGATGTCTTCTGCCGCCGATTTCACCGGACCTCTTCGTCTCTTCTGGCTCTGTAAGGGGGACGGCGGCGCGGCTCCGGTGACCCATCCAGGCTGAACCTGTGATCGTCCCTCTGGAGCTAGTGTCCAGTAGCCTAAGAAACCCGATCCACTCTGCACTCAGGTGAGTCCGTTTCTTCTCCCCTTAGTCCCACGATGCAGTGAGCCTGTTGCCAGCAGGACTCACTGAAAATAAAAAAACCTAACTAAACTTTTATTCTAAGCAGCTCAGGAGAGCCACCTAGATTGCACCCTTCTCGGCCGGGCACAAAAATCTAACTGAGGCTTGGAGGAGGGTCATAGGGGGAGGAGCCAGTGCACACCACCTGATCCTTAAGCTTTTATTTTGTGCCCTGTCTCCTGCGGAGCCGCTATTCCCCATGGTCCTTACGGAGTCCCAGCATCCACTAGGACGTCAGAGAAATACAAAAAATAAAAAGCATTAACATATAGCTCTTTAAAGCCGGGTACACACTAGATCGTTGTCAGAGGATTTGCCAAATCAGAATGACAAATCGTCTACATCCCCTAGTGTGTACACACTATTGCGCAATCCTGTGGGTCGCAGATGACATCTTCTGGTCAGCATTGCAGCATAGCCAACTAAAAGATATCGCGTATGAACTGGTGTGGTGAAACGAAGGACAGAACGAGATGATGTTCCATCCTTCATTATATTGTCTAGTGTGTACTGGCAATCTGGCATGGTCCAGGACAAAGGGAATTCAGCCCGACCATTGGACCAATTGCCCTTCAGCCTGGTGTGTACCCAGCCTAAGGCAGAACAAATAAACCAAGTCCAAAGATATTTAAATCTATGAAATATAAATAAAACATATATAAAATACAACAAATCCGTAAACATAAATATATAAATCTAAATAATCTACATACTGGGGAAATAACTATCTATCGATCACTCTATATCACAGATGACCCTATCAACAAAAATGTATGCATCGCTGAGTAGAGTATATCATATATTACTCACAAGAGTCCCTGCCCTATTGGAGCTTACAGTCTAAATTTCATAACATGTAACAGCTCATACACACACACATATACACATACACACACTCTGTTGCATAACTATCTCTTTGCACTTGTCCCTGTTGGCAGGGTGATTTCTCTCTAAGGGGCCTATTTATTATCCCTTCATTTTTACAAAGAATAGAGTCTACGGCAAACACACATATCTGATAAATATACATGTATAGCAGGAATATATTACCACGCCTCTACAGGTCTAGAACTAAAGTCTAGCCTGGAAGTTATCAGTAATTAATAATAATATTAATTACCTGTCTTGGGTCTACGTCTCCTGCCATTCTGTCTTCAGTATATACTCTGTAGTAAAGATGACCTCACAGAAGTCCAGAGATGTAGCTTGCTGTGCTGATGACCTCACAGTTCAATCATGGAGAAGGTCCACCTAAAAAAAAGTTAGAGGCGTGATAATATATTCCTGATATACATGTATATTTATTATTATTATTGTTTCTTTATATCATACCACAAATAAACGCAGTGCTGTACAGAGAGCACAAGTCATCCATATCAGTCCCTGCCCCATAGGAGCTTACAGTCTCAATTTACTAACACTCTGTCATACACACACACACACACACACACACACACAAATACAGTGTTGCATAAATATCTCATTGCACCTGTCCTGTTGACAGGGTGATTTCACACTAAAGCAGCTGGATTTTTGGAAGTATAAACTTCAACAATAATAAATGTTATAAACCGCATAACCAGAAAAACCCAATCTGTCACCAATTTATGCAATGCTGTACCGAGAACACATGTCACTCATATTAGTCCCTGCCCCATTGGAGCTTACAGTCTCAAATTCCTAACACACAAGTGTTCACACATGTTTATAGTTTTACAAAGTTGAACCCTACAGTAAGCAAAATATCTCAAGACATGATCAGTGTACAAAAAACAAAAGGCATTAACACATAGCTCTTTAAGGCCGGGTACACACTAGATCATTGTCGAGACGATTTTCCATATCAGAATGACAAATCGTCTACATCACCTACGTCCTAATTCAGACCCGATAGTAGATGTGTGGAAAAACACACATCTACGATCATAATCTTTGGCATGCGGAGGGACGCCCAGCACAGGGCAAGTCCGCTCCCCATGCCAGGTCCTGAACCCCCCTGCAGCCATGCAAAAGCATCGCACAGCGGCAATGCTGTTGCACCTGCCGACTAGCTCTCTGACTACGCAGCCTAGCTGCTGAGGCAGACGGCTACCTGCCATGTTTTTGTGCGTGGCGGCTGCATGTGACATTACGCAGTCACCGTGGCCTGCCCCACAAACGGTCTGGACCCGCCTGCGTTGTCCAGGCCGCAACTCCAAAACGCAGCTGCAACTCCGCCGACACGCCTTGCGACCACCTCTGCCTGTCAATCAGGCAGAGGTGATCGCACAAGTGAGATGCCGTGCGCACGCGCAGTGCGACTGCTGCGCATGCCTATACAGCACAGGGCTTAAGTCTGCATACGCTGCCACTGCAGCGACCAGGTCTGAATTAGGCCCCTAGTGTGTATCCACTATTGCGCAATCCTGTGGCTCACAGATAACATCTTCTGGTCAGCATTGCAGCGCGCCAAATAGAAGATATTGCGTGTGAACTGGTGCGGTGAAACGAAGGACAGAACGAGATGACATTCCATCCTTCATTACATTGTCTAGTGTGTACCAGCAATCTGGTATGGTCCAGGCCAAAGGGAATTCAGCATGACCATTGGACCGATTTCCCATTGGCCTGCTGCGTACCAGGCCTAAAGGTGTGTACACACGGTAAGATATTTTCTTCCGATTCTGACTATATAGTCAGAATCGGAAGAAAAGATAGTGCAGATCGCAAGGTGACAGTCACCTTGCGATCCCGATCCGATGCCGATGCGCGGCCCCGCGCGGTCGGCATCGGCAGAAAAAATAGGCTGTGCAGGCAAGTCAATCCTGGCTATCTCTATAGAAGAGATAGTCAGGATTGACATCGCACATAGCCAGCATCGCAAGCACACTCATTATGTGCTTGCGATACTGGCTAAGTGCCGACCCGGCCCCCTGTCGCACGGTGAGAATCGGATAAGTCCGAATCTCACCGTGTGTATGCACCCTAAGACAGAGCAAATAAACTAGGCCAAAGATATAAAACTATATAAACTATACATATAACTTATATAAAATAAAACAAACCTGTAATCATAAAAATATAAATCTGAAAAAATCTACATACTGGGGTAATAACTATCTATCAATCTAGCAAAATATCTCAAGACAAGATTAGTGTACAAAAAATAAAAAGCATTAACACATACTGTAGCTCCTTAAGGCTGGGTACACACTAGATTGTTGTCGGGATGATTTGCCGTATCGGATTGACAAATCATAAAAATCACCTAGTGTGTCCCCACTATTGCACAATCCTGTGGGTCGCAGACAATATCTTCTGGTCAGCCCTGCAGCGCAGCCAACTAGAAGAAATTGCATGCAAACCGATGTAGTAATAAGAAGGACAGAACGAGAATTCGTTCCATCCTTCATTACATCGTCTAGTGTGTGCCAGCAATCTGGCAGGCCCAAAGGGAATTCAGCCAGACCATTGGACCAATTGCCTATCAGCCTGGTGTGTACCCAGCCTAAGGCAGAACAAATAAACCAGAGCCAAAGATATAAAAATCTATAAAATATACATAAAAACATATATAAAATACAACATAGCTGTAAACATAAAAATATAAATCTAAATAATCTACATACTGGGGAAATAACTATCGATCACTCTATATCACAGATGACCATATCAACAAAAATGTATGCATCACTGAGCAGAGTATATCATATATCACTCACAATAGTCCCTGCCCCATTGGAGCTTACAGTCTCAAATTCCTAACACACAAGTGTTCACACACGTTTATAGATTTACAAAGTTAAACCCCACAGAAAGCAAAATATCTCAAGACATGATCAGTGTACAAAAAGCAAAAAGCATTAACACATAGCTCTTTAAGGCCGGGTACACACTAGATCGTTGTCGAGACGATTTTCCATATCAGAATTACAAATCGTCTACATCATCTACGGCGTAATTCCGACCTGATAGTAGATGTGTGGAAAAACGCACATCTACAATCATATTCTTTGGCATGCGGAGGGACGCCCAGCACAGGGCAAGTCCGCCCCACATGCCAGGTCCTGAACCCCCCTGCAGACGTGCAAAAGCATCGCACAGCAGCGATGCTGTAGCACCTGCCGACTAGCTCTCTGCCTACGTAGCCTGACGGCTACCTGCCATATTTTTGTGCGCAGCAGCTGCGCGTGACATCACGCAGTCACCGCGGCCTTCCCCACAAACGGTCCGAACTCGCCTGCGTTGTCCGGACTGCGCCCCGAAAATGCAGCTACAACTCCGCCAACATGCCTTGCGACCACCTCTGCCTGTCAATCAGGCAGAGGTGATCGCACAAGTGAGATGTTGTCGCATCTCACTGTGTGCGAACGCGAAGTGCGACTGCTGCGTGTGCCTATACAGCACAGGGCTTCAGCCTGCATACGCTGCCACTGCAGTGACCAGGTCTGAATTAGGCCCCTAGTGTGTATTCACTATTGCGCAATCATGTGGGTCGCAGATGACATCTTCTGGTCAGCATTGCAGCACGGCCAAATAGAAGATATTGCGTGTGAACTGGTGCGGTGAAACGAAGGACAGAACGAGATGACGTTCCATCCTTCATTACATCGTCTAGTGTGTACCAGCAATCTGGTATGGTCCAGGCCAAAGGGAATTCTGGCATGGTCCAGGCTGTGTACCAGGCCTAAGACAGAGCAAATAAACTAGGCCAAAAATATAAAAATATATAAACTAAACATAAAACATAAAATAAAACAAATCTGCATTCATAAAAATATAAATCTATAAAAAAATCTACATACTGGGCAAATAACTATATAGCAAAATATCTCAATACATGACTTATATACAAAAAATAAAAAGCATTAACATATAGCTCTTTAAAGCCGGGTACACACTAGATCGTTGTCAGAGGATTTGCCAAATCAGAATGACAAATCGTCTACATCCCCTAGTGTGTACACACTATTGCGCAATCCTGTGGGTCGCAGATGACATCTTCTGGTCAGCATTGCAGCATAGCCAACTAAAAGATATCGCGTATGAACTGGTGTGGTGAAACGAAGGACAGAACGAGATGATGTTCCATCCTTCATTATATTGTCTAGTGTGTACTGGCAATCTGGCATGGTCCAGGACAAAGGGAATTCAGCCCGACCATTGGACCAATTGCCCTTCAGCCTAGTGTGTACCCAGCCTAAGGCAGAACAAATAAACCAAGTCCAAAGATATTTAAATCTATGAAATATAAATAAAACATATATAAAATACAACAAATCCGTAAACATAAATATATAAATCTAAATAATCTACATACTGGGGAAATAACTATCTATCGATCACTCTATATCACAGATGACCCTATCAACAAAAATGTATGCATCGCTGAGTAGAGTATATCATATATTACTCACAAGAGTCCCTGCCCTATTGGAGCTTACAGTCTAAATTTCATAACATGTAACAGCTCATACACACACACATATACACATACACACACTCTGTTGCATAACTATCTCTTTGCACTTGTCCCTGTTGGCAGGGTGATTTCTCTCTAAGGGGCCTATTTATTATCCCTTCATTTTTACAAAGAATAGAGTCTACGGCAAACACACATATCTGATAAATATACATGTATAGCAGGAATATATTACCACGCCTCTACAGGTCTAGAACTAAAGTCTAGCCTGGAAGTTATCAGTAATTAATAATAATATTAATTACCTGTCTTGGGTCTACGTCTCCTGCCATTCTGTCTTCAGTATATGCTCTGTAGTAAAGATGACCTCACAGAAGTCCAGAGATGTAGCTTGCTGTGCTGACGACCTCACAGTTCAATTATGGAGAAGGTCCACCTAAAAAAAAAGTTAGAGGCGTGATAATATATTCCTGATATACATGTATATTTATTATTATTGTTTCTTTATATCATACCACAAATAAACGCAGTGCTGTACAGAGAGTACAAGTCATCCATGTCAGTCCCTGCCTCATAGGAGCTTACAGTCTTAATTTACTAACACTCTGTCACACACCAGATGGTTTCCCGCCATCTATGCTACAGAGCTACTGAATTTTTTTCTTTTTTTTCTTCAAGGTGTCGGGACACGGAACATAGTGCCGCCTCTGACACACACTAAGCCATGCCCCTGGGCCCTGGTTGGCCT
This sequence comes from Pseudophryne corroboree, assembly GCF_028390025.1. NCBI lineage: Eukaryota > Metazoa > Chordata > Amphibia > Anura > Myobatrachidae > Pseudophryne > Pseudophryne corroboree. The sequence continues at coordinate 591,578,730 of NC_086449.1, read as the reverse complement.
GCAACTCACTAAACACTAAAGCAAGGGCAATCATCAAAGATGAAACCATCTATGGTTTCCTTGTAAATGGTTTCACACCATCGATGGATTACCCACTGATAACAGCCCTAAAGAGGAAAGTTTTCTTTAGTACCAGCACCTGCACTGTTGAACTGTGGAGACTTCAGGAAGTCTAAACTGTGTATACCGTATATACTCGAGTATAAGTCGACCCGAATATAAGCCGAGGCACCTAATTCTACCACAAAAACCTGGGAAAACGTATTGACTCGAGTATAAGCCTAGGGTGGGAAATGCAGCTCTAGCCGTACACAGCCCTCAGTGCCAGATATGCCCTCATACTGCCAGATATGCCCCCACAGTGCCAGATATGCCCTCATACTGCCAGATATGCCCCACAGTGCCTGATGTGCCAGATATGCCCTCATGCTGCCAAATATGCCCCACAGTGCCAGATGTGCCAGATATGCCCTCATGCTGCCAAATATGCCCTTATGCTGCCAGATATGCCCTCATGCTGCCAGATATGCCCCTCATGCTGCCAGATATGCCCCTATGCTCCACATGCTGCCAGATATGCCCCTCATGCTGCCAGATATGCCCCTCATGCTGCCACATATGCCCCTCATGTTGCCACATATGCCCCTCATGCTGCCACATATGACCCCTCCGCAAGTGCCAAATATACTCCCCCAGTGCCTGTTACTTACCCCTCCGTCGATCCCGTGCTGTCTTCTGAAGGAGGGACACGGAGCGCACAGCGCCCGCCTCTCCTGTGTCCCTCCTGCATCTCCGGCGGCCGCGGCGGGTCTATTAAAGGAAGTGCCGGTTCGTGATCAGAGGTCACGAACGGGTACTTCCTTTAATAGACCCGCCGCTGCCGCCGGAGATGCAGGAGGGACACAGGAGAGGCGCGCGCTGTGCGCTCCGTGTCCTTCCTTCACACTGCTCTGCCTGTCACACTGCACTGACTCGAGTATAAGCCGAGGTGGCTTTTTCAGCACAAAAAAAAGTGCTGAAAAAGTCGGCTTATACTCGAGTATATACGGTAATTATTAATTACAGTATGCAGATAAATATGTCTAATTAGACCAAGTCTCCAAGGTGATAAAGACGTGATAAACCAGTGATAAGTGGAAGGTGATAACACACCAGCCAGCCAACCATTACGGATTTGAAAAATGACAGTTAGGAGCTGATTGGATGGTACCTTGCATTAACCACTGGTTTATCCCTTCTCCAGGCTTAATACATCTGCCATATCTGCCATATTGAGCCATATTTTTACTATGTGTAACCATTCTTAAATGGTGCGCCAGCCAATCAGCTGCTGGCACGTGTTTGAATAATGACAGGAGGGGAAAACAATTTAAGACTAGTGACGTCGGGGTTGTGTCTATTTCCTAGTGGGCAGTACCGTAACTAGACATTTTAGTGCTGTGTGCAAGAAATTGCATCGGCGCCTCCCCCCCTTTAATGTAGACCGTTGGCAGTGCGCGCCGTAGGCGCGTGCAAAAATATATAGGGGTGTGGCTTCATGGGAAAGGGGTGTGGCCACAAAATAATACCAATTCATATAATGGTGCACAGTAGTCTCCATTATTCAAATTACGCCGCACAGTAGCGCCACTACACCAGGTAGAGCCCCTTTTTACACATTACGGCAGACAGCGTCCTCTTTTTACACATTACGGCAGACAGCACCTTCTTTTTACACATTACGGCGGACAGCATGCCCTTTTTACACATTACAGCGAACAACGTCCCCTTTTTTACACATTACGGCAAACAGCGTCCCTTTTTTTACACATTATGGCAGACAGAGTCCCCTTTTTTACACATTACGGCCGACAGCGTCCCCTTTTTACACATTACGGCAAACAGCGTCCCCTTTTTTACACATTGCGGCAGACAGCGTCCCCTTTTGTACACATTGCGGCAGACAGCGTCCCCTTTTTACACATTACGACAGAGTTCCCTTTTTACACATTACGGCAGACAGCGGCCACCTTTTACACATTACAGCAGGCAGAGTCCACCTTTTACACGTTACGGCAGGATAGGTACCCCTTTTACACATTATGGAAGGCAGAGTCCCCCTTTAACACAGTACGGCAGGCAGATTCCCCCTTACACCCCCCCCCCACACACACACACACACCCTTAGAGTGTAGTGTAGTGTAGTGTAGTGTAGTGTAGTGAAGTGTACTGTGGTGTAGTGTAATGTAGTGTAGTGTAGTGTACTGTAGTGAAGTGTGGTGTAATATACTGTAGTGTAGTGTATTGTACTGTAGTGAAGTGTAGTGTAATATAGTGTAGTGAAGAGTAGTGTAATATAGTGTAGTGTACTGTAGTATAGTGTAGTATAGTGTAGTGTAGTGCAGTATAGTAGAGTGTAGTGTCTGTTTAGACACTTACGTGCTGTTGCCGGCTCCTGACTCCTCCTGTCCACTTCACAGACAGAACTCAGCCGCAGCGCTGCCGGGACCTCAGCAGCAGCAGCGGCGGCTTAAGCTGGACACGGGCGGGCAGCAGCGGCTTAACCGGGACACGGGCGGGCGGGTGGCGGCTTCAGCAGCAGGACACAGTCGTGTGGGGGCGGCTGCACCGCCGTCAGCGGGACCCAGGCGGCGCCGCCTACAACAGTGAATCTGCGGCTGTGCGGGTGAGATGCTCGATGGTGCACCCTCAGTGCATTTGCGCTGTGGACAAGGCACCATCGGCACACACCTAGTTACGGCCCTGGGCTAAGGGACATTTGACCTACGTGACACGCAAGAGAAGGGGAGGTTTAAGTACGGCAAAGGGTCCAGAAATGGACCCTCGCGGGCACGCTTCGCTCGCCACGATTCGGGTACGGTGGCTCGCTTCGCTCGCCACCTGATTACTAAAGGTAATAGTTGGTGGGTGGATACTGATAGTATCCTGCCGTCCTTGCTCCGCCCCCTGGCGTCACAGGTCCCTTAGCCCACTAGGATTTAGCATCTACCGTCACCTCTGCCCCAGAAATCATGACACATCCGCGGAAAACATCCGGTAATTAGTAACTCCGCCCCCTTAGCCCCTATCACATACCACACACAGAGCTTCCCTCGCGGCGTGTGCTGGAGACGACGACTCGGGCAGTTGGAAAAGAAAAAACCGTTGGGCGTGGCTTAAAATGGTGGGCGTGGCAAACAGTGAGCGCACGAGCTGTTCCCGGTGGGTGTGGCCAGTGTCCGCTTCTGCCCTGCTTCCAGCAGCTCAGGAACCTGTTGGGGAATCCCGTGTTAGTGCTAGTCAGCCGCTGAAGGAGATGCTTCGGGGAACATCACACTGATGGCGCTTTCCCCCCTCTACAGCCAATCACTGGATGCAGAGGGGGAATAGGTAAAGCAGAACCGGCCAATCACAAGCCGCAGTCTCTTTTGATGCTTGTGATTGGTCCTCTCAGGGAAGTGATGAGAACGACAGGTTACCCGGGAAATGGTTGGTTCGTGCTGCTGCCTATTGGGTATTTGTAGTGCACGCACGGCCCCTGCTTCCTCCTCCGCACGGTGGGGTCGGCCGCACAGTGGGGGTCATTCCGCTTTTAGCAGCTTTGCACACGCTAAGCCGCCGCCTACTGGGAGTGAATCTTAGCTTATCAAAATTGCGAACGAAAGATTAGCAAAATAGCGAATAGACACTTCTTAGCAGTTTCTGAGTAGCTCCACACTTACTCGGCATCTGCGATCTGTTCAGTGTTTGTCGTTCCTGGTTTGACGTCACAAACACACCCAGCGTTCGCCCAGACACTCCTCCGTTTCTCCAGCCACTCCCGCGTTTTTCACAGAAACGGTAGCGTTTTTTCGCACACACCCATAAAACGGCCAGTTTCCGCCCAGAAACACCCACTTCCTGTCAATCACATTACGATCACCAGAACGAAGAAAAAACCTCGTAATGCCGTGAGTAAAATACCTAACTGCATAGCAAATTTACTTGGCGCAGTCGCACTGCGGACATTGCGCATGCGCATTAGCGACTAATCGCTCCGTTGCGAGAAAAAAATACAGAGCGAACAACTCGGAATGACCCCCAGTGTCCTGCTGCATATTTCCCCCTTACCTTGCATGGCAGCCACTTCCCCTCCTCAGCGCTGCTGCAGTGCACATTGCAACCTCCTCTGCACACTGGAGCTGGAAGCACTGTGTCTGTTATTTACTGTCTGACTGTGAGATGGGAGAGTTGATGTATAGTTAGTGCAACACTGGCACGTATGTATATAGACTGCTTCACCTTAAATATATACAGTATGTCTGCTGTATAGCTGCAGTATATCGCCACCCTCATAACTGCAGCAGGGTAAGCTGCACAAAAGCATTAATCTCTGGGATATATACCACTCACATTTAAGGAATGCTGTCCGGTAATGTGCTGTACTCCGCGCGCGGAAGCTGCACTCGCGCACACTGAGATGTGACGGCATCTTATACCTGCGAATGCCTCTGCCTGATTGATAGGCAGAGGCATTCGTATGAGGGGGAGTTGCGACAGCGTTGGGGGGGCACGGTCCGGACAACGCAGGCGTGTCTGGACCGTTTGCAGGGCGGGCCGTGGCAGCTGCGTGACATCACATGCAGCTGCTGAGACCCGAAACTTAGCGTGCAGCCATCTGCCTTAGCAGCTAGGCTACGTAGACAGAGGACTGCCCTGAACATGCAAAAGCATCGCCACACTGTGCGATGCTTTCACATGGGGGGGGGGGGGGGCCCTATCCGGCATGCGGGGCAGTCTTGCCCCGTGCTGGGTGTCCCACTGCATGTCAGTGCAATGGATTGTAGATGTTCGATTTTTCGCACATCTACAGTCCATGCTGAATTAGGCCCAGAATCCCATCAGGTCCTACCAGTAAGCGATAGGCTTGGGGTTAAAAAAATCATTGACATTGGAGATGACATCATCGCCAATCGCCAGGAAACCTGGCAGATCGGGACTCCGGTGCATCACGCTGGGGACAAGCCCAGCAATCTGGAAGCTGCTGTGCTGTACCCAGATTCCGGCACTGCCGGGCACCCATACAGCGCTGCTATCTGCATATACAGCATGCACTGTGTATCCAGCCTCAGGCGCTTCACGGCAACCAGCCTCCGACTGCCTTTCAGACACTGTGGTTCAGGAGGTCTGCCATGCTGTAAATGGGTACCTGGTCAGATGACCTAGCTTACCCATTTACACCGCCTCCTACCCGGGTCTTACCACGTCCAACCCTGGTCGATTCCCAGGAAAATGCGTTTCTGGGAAAGTAGATCCGGGGATTTTGGAGAGGGGACCCGGGATATTTCGGGCGGTGTAAAATGGGTATAACACTGGTGCAAAAGTTGCCACTTCAGTAATCCCAAACTTGCTCAGTGAATAGCTGGTATCCTCTGTTAAAGGATGTTTATTGAAACACCCCTCCCCATAGTGCACCAGGCTTTCGCTAGCCAGCCTGGATCAAATTCTCAGTACAGAAGGGGAATTTCTCATGTTATTACTCTTTTAAATTAACCCAGTGTATTTGTTGTAGTTTTTTATTTGTTTTTTTATGTTTGTTTTTTTGTTTTGTTACACTGCACTCTATTTGGGAACCCTTGTTTCTTAAATAGACAGATATGTGCACAGGGTATGCGGTCTGCATACCAATAGTCGGGATCACAATACCAATGCCGCCATACCGCCACCGGTAAACCGGCGAGGTAGGTGATTTCCCCTCTACGGGTGTCCACAACACCCATAGAGGGAGAATAGAACCTGTGGCTAGCGTACCTCGCCACCGAGCTCGCAGCGTGATGAGCACGGAGAGCCCACAAGGGACTTCTTTGCGCTCGCTCCCCTGCCAGCACTCCATTGCTCGGGATGCGGATGTCGGGATCCTGGCGTTCGGCATCGCGGGCGGTGGGATCTTATACCGATCCTGTGCACAGCCATAAAACTTATGCAATCTCAATGAAATACCTGTAAATGTGCTGTGCAAAATGTTAAATGATCCCTTAACTTTCAAAAATGATAAAGTTTTGTGAATAATAGTAGATGCTGAAAATATAGAGGTGGAGTGTGATAAAAATAACATTGTGAAAAATAATCCCTGCCATGTCATTGAAGTACTGAAATAAATGCCTCTAGGGCCTGCAATTCATCTCCTGTCAGTGCTGACATTACTCAGAAGCAGGGTAGAGTAATTACCTTAATATACTAAAAAGTTATACTGAGAACTGAAGCTCAAAGAAGGAAGTGATCTGAATCTCTCAACATGAGAAAACCCAGATGAATGGCAGCAACTTTATCTACTCTACTTGGCTACTTGAACATATAACATACACATAGCATTTCTAGTGTCCTGTATGGTCCCTTTAAAATAAATATAAGGTCTGAGATCACCTGATATACCATAACGTGACCATTTCTATATGGTTAATGCATGTTTAATACTAATTGCAAGAAATTATAGTTTACATAGCATTAGGAAATTTTAACTTCTATAAATAATTTATGTAATAATTTAAGTGGAGTGGAGATCCTTGGTTGCTACAGCTATGGACAAATCTTTTAAAGCTGTGACAACTCCCCAGGTGAGAATATCAAAAGGCAATTCAGAGATTTTAACCAAGCCAGGTAAAGGGCCCTACACATTAGAAGACATGACCAATGTGAAAGACAAACAATGTGGAAGATGAGCAATTTCCCTTGAACTTCCCAGAGCCCTGACAAACAAAATTGAGTGTACACACTAAAGGGCCCTACGCACTCGGCGACCCGCCGCCGAGCTGCCCGACGGCCGGCGGCGGGGGTGAGGTGACGGGGGGAGTGAAATTTCTTTACCTCACCTGGCTCCATAGCAGTGCATGCTAATATGGACGAGATTGTCCATATTGACTTGCATGCATAAGCGACCCGGTACCAACGATGAACGAGTGCGGGGCCGCGCATCATTCATCGTTGGTGCCTACACACTGGGGGAGATTCAAATGTTTGAAAAGTCAGTTGGGAGTCTGTTTTTTCCTATCTAATAGACAGGAAAAAACAGACACCCAACCGACTTTTCAAACATATGAATC